>NW_026889771.1:9962500-10562500 GCF_033153115.1 Saccostrea echinata
TGTAAGATAACCATTATAATGTCATGAATGATGCAACATAATAGTCTGTCGAACTGCATTCTCACATGGGATTATTACTTCTCACAGTGACATCACAGGTCACAAGAGTAATAAAAGAATAAATGCTCTTTTTAAACCTTTCCTCCACTTAAACAAGAGTATGCTTTAGTAAAAACCTTTTAGCTACTCACATTTACTGTAAACCTTGTCGCTCTATTTGGGTAATCCAACATGGATCTCCTCAGCATAACCCCACCATTGTCTTCATTTACCATGAAGTAATCAGTAATGGTTGTATTAGAACCCACAATATAGTATCTCAACTCATTGTTTGGTGCCTATAGTAGAGTACAAAAGTTTAAATTCACTGTCCCATTTTGGCCAGCAATATGCATCTGAATTAATTTTAAACAAATTGTATTAGAAAAACATATTTCATATTATTTCATTTATTTTTTTTTTTTTTGGCATAAGTTACATTTAACGGAAAGTATCACATATAACATTAAGTTTGAAGAAATATTGATTATTACTTTAATTAAATCTTAACTTACAAAGTTATCCCCATCAGTAGCCTGCACTGTGACCAGGGGCTCCGAAACTGCTTGAATCTCCAGGATTCGGGCACTGTATGTTCCACCTGTCATCACTGGACTACGTAGATTTCTATCCACTCGAACAGTCAGAAGCTTCTCATCCTGCCTTTGGGGTGTTCCACCGTCCTTTGCTTGGACACGCAGCTAAATTCAAATGAATACAAGCTAATTTTTTATCCTAAATTAAGCACATACATATAGATATACCCAAGCAAATACATATTTATATCACCCTTTCCTTTCTTCATGGCTCCTTTTACACATTCTGAGTTTATCTATCAGCTTATGAAAAGAAGTTTTATACTTTTGATATAAACTTATTTTGTTATCTGTCCATAAAAAAGACACTAACTTGGAAGGAGTTGGAAGGGTCTGTGGCAATTGATTGGCGCAGGGTAACTGAACCACCAGGAGCCACTTGGAAGAATGTGGTGGCTTCATTGTCTCCTACCAGTTCAAAGGTGAAGATATTGAATGGCGCCTGTAAAAGAAATACATTTCATTTGCAATATAATTTCAGGGTTATAATGTGTGTGACTGTGTGTTTGTATGTGTGTGTGTGTGAGAGAGTGAGACTTACAGATGTATCATTGTCTATGCCAGTGACCCTGAAAATTTCTTGGTTGACAAGCTGATTCTCTGAGATGTTTACAGCTGTGGGGAGATTGAGAATCTCTGGAGGGAATTGATTACGAATCACATTCACAGTCAGAGTGGCCTCTGGGCTGCTCCTGGCAGGAACACCTCCGTCAGTTGCTACAAACCTCACCTGGAAAAGAAAGATTACCTTAGGAAGTTTTTAAGTAAATGTAATGTAAATGGACCTGCACTTTAGAATTCTGACATCTTAAATTTAATTTACAATCCAGTATTTACATCAGTTAATCAATGCCAAATAAACACACACCCCTTCCATTTAGGTTAGGAAAAAAAGTTGATCAATATTTGAACTGAATTCCACATACGCATGTTGCTTTCTATAGTACTCTACTTCACTACAGCCCTGTAATTTGTTTATCAAAATTACATTAATCTGAAAGAAAATTAATTGAATATTTTTCATCTGGATCCTGAAGGGGTTAAACAAACTGAAAAAAACTCTTACTGTGTAAGAATCGCCTGTTTGTCCCACAAGACTGTTCCTCAGGAACACATATCCATCAACATCCACAAAGAACAAGTCTCTGTTGGGGGAATTGGTAGTCATAGCATAGCTAACTACATTGTTTGGTGCCTGAAACAATACATCACTATATTATAATCATTATATTATAATATATATATGATGAGGGCAAAAGAGGGGATTGGCCGCAAAAATTTCCCTGTAAACAGTATAATGTGTCAACAGACAGCACTATCGTGTTATTTGTTTTTACTTTTTACTTCAATTCAGAAATCCAGTTTTTAAAATACAAATATGCTTAATATTAATGTTGTGATTTTATTTATATGCAGAGTACTAAGTAATGGAGACTGCTTTGGAGTGACTTACTTTGTCATCACTATCTGTTGCCTGGATCCTGGTCACAAATTGAGTCACAGAACGTGTTTCAAAAATTGTTTCGACATAGTTATTGGGTGAATTCACATTTATCCATACTGGGCTATTCAAGTTTCTGTTAAGAGTCACTCGCAACACAAGGTTTCCTGAACAGCTTGTGACAGTATTCACAGCATCTGTCGCTTGAATCCGTAACTGGGAAAAAAGTACCATATTAAATAATTTGTATATAACAGTTCCTATGTTAAAAATTTGTAAAGATTTCTTCAATTCCCACCCTCTCTCTATATATATTTAATATCAATTTATACAAAGATTCCTATATTATATATACACATATATGGTTTCATTGACCTCTAGAGGGAAACTTTAGACAAACAGAGATTCTGTTTGAATTTTTCTGCCACTTTCTTTTTATTGTTCCTTCTTATATATAAAGAAATGACTGTAGCTACAAACTGAGATTGAGATGGATAGACAGCAGTTCAAATTACCTGATAGACAGTGCCCTGATCTGAGAACAAAGATGGTTCTCTTGTAGAAATCTGTCCAGACTGAGGATCAATTCCAAAGAAGGAGGGAGCACTTTCATCACCAATCAGAGTGTAGCTGACTGTGCTGAATGGGGTATTCTGTAAATAAAAACTTATCAATCATGTCCATTCCTTACCCCCCTCCCCCCCCCCTTTACTAGATAGTATGCAAAAATAAATCCTTTAAAGTTAAGCTCATACAAAATAAAGGCTGTAATTCTCACTTACAGCTGCATCTGGATCCGTTGCATTGGCATCATAAATCATACGACTCAAAGAGGACTGGTCAATAGAAATGGCCACAACCGAAGGTGTGAATGTTGGACAGTTTCTGTTTCTCAGGACAGTCACTCTTACAGTAGCCAGGTTATTGCTGGAGCGTTGAGGAGTTCCTTTGTCATTGGCCCTCACAGACAACTATTAAGAATTAATTCAATCTTTTTGAACAACTCATACTATTAATATTTTTCAATTGCCAAGGTTTTATTTGGTAGTTCTAGATCAGACATGGCAGGATAAGAAAGCCTATCAGAATGGAGCTATATCTAAACTGCTCGTACAGAAACTTATCACGGACTAAAAAATTGAATTAACAAAGAACTATAATAGTGTCTTTTTAATCATAATGAAAAAATTGTGCACCTCTGATCTGCCATAACCTTCACATATATATTACCATTATTCTTATTTCTTTAAGCCTAGAGTTTTTAAACATATCTGGGAAGTTTCAGAACTTGGTAAATGTCTTTCGTGATAAGAAATCTTACGGTGTACAGGCCTGTCTTGGCTGAGTCATCTGTGAGTGGTATTCTGACATAAATTCTTCCCTCTGTGTCAATCCGGAAGTAATTCTGAGCAAGTGCATCACTCACAATTTCATATGTAACTTCATTGTGTGGAGCCTGTTTAACATAAACCAATAAATAGTTTTACTTCAATTCTTTCACTCTAAATGCAAGTATAAGCTAAAAGAGCTTCTACATACAGATTTTACAGGGTTTTTTTTATGAATTACATGTAATGAACCCTAGAACAAATTGCCTAAATTCAACAGATTTAAGATCTTTAGAATACTATTTTCTATTCAATTCTTGCCTTAGTATCATTGTCCAGGGCTAAGACCTCCTCCACCAAAACATTGAGGGGCTGAGTTTCCCAGATTGTAACAGCATAATCCTGCTTCACAAATTCAGGACTAAGAAGATTGCGATTGACATTGACGGTAAGAATTTTCTCATCATACCTCGGTGGGTTTCCGCCATCAGTAGCTCTGAATGCCAGCTGTAAAGATGATAAATAAATAATTACAAACTTGTATAGAAAATTAGAGAAAAAATATATGAATTGTTTACTGATTGATTTAGTGAATGAAATCTTACCCTGTAGGTAGAGGCTGTGTCAGCCTGAACAGTCTGTCTCAGACTCACAAGGCCTGTTGAAGGATCTACTTGGAAATACACAGTTGCTGTACCATCGCCCACCAGGGAGTATGTGATGTCATTGAAGGGACTCTGGAATGAATTTATACAAAATTTTGAAGCAAATTTAGACAGAACACTTTGCTTATAAACCTTTATAACATTGTTATATGTAAAGTCCAGAATCTGTTTAAAGAAAACATTATCAACAACAAGAATAAAAAAGAACAAATGAACAAACAACAAAAAGAAATTATACTCACCACTGAATCTGCATCTGTGGCAGTGACTGTGAAAAAGCCCTGTCCTATGGGTCGATTCTCATTGATGGGAATAATTGTGGGAATATTTTGGAAGATAGGGGCATTGGCATTGCGATCTACATCTACTGTGACCGTTATTGAATTTGAGAGAGGATTTAAGCCTTGATCTGTGGCAGTGACGGTCATCTGTTTAAAAGACAAGAATCAACTTCAGAATCATAAAACTTGTCATTAAGACCTTATCTATTCTTGAGAAAATACAATGATCTTAATACTGAATATATACACGTACAATCCCTTCATTTAAAAACAATCTACTAATAAAAATAAATAAAGTTATATGTGTTTACTTAACAACATAAGCAATAAAATAAGATCATTGTTATCTGAAACATAACCAGATACTGTTTTTTTTACATGGTTCAGAATCATGCATAAAAGAACTATCTCGAAGTTTGTCTTTTCATACCTGATATCTATCAGATCTACATGGGGCATACAGGAGGGACCGTCTCAAAGACAGACTTCCTGTCACAGCATCAATAAGGAAACACTCAATGTCCTCGGGTCCAGCTGTCAGGGAATATCTCACAACATTGTTTGGTGCCTGTAAATGAAAAAATATTACACATAACAATGTAATCATTTTATAAACACAAAAATCTATTATAACTGTTATAAATTGCTGTATTTTTTCATAATATCCAAAAAATAATTAATAATAAAATCTGTTGAAAATACCTAATTATTTAACTTTCTCTTTAATTCATAATAATCATAAAATCAAGCAAAGCAAATCTATATTTTGTAAAAAAAAAATCTTATCTCCATACCAATGCATCAGTATCATTTGCAGTCACTGCAATAATCTGTTGACCAAGGCTCTGTGTTTCTGGGATTCGTGCAGCATATGAAAGTCGATTAAAAACTGGACGTTGATAGTTGCTTTTCACTGTCAGGGTTACCACTGTAACATTGGTTTTGCTGGGACTTCCTTGGTCATAAGCCTCAACTCTTACCTTAGATGAAAATTTTAAAAAATAGACTTTCGTAAAAAGATAAAAAAAAAAATCCTTTTAAAAATTGCTGTCATTGATTCATTCAACTAAACTATCTTATTCCAAACCAGTGTTTCTTGCAACACTTAAAAGTCAAAGCACTGTTTACTCTCACAATTTTAAAGCATTAATCCATTAACATTTACCTTAAACTGATCTTGATTAACACTGCTCAAGACATTCCTAACAGTAATCAAACCAGATGTGGGATCAATCTGGAAATAGGTTGGTGCCAGGTCGTCACCAGTGATTCTGTATCGAACTAAACCAAACTGACCCTGGTCATTATCCCTGGCTGTAACCTGTAGAACACTGGCTCCTGTCTGAATATTTCCCTCCAGGTCCTTGGAGTACGGGTCATTGATAAAATAAGGGGTGTGGTCATTTCTGGCCACATAAACAGTGACAGTGGCTGTTTTAACCCCAGTAGGTGTCAGGGGAGGATTTCCTCCATCTTGTAGAGAAACAGTCCCCTAAAACATATTACATTTTAGCCAATGCAAAAATTTACCTCAGAAATATGTTATTCAATATTTTGTGGAACTACATCTAAAAGATTTAATTCAATATACAGTGTACCTTGAATGAGAATTGCTAAAATTCTAAAATTTGTCTTACTGTGAAAGTTCTCTTGCTTGAAAGTGTCAAAGGTCGTTGAACTGACAATCTTCCATCCTCCGTGAGTCTGAAAAATTGCAGCATGTCAGCATCCCCTGTTAAAGCTGTAATTCTTGTATTGTATGGAGTCTGAAAGGGAAGAAAAACAGATCAATGCAGAACTTAAAATGCACTGAGAAAACTTCTTACTGTTGCAAATTTTTGATTTTTCAAGACTAGTCACAGTGAAATTAATCCATTTGAAATTAATTAAAACCTATTCCAACCTCAACATCAGCATCCCTTGTATTCATGTTGGCAATAGTGACTCCCAGATCCTGAGTCTCTGTAATGTTGACAGTATAAGAAGTGCTGACCCACTCTGGATTGTTGAGATTTCTGGCAATGGTGACAATTACTGTAGATGTGGCAGATAGACTGGGAGTGCCTCCATCTCTGGCCTCAATCAGAATCTAAAACAAAATCAGCTGATTATACTTTACGTAAGAAAACATTAAATCTTTTGTTTCCCTTTACACCTATTCTACATCACTTCATATTTCAGCTTTCATTCTAAAATTGGTAATTGACATAACTAAAAGTGTAGGGATTAGAACACATTAAGGAAAGAATTTTCTTTTCAACTGAGAAAAACAAAATCTTACTGAAGACGTTTCCACATTGTTATTGAGCAGACTCTGACGAGTAGTGATCAAACCACTGGCAGCATTAATGCTGAACAAAGTTTGTGCTGTAGCATCACCAATGATCGAGTATGTCACAACATTGTGGGGACTCTGCAAAATAAATGTTTACATCAAATTTTGTTGAAATAATAAACAGTTAAAGAGTATTTTAAAATAAAACCAGTTAACTCAAGGAGGCAAATTTACCTGTGCATCAGCATCTGTTGCATTGACTTGTTTGACTGTGGTACCACTGACACTGTTAAAGTTAAGAGTAGCAGTGTAAGGTATTCCTTGGAAGACAGGTGGAAATAAGTTTCGGTACACAGTGATCCTCACTGTAGCTCGGTCCACAGAAAACTGGGTAGGATTTCCATTGTCACGAGCCAAAACGGAAAACTGAAAGGAAAAGATTATTCAATCAAGCTGTTTAAGCTAAAACAAACTGTTCAAATTGTTGATAATATATGCCTGAAATTATATGAACACTAAATTTTCTTCAAGTTTGCTAAATTGAAATTTCAATTGACAATTATTAAATCATAACAAAACTTAGTACAGACTTTCCCTGCACATAAGTAGAGAAAATGTGACAGGAAAATTACATGTACACTTTTAGAATACTAACCGTGTATACTGGTGTGTCTTGATTGTCAGTATACAAGGGCAGAACAATGGATATAATGCCCCTGTTGTTCTCAGATCTTATGCTGAAGAAGTTCAAACCAGCTCCATTCAGGTTTGGTGTGGTATCTGTCATCTCATAGGTGATCTCATTATTAGGCCTCTGAAAGAGTTAGTAGCAATCCAAATTTACATAAATATTTCTGTGTTAACAAGTCAATTAGATGTACTAGAAAACATATCAGACAAAAAAGGCTATTATATCCAACACTGAATAAAACATAGTACCTTTTCAAGTATTTTCAACAATTCATATCATATACATGTGCATTAATAGATTTCATTTATAACTTAGGTAATCAAAATGTAATCAGCAAATACTTTAATTCAATGATTTATGCATTGGATTCTAAAATAGTGACCATTCTATACACACAGGTGATCTACGAAAAAGTATATGACAGATTGATATTCCTCTAAATGGCAAATTTCTGGAAAAGAAAAAAAAAGCCCTTTGAAATGACTTACAATCTGATCAGCATCAGTGGCAGTAATAGTAATGACATTCTGTCCCACTTGCTGAGTCTCATAGATAGAGATGCTATAATCCCTCTGGCTGAATACTGGAGGATTAAGATTTCTTTGGATGTTGATGGTTGCAATGGCGGTGGCTGATCGTGCAGGAGAGCCTCCATCCTCAGCCACGATACGACCCTGTCCAAACAAAAAAATTCACTTTGAATTGGTAACACTCATATATATAAAACATGTATACATATCTAAGAAATCTTGGCCATAGTGGTTGATGCTTTGCATGTGATTTTCTCCCAGACAGAAACAATGATAATAGTACATCTTTTTCTTATGTAACAAGATCTACATGTATCTAAATAATTAGTACAACTAACAATCAATAAATATTGTTACCTGATAGGAGGCCACATCTTGCGAGGTCAGGGGTCGGCGAACTGTGATATTTCCAGTGTTTGTATCAATGCTGAAGAATTGCTGGAAATCTCCATCTCCTATTAGTTTATATCTTAGTTGTCCATATGGTGATAACTAAAGAAAAAAAAGTTAATAGAGTTAAATATTAGAATTTCTACTTAAATAAAGCAATTTTATTTGCATGAGAAAAGGGTACTGAATAATCAAGGTACTGTAAACCAATTATTATTAAATGCAATTTGACAGATTGAGATCCATCTGTGATATTAATTTTTGAACGCAGAAGTAATTGTACATAAATGCAAAATTACATAAATGGTCTGGGCAAGAAATATTTGAGAGAATGACCTGCAGTTATTTCTCGTTATACATTAGAAAGCAACTTAAACTGCAGTTGTAGATGAGGTGGAAATTAACTTAAGTGGCTTTTAAAATAAACTTTATATCTATATTCCATTTCTTCAATTCAAGACAAATTATAATTTTATAATTTTTTGTACACTGAAAAACATTTTATGAAATCTTTAAAGCCAAAAGCAATCAGTTTCATGGCAATATCCTCCTCCAGTAAGAAATCTTACATTTGAATCTCCATCTGTGGCAGTAACTGTTAGAACTCCAGAATTAATAGGTGTCGTTTCTGGAATATTAGCTGTAAAAGGCCCAGCAAAAATAGGTGCATTGTCATTCCTGGTAATAGTTATTGTAACAGGAGCAGCAACTGCTGAAGATCTTGGTGAAATTCCATTGTCCCTCAGACGTACTTGAAGCTAAACAATATAAAATTTGTGACTTTTTTGTGCATTCTACGAACAGATGTACAAAAAAATGCCTTACTGAATTTTCAAAGTTCTTTTGGAGACAATAACTTTTACGTCAGTATCTTATACAGAAAGGTAAATGATTCAAAAAATGTTTACAACATAAAAATCTATTTTCTACACATGCAGACAAATAATGATATTTCAGCATCAGATTTATAATACTGCAAATTATTTTCATCATACGTACAGTGAAGGTTTGTGTAGTGGTCTCAGTAAGTGGTCTGGACACGGTCAGAAGTCCAGTGGCTGGATTCAAGTAGAAGAAATTGGTGCCTTCTACAGGATTGCTGGATTCCAGTATGTACTCAATAGTGTGCTGAAGGAAAAAACTGCTTAATTTTTGGACAACTAAGAACCTGCCAAGACTAGTGATTTAAATGTTTTATTAAAGAAAATTTCATGTAACCTAACTTCACCATGATTCTAAAAAAAAAAAAGAGAAATTACACTATAGTTAGTCCTCACCTGATCGGCATCCTGACCACTGATCTGCACCAGACTGACGGCAAGTGGGTAACTTTCATTGATGGTTCTACTGTAGGAGGGGCTGGTGAAGCTTGGGGCATTAGGATTACGGTTGACGGTGATGGTGACATTAGCATAAGCCTTGTCGTTGGGATAGTCACTATCATAAGCTGTCAGACCAAGCTGCAAGTTATATAGTCTCAAATATAGCTCTAAATCTACAGAAAGTTACTTTCAAAACAGTTCTTTTCTAGTTCATGTTCAGTTCATATTTGGTACATCAATAAGATAACAAATTTATATTTTTTTCTGATGATCAAAATTCTGGTCATTAATGGGATGTTAATTATAAAGTCTAGCTGAGTTTTCATTTAGATTAAGCTGCTGTAGCAAAAATAAACCCAAAGGTTTTAATGGCATTTCTGATCTCACTCATAAATACCCACAATTAAATCAGAAGAACATGGGAGAATACAGCGCAGGAAATATACACTCTGTAACTCTAATTATGTAATGGTCAAATTCAGTTTTTCAACCTCTACGTTGAAAGCAATGTTTGTTATGTGTCATTTATAAGGTATGACACCATGCCAAACAATACTTTTTAATGAAAAGTTTTGTGTTTGAAAATCATTCTGCAGTAAAAAGGTTAGAAAATGCATCAAATATATGGTGGGGACGGAAATGAACAATAAAAATTCTTACTAACAGTTTGTCATTGAGAAAGACTAAACATTGAGCCATAAAACTCATAACAAGTATTGGCATTTATATCTTTTTCCAACATGATCCTTGAATATACAAAGAGCAAATATTTTTAAGTAATATGCCAAACTTTTGTCCTAAATCCTAACTGTCTGACTATAGGCACTTTTCTCGACTTATTCATCCATGTTCTTCAAGATACATGTACATGTATGTAATCAATTTAAAAGATCTGCTGAATCACAGCTGTTGTACAATGAAAATTAATTGAACATTCATAGAAATTAATATAATTTATGCACGAACATCCTTGACTTACATAATTTTGGTGACTGCCTCATTATCAGATATTTTTGTTTTTATGTTTCCAGGTGTAACAAGTAAAGCTATCTGTGCCATCAAATGTTGCAAAAACTTACAGTGTATGATGTTGCTGTGTCACTGGCTAAACTAGCTATTAGACTAACTTCTCCATTGGAATTCACACTGAAATATCCTGGAGCTGACAAAAATCCAATAACTTCATACACAAGTGTACCCTGAAAAAAAAAAATCCACAACTTTCTTATTGTACAGTAACAATACAAGTCATTACAGTATTTTGGAAGCCTTAATTTTTTACTCTACAATTTTCAATCTCTTAATATTTTCCTGAGATCAAAAGTGTATGGAATGATTTTAATCTAATTGTCAAATATTTATAAGTAGTATATGGATGTATCAACATTCAAGGATATCATAAATTTAAGTGTAAAGGTTATACAATAATATTATACTCCACAAAATATAACGCATTCATGGAAATGAGATTTTAAAATCTATCTGTAAGAATTAGTTTTCTACACTACAAAGATAGAGAATTCATGACAACTATATGATGCAACTTGGTCCACATACAGATAGATCTGGATCAACTGCAGAGGTAGTTAGCACTTGTCCCGGAGCCTGGTTATAATCAATGCCTGTTCCATACTGCTGTCTAAGAAACGATGGAGGGCTAGTGTTTCTTCTTACTGTGATCTCCACCCGGGACTGTCCAAATTTCTCTGGTTTGGACTGATCACGAACTCGCACAGTGAACTGTAAAAGATCATGATAAGTGTATCTGCATTGTACACATAAGAAGCTTCACAAATAGTTTGTTCAAACCTTCAGATACTTTTCATGTGAATTCTCTCTTTAAACAATACACTTAATAAGCAGTAAATTTTTCAAATGCATATTGAGAAAGCTTTTTTTTATTTTAATAAAATTTAGAATAAATTTTTCATCAATGAACTCAAAGTTTACACATAAATTTCCATTTCTAGTGTTTTTGTCTTACTATGTATGTTGTTTTTGATGTGCCAGCTAAAAGCTGCCTAAGGGTAATGACTCCTGTGCTGGCAGCCATGTAAAATGGTTCCGTCTCCCCAGTTTGTTCAATGATGGAGTACAAGAGAACATCCTGCATAAACAAAATACTTCTGTGTACACATGCAAATAGAGGTACATGATGAATCTCATTCACCACAGATCAACAACATCAAAAAAACTCATCATCCAAATAACCGAAACATCTAAAGAAAAATGTGTCGATAGAACTATCTTTATAATACTGTATAATTATTTATCTAAGGGATACTACCATTAATTTTTCACCTTCCTTTTTTCATTTATTAATGTATTATACTGGACTTGTGAGACTTAAATTGAAACACAATGATTTCATGAAATCAATATTCTGTTCTATTCCTACCTGGGTATCGAGGTCGGTAGCAAACACTTGTACGACAGACCGTCCCAGGTTGTACTTCTCATCAATAGTTGCTCTGTACACTGTGGCGTTGAATACTGGAGGATTGATGTTTCTGGCCACCGTCACATTTACTGTGTTTTCTACTGACTGCAGTCCATTAGGGAACTGTTTCTCTGCTCTCACTAGTATCTGTACAAGGAAAAAAAATACAAATACAGATACTGAATTTTATTCTAGAGAAAGAAAAATTAATAAATGAACTTTAAAAATAATAAAAGTCCATCTTCTGTAATCAACAAGAAACTACTGTATACAGGGAAATTTTCGCCCGTTTTATTTTCACCTTTTTTGCCCTCATCGTAAGTAGGCAAATTTAAAACAGGATGAATTCAAGGAAGAAAGCATTATCTCTTTAACGCAACTGTTTTGAGGTGAACTTAAAACAGGGCAAAATTGTTTGTGAGTGTGAAAGGGCAAAAAATAACAAGAGGCAAAAATAACCCTGTATACATAACCACATGTAGAAGTACCCACCAAATATGTTGTTCTCTTGGACAAATCAGTGCGGAGGTCAGTTTTCACAGAAATAGCACCAGTTGTTTCATCAATTTTGAAGTAATCTGGACTATCACTATAGCCAACGATAGAATATTTGATGTTAGGCTGAAAAAGAAGACAGTTTGTTATCTTTACCATCATTTACAGAGATTGCCATATATTAATATCTACAATATATACACCAGTACACCAGAAAGGTGTCATATGCATAACTATTAACTAGTTTTAACATTAAACAGCTACTTTAAGAGGGAACCAGAAGTCTCTGACGAGACTGTAGCTCTACTGGTTGTATTTATAAAGGAAGATAAAAGTAGAACTTTGACTTGAAACTTTGCAACAGCAATAAACAGAATAATGATCCTTGGTTTAGTCTCTTTTGTGGCAAGATTTATTATTATATCAGACTAAAACTGTAGGAGGAGTAGCCTTTTAAAACAATTTTACAGAAATTTTGATTTAAGTAACCATGGCAACATCATTCAACAAAATCAAAAAACAATAACTCCAATTATGTATCTCTGTAGTCTACTTGTATGCCACATTATACTGAAATCAGAGAAAAAGTGTAGGAGGAGTAGCGTTTTGAAAGTATTTCAAGAAAATTTCTACTTTTAGTAACCATGGTAACACCGTTCATTGAAATCTAAAGCTGGTACAGAGAATTATGTATCTTAGTGTAGTCTAATTGTGTGCTAAGTTATACTAAAATTAGACAAAAACTGTAGGAGGAGTAGCATTTTGAAGGTATTTCAAGGAAATTCCTATTTTTAGTAACCATGGCAACACCGTTCATCGAAATCCGAAACTGGTACAGAGAATAATGTATCTTAGTGTAGTTTACTTGTGAGCTAAGTAATACTAAAATCAGACCAAAACTGTAGGGTAGCATTTTGAAGGTATTTCAAGGAAATTTCTATTTTTAGTAACCATGGCAACAATGTTCATCGAAATCAGAAAATCAATATAAAGAATTATGTATCTTAGTGTAGTCTACTTGTTTGCCAAGTTTTACTGAAATCAGACCAAAACTGTAAGAGGAGTAGCATTTTGAAAGTATTTCACAGAAATTTCTATTTTTAGTAACCATGGCAACACCGTCCATCGAAACCAAAAACCGATAAACAGAATTATGTATCATAGTGTAGTCTACTTGTGTGCCAAGTTATATTGAAATCAGACCAAAACTGTAGGAGGAGTAGCATTTTGAATGTTTTTCACAGAAATTTCTATTTTTAGTAACCATGGCAACACCGTTCATTGAAATCAAAAACCGATACACAGAATTATGTATCTTAGTGTAGTCTACTTGTGTGCCAAGTTATACTGAAATCAGACCAAAACTGTAGGAGGAGTAGCATTTTGAAAAATTGTTTACAGTCGGACGGACAGACAGACAGACGGACGACGGACACCTTACTATCGCATAAGCTCTTCTGGTCTCTGACCAGTAGAGCTAAAAACCTACCAAAATAACCTATATTTTGGCCATTTCTTTTTCCTTTTTCTCCATCAAAAATATGATAATGATATTCCTTTTATGATCAAATAACCCTCATTTCAGTTGTTGGTTGGCAACCATAGTCATGTGTGGTTTTTCGAAAACTTATGGTTACAAAACCTTCATTTACTTGTGTACAAAATATCATTCAGAAAGATTTTTCCATAATGTCCTGACATAAAATAACGTCCTGACCTAACAGACAAGTCTACTCTAACAATATTTTATGTCTACCTGCAGCAGTCACCACTGGGACCCATGGTATAAATATAAACAAAAAACCAAAACTCACCTGAGGAGTAGCAGTAACAGTAATGAAACTACGATCAACAGGATCATTCTCATCAATGCTGGCAGTGTATTGTTGTAATTGTGTGAATCTTAGAGTGTCATCAATTGTTACGTCAACAGTCACCGTAGCTTCTCCTCTCTGTGATGGTGTACCCTCATCTGTAGCAGACACCCTGAACTGGGAAACAAAAAATAAGCAATGAATTAAATGTTTAAATCACAATGTAAAGTAACCTATAGACGACATAATGACACATTTGATTTTTCAAAAGTTTCACAGGAGAAGTCAAAAATGTATATTTGTTATATTATAGTTATATAACATTAAGAATCCTGACTGAATGCACTTACTATAAATTGTTGTATTCCTGTTCCCTTTATTGACTGCTTGAGAGAAATTCGGCCGGAGTCTGGGTTTATATAGAAATAATTATCTGCATTTGTTCCTGATACAATACTGAACTTAAACTGGTTGTTTGGTGCCTAAAAGCAAAACAAATTGATCTGTATTCATTATATCATTCATATACATAGGTGTCTTGTTTTTGAAAATGTTTTGATATAACTTCTCTTAATAAAACAAAATTTGTCTATAGGTGATGAAGATCAAAATAAATTCAAGCAAACATCGTCAACTAAAAGCAGACTAAGTTTACTGAATTATAGTTGAAGACCAAATTTAAAAAAAAAAAAAATAGAGTAATCTCTTTTGAAGAATAAAGTCAATCTTCCTTAATATGATAAAAAAAATTAATTTAAAAAAAATTAAAATTAACCCTATCTAATTTATAGCAACTGACAAAATGTATGTAATATGCGAGGAAACCCGCACACAGTCTGAGGAATGCTGATGTTAACATTTTTACGTTGTCTCTGAATAAAAGGTACATTTACACACCTGTGGGTCACTGTCTGTGGCTGTTACTGTTACAATTTCACTTCCAACAGGGAAATTCTCTATAATAGTCTGGCTGTATGTAGCAGGGTTAAACTGGGGTGCAGCAAGGTTTCTATTTACAGTAATGTCTACTGTTGCTGTGGCAGTTTTCTTTGGTGAGCCTCCATCTTCTGCCAATAATCGCAACTGTAAAAAAAAAAAGTGTCCTTTATTGGCATTTATTATTAAATAAGGGATCAAAGTCCATAGTCAACAAATTCCACAAGAGGATATAAAAGTCTGTCTCTGAAAATTTTTCACATTTTCTGTAAAATTTGAAATGGAAATGAAAAAGAAAGCCTTCTACTTTAGGAAAAAAAGGTTTTGGCTTCCTACCTTGTAAGTATTAGCAGTGTCTGCTGCCAAATTGGCTGCATTCTGAACCCGAATGTTGGATCCATCCAGTCTGAATAGACTCGCTGCTGAATCATCTCCAATCACTGTCACTGTGACGACATTGAAGGGGCTCTACACAAAGAACAATTATTAAACACGTTAAAATACCACAACCTCATGTGAAAGTTGAAGTTTGTTGTAACAAAATTTGTGACACCAAGACTTAAAAAAAATAACAAACTTGGCCAACAGTTTTGTAGCATACATATATAATTTTTTCATTCACATTCATCATGTGTTACTTACCACTGTATCAGCATCAGTGGTTGCTACATTAACTCCAGGTATGGCAGAGTTGTCTTGGACAGACCTTGTTATACTGGATCTGTATGGTGTGTTTAGGAACACTGGAGGCTGAGAATTCCTGTTGACTTGAATGGTCACTGTAGCAGTGTTTGTTCCAGTTAATGACGGGGTACCATTGTCTCTTACACTCACAGTAAACTGTCCAATGCATAAAAGTAAACCATATGAAAATACTGGAAAATAGTGAGGTGTCTTAAATTTTATTGGTTGTATCAACTTGTGCTCTAAACAAAACGTCTGATTTTTTCATGGATACATCTACAATTATTTGTCTTAGAATAAAGCTGTTTTGACACCATCTTTTTTTTTTTATAGGATTTTCACTCACAGTGTAGGTTTGTGTGGTTGCTGTATCATCTCTTAGATCTTTGTATAGGGAGATAACTCCTGTACCAGGATTAACTTGGAAATACTGTAGACCTAAAGCATTTCCAGTGAGGGTGTAGGTAGGTACATTATTTGGTGCCTGAATAAAAAGATTGGTAAATGAAATACCGTAAGTTTTGGGGTATATGTCGATGGGGTGTATAGGTCGAAAGGTTCATTTTCAGCCGTAATTTTTAAAGAATCCTTAGATAGGACGAATTTGGAAGATAAGACGAGGCTTTGTTTATCGATTTCTAGAGATTCTTACGTAGATACTACGTATCAGAACATGTAAACCTCTTTAACTTAACCCGTGATATTAACGTATTGAGAAAAAAACTAGTATTTTTATGAGTACAGTATTTCAATATTTTCTCCAACTTGCCTGTTCAATGCCGTCGTAGTTTGACTCTTTCGTTAAACACATAAATACGGTAGTATAAAACAGCTATAATTAGGGAAACATCCGAAATCAAACAATAATCATTTCCATTTTAGAACATCTTGGACACATTCTTTTATTCCGACATTATTTACCGGGGTAAAAAATTAACTTCGATGACCGCCATTTTTATATTTTGTTGTCCAGGGATTTGCTAAATCACGCAAATGACTATTACATGTGACAGTGCGCAAATGAAATTAATCATATTTTAAAACATGCTATAATTTTCCATGTGATATTGTTGTAAAAAATAAATTTAATTGAGAGTACATTCGCAATTTAACAGTCATCAAGAATTTCACAGTTTTGTTTGTTAAATGATGTATAGCACTAATACCCCTGTAACGGCACGTGGATCTGTTAATCATGCCCCGCAGGTGTTTTAACCAACACAGGTGTTAACACCTTTGTGTACACAGTGTATATCCCTTTATCTGTCAGACAATTAAAATTCTATTAGAAGCCAATCTCTGTATAATTCAGTGTACCTCTTGGGTACGAGGAAGCTTTCAATTCCATCATTTAAAAAAAATGTTTATTTTCTAAAACAAAAAAAAAACCAAAACAAAAACAAAAACCAAAAAAGTGAATAAAAAATAACGTATCGTTAATAAATGAATTTATAACTTCCAAAAACGTGTAATAGTATATTCAAGACAAGTTCGTTTTATTATAATTAATTAAGATATAAAACAAAAGAGTTATTACTAGCGGTATGTTTGGTAAATAAATTTAGGAATTTACTGGCAACAATTTACTTCACGCATTTTACATTTAAATAAATATCACAAGACAATGAACAAATATTTAGGCATACTATTTCAATTAATCGTTACAAATAAATGGTAAAAAAAAAAAGATTACAATTGCGATTGTGAAAACTCTTCCGTATTTTAAATTTTGATACGGCTGCGGTTTTCTTTTTAGTAAACGATTGCGACTTCCAACTTCACAAGATGGACACAGCATGTTGTAAATATACTTTGAGACATTAATTACTAGATGATATACCGGTAATAAGTTTTTTTTTTTGTACATCGACGGATATTTAATGGAATTTATTTTGTAAGAAATCAATCGAATAAATATTTAATTCTTTATTGTTTATTATATTTTTCTCGGTAAAATAATTTTTAAAAATACGAAAATGGCACAGATTTGCTTTAAAATTTACGTAAATTTTACTGATTTGGAGGCATTTTTCGTAAACTTGAGCCTTAGATAGGTCGATTCGTTAAATAGGACGACCCCAGCGGTTCTGAGAAAAAAAGTATCGTCTTATCTTCCAAAACTTACGGTAGTCAGAAAGAATATCAACAGATGTAACACTGTAATTTGTTTCAAGATAAGGTAGAAGACATTATACCACAAAAAAAATACTTTAATACTTTTGAAATTAAATTTATGTCTCTCATTGGTTCTGCATCTGACAAAATCATTTACATGTTATTTAACAAAATACTGAAAGCAAAGATTATAATTCATGTACTTACTGTTGTATCTGCATCAGTAGATGTCACTTGTAGTATGCTGGCCCCTAAAGTCTGAGTTTCAGAAATCGTTTGTTGATATTGAGTAGGAATGAAACTTGGATTAAACAGGTTCCTTGTAACATTTACCAGGAGTACACCCGTGGACGATCGTCGAGGTGTTCCAAAGTCCCTCACACGCAATCGAACCTATTGACAGTTACAACAGAAAAACTCATTCACCCTCAGAAATCATTCCATGGTAAATGTCATTTTGTACATCTTTCAGGGGTCACCTTTTAATTGTTTACATGTATATGCCAAACTTTCTACTTCCATCAATTTGTGGATTCAAAGTAAAATTTTTTGATGATATCTCAGTGCAATAAATGCATCTTACAGCATCTCACTGGAAAAACTTAATTGTTTGAAACAGTTTTTAATTTTGTTTTACCCTATACTGCTCTGATGGATCATTAGTCAGTCCTGTCGTGGTAAAAATTCTTCCTGTCTGATCAACGGTAAACAATCCAGTGGCTGCATCATCTCCAACAATATCATACTCCCGACGCTGGAAATCATTCTAGCAATATACAGAAAAAAAATAGTTTAAAAAATGAGTCTCATTTCTATGTTTTATACATAAGAAATTGTGAAACAAAAGCATTTTAACATTTTTACCCCCTTCCTCCTCCCCCCCCCCCCCAAAAAAAAATTCTCTGCATATGAACTTACAACAGTGTCAGCATCAGTTGAATTAACAGTGTAAACAGTTGAACCCTGTGCAGTATCTGCTCGGATTGTTACGCTGTTTGGCAGGTTGCCAAATAAGGGGTCGAAGTCATTTCTTTGGACAGTGATGGTAAGAGGAATTTCTGGACTGGTTCTCTGAGGAGAACCAGAGTCGGCAGCTTGGACTCGGAACTATAAATAGAAAACGGAGAGTAAAGTAGTAATCATGATACAGGATTATGTACTCCAACACAAAGAAACAATGAATAAATTCTCATTCAAATATTTCTCACATCATTTATCAAATAAACATCAAATAAATGGCAACAGCAAAGAACAAATAAAAACTCTTTTTTTGTTTCTATTCAAATGATCGAATGAAATTGGAAAGCAAATAAAACAGGAATGTGGTGAGATTGAAATATTACAGTATAAGTCTTTGTTTCTTCTGTCGTCAGGTCCTTTCTAATGCTAACATCTCCTGTGGTAGGATTGATTAAAAACCTCTCAGAAGGTGTAGCTGCAGTGAAATAGTACTGAACTACATTGTTTGGACTCTGAAAATGAAATACATACATGTATATGTTACATTTATATTTAATATCTTTACCAAAACCCTCAACGGCTTTTAGAAAATCCAACTTTATCTGGTCACCTCTGACTTGAGTAGAATTGAAGAAAATATAATTTCTGAATATCTCACTGGACTACAATGTACAAATTTGATGGCATGAAGTAGCCAAATCCTAAATCTAACAATGATAGAGCAATTACTTAGATGAATTCATGAGTTAAGAAATGTTATTATTATATAAATTAGATTGAAATATATAATTTTTGATTACTGGTAATAGTGAGAAAAATCTATAATAGGAAATTTTAAAATATCCACAATAAGTAGAAAATAAGACAAACTAACGGCATAAAAAAAGTTAAAAGTTGTTTGTTCCAAAATTTTAAAATTTGTTAAAAAAAATTGTATATTTGTTTTATATGGCTAAGAATGACTATAAATAAATACTCTTTTAAAATGGTTAGAATTAAAAATAAAACTTTGCTTCCATGTTTTTGGTCTATTTCATAGAGATTTAACTGAATGTTATATACAGGAAAAGTATTTTAGACTTCATACTTACTGCAAAATCTGAATCTGTAGCAACAAGTCTACCAAAAGAAAATCCTATAGCTCTGTCTTCCCTGACAGTCATGGCATAGCTACCCTGTGCAAAACGTGGAGCCTCAAAGTTTCTTTGCACAGTTAGAGTCAAAGTACTGACAGCTTCTTTACTTGGGCTGCCACCATCCTGCACTCGCACCCTCAACTGTAAAACAAATACAGGCACATAACTTACACTACACTTGTAGGTGGACTGGTGTTTGTAAAAGTTAATTAATGAAATAAAATAAAAATTAATAAATAGCATGGGATTAAAGTATTACCGTGTACAGGGTTGTGGTTCCTTGGAAAACTGACTGCTGCAGGGTGATTGCCCCTGAGTTAGGATTTATGGCAAATACACTACGAGAATCTCCATCCCCTGTTAGAGAGTATGTTAGCTGTCCAAACACACCCTAAAATTAACAAAAACAATGAATGCAAATTATATATTTTCTAAAATCCATATTCAAATAAAGTCGAGAAAAAAATTTGTGCTGCTACATTGATACTCTAAGAGAGATAACTCTTCATAGGATAATTGTAAATTTGTCAATTTTTTTTTTTTTTGAAAACCAATTTTGTCTAGCAAGCTATGTTAAAATTGTCTGCATTTTATTTTGGCAAGTTTTAAAACAACATTTTAGTTCAGTGAACAGAGGAGTCATAAACCTTAAACTGAGTGAAAGACTGGTTCATATTTCATAAACAGAGTGAATGTGGTCACTTACAGGGTCAGGGTCTGTTGCAGCAGCTGTGTAGACTGTAGCTCCGACTGAAGTATTGTGATTGATCAGGCTTTCTCTGGGTAGATTGGTGAACACTGGAGCATTGGTGTTTCGAATCACCGTCACTCTTACACTGGCTGGGAGTGTTGCCTGAAGGCCACCACCGTCCACTGCATTTACATTGAACTACAAAAAAGATCAATTTAACTGTGATAAATATCTCCAGGAATAATTAACAGGAGGTATACAGTAAAACTCGGTTATAACGAAGTCAGTGGGATCTGTGAAATTACTTTGCTATATCCGTAATTCATTATATCCGTATAAGGAATTCGTAAAATTTATATAGCTGGGGATCCAAGAAAACTTCGCTATATCCATGAATTCGCAATATCCGTGTTCGTACTAAACAAGTTTTGCTGTATTCTCAACTTTAATCATTGATAAAAAATATCTAGAATTTTAAGGTGCTGCAGCACATAAACAATTATTCTTCATTGACCTCTTTCATTTTTTCCACAAAGTAAATTTAAAAAATTCAAGATGTCTAACTATGAACATGAAAAAACAATTACTGTATAATCCACGGTTCTTGCATTATCCAGCATGGGTGACTGACGAAGACTTATGTTTCCTGTGACTTCATCTACCATAAAATACTGAGCACCAAGAGCACTTCCAGCATCAGAGCTAATGGAGTATCGCACTGTATTGTATGGGGCCTGAAAATAAAAGAAAATCTAAATTTACATCTTAAAAAAAAAAAAAAAAAAAAAAAAAAAAAAAAAAAAAAAATTAAAAAAGATTAAAAAATTTAAATGTATCCTCCAAAAGACTCTTGTTCTCTATAACCTAACACTTATTTTTTTTTTAAATATATTAATGCAAGTTTACAAGAATAAGGATGTAAAGGGTACAAAGAATATAGCTGATCCCTAAAAATCATTCTGGATGGACTTTTAATGACAAACTAAAACATTACCCTTCGATCATTATCTGTAGCTTTCACTTGCAAAAATGAAAGCCCTAGCTGTCTCGTCTCTAGAATGGTTTCATTGTAAGACTGTCTTTCAAAGGCTGGATTATTGATGTTGCGCTGAACTGTTATAGTAGCAACTGTTGTTGCTGTTCTAGAGGGAGAGCCACCATCTCTGGCCAAAATTCTCATCTGCAATAAATTATCACTCATTAAAAAAAAGCCATCTATCTAGCTTATGGGGGGGGGGGGGTGTCATGAGATCAATTCCTAATTGTGCCATAGATAAGAATGCAATAATATGATGTCAATGTTACATCAACATAATTATGTAAATTGTATATGATAACAAATTGCTAAAAATTTAAAATAATAATTCTATATATAATATTTATATTTAATATTTTATGTACGTTTAAAACTACAGGCCAGTGGGAAAGTGACAAATATCTCCAGGACATCAAGTATGCTGAATATTGTTTTCTCTGAAAACAATAACAACAAATCATACAACAAAACCCTTTGATATTAACGCATGGTAATATCTTGACGAGGACTGGGCATTGTCTATATGTTCATTTATGTTTAAATCAATGCTCAACTCACCAAATATTCAGTATCTGCATCAGCAGTTAAATCACTGTTTACAACCAAACGTCCATTACTTTCTAGACGGAAATAAGTCAGAGCTTTGTCATCTCCAATGGCCGACACAGTCACAGTGTTAAATGGAGCCTGCAACAAAATGCCAGTATTTATACTATATTTTATTGATGATCAAATTCAAAGTACTGCATCAGTTTAATAAGCGATAAGATAGATTTCTTCTTTAGTTTGCTATATTATAGTTGGCAAGAGGCAATGCCATCTTATATCTACCATTTCAAGTAATAAATTACTAAGTCAAGTACAATCTTTCTGAAAAAATTATCTGAACATCATTCCGGTAATTTTGATACAATAAAATACTACATGCAGACTGCCTAAACAAGTACTTAAATCATTTAAAAAAATTAATAAAATACATCCCCTCCAAAAAAATAAAAATAAAATTTTTTGAGACAGATTAAATTGCATGATCAAGTTATTGACTTCAGATTGCTAAATCTTACATCTGTATCGGAATCTCCGAAGTTGACTTGAAGTACTGATGTTCCAACGACAGTGGTCTCAGGAATGTTGGCATTAAATGGTCCACCAGTAAAGAATGGGGTCTGTGAATTCCTGTACACATCTATTGTCACTGTGGCATTAGTTGCTGAGGTTTTGGAGGGACTCCCCATATCATAAGCTTGTACAAGCATCTAAAAAAAAAATAGCCCAGAATTTTAAACTTTTAATAAATACTATGTCATATTTTAGATGAAGTCTACCAAACCATTAACATCAAGATACCAAGGAGGAAAAATGAAATGAAATTCAACAACTTCAAGGCTTTGTTTAAAACAAAACCTTTTTAACCTGATAAATGAATAACTGAGTGTCATTCTCTCTGATAATAGATCTACCTGATATCTGGTGGCTGTATCTAATGTAAGTTCCCTCTTCACATAAAGGTTTCCAGTTAAAATATCCAGATCAAAATAATCAGAAGCTGGCTGTGTAGCAAACAATCTGAATCTGATCTGGTTGTGTGGAGCCTGTGTGTCCCTATCTTGAGCCCTCACTGTGGCAATGGTAACTCCCAGATCTTGTGTCTCAGGGATTCTTTCAGCAACATTAGGGGTGGTGATCTCTGGTGCAAAGTTGTTCCTTTCCACTGTCACAGTCACAACAGTGACATTGTCTTTTGCTGGAACCCCATTGTCATAAGCTCGCACACGGATCTAAAGTCACACAGAAGAGAAAGCAAATTTTACAATTAAAACTTATACTAGTGAGTTTGCTCGTGCAGTATTTCATCTTATGTAAAGAAATCTTTTCTTATCAATCATGTTTGTTAGGAAGTTTAATTATATGATTTACATCATTCTTACATAATATATAAGGTCCGATGACGAGGCCAAGGAATTTGCTACTGTGATTTGCCCAACACTTGGGTTAGGAATGGTGAAGAAAGCTCCAGCATTACCGTCCCCAATGATCTCGTATCTTACAACATTGAAAGTGACGTCAGAATCTATTGCCAACAGAGAGGTTCCAACAGCCTGTCCAACTGCAGCTTGTTGAGAGATCAGAGCTGATGTCATGGGGTTTTGCCACTGTGGAGCGTTGTTGTTCCTTATAATATTGATGGTCAGTCTGACTTTGTTGTCTGCTTGCCGTGGGGGATTACCACCATCTTCTGCTCTTACCAACAGCTGTCAAAAGCAAAATGATTGTAAAATTTGTATTATTTATTTTTTTTATTTTATTTTTTTTTTTTACTTTGATAAATCCATCTCATTTG
Source organism: Saccostrea echinata (assembly GCF_033153115.1). Taxonomy (NCBI): domain Eukaryota; kingdom Metazoa; phylum Mollusca; class Bivalvia; order Ostreida; family Ostreidae; genus Saccostrea; species Saccostrea echinata. Next base: position 9,986,707 of record NW_026889771.1, read on the forward strand.
TAAGCTGGAAAGTTTGTCAAAAAATTATTTAACATCCACTTCATAAGCTGGAAAGTTTGACAAAAATTTACTTAACATCCACTTTTTTAAGCTGAATCCTAGAAAAATTCAGGCTTTGAAATTTATCAAAATAAGAGGAAGAGTAATCAACATAATGTAAGTTACATGTACTCACAAAAAGTACTCCAATAAAGTATTACATTCTTTTGCCATTTGGATCAGTTGCTTTTCTCTGTACCAACAAAACTTACCACAAACTGTGTTTCTGTTCGTTGCAGTAAAGAAGTTTTCAGGAAAGTTTGTCCATTATCAGCCACAGTGAAGAAACTTGGAGCATTTCCTTCACCCTCCACCACATATCTTACAGTATTGTAAGGGCTCTGTCAAACAATAAATAAAAAGATTATTTTATAGAAAAAAGTGTCATTAAGTTCATATCAAGACTTTGAAACAAAGTCTCTACAAACTGATAGTTACTGTACATTCCTGAACATGTGCGAGGAATAAATAATCGCATAATTTCGCGAGAAGCAACACTCGCGAAATAAAACTACTCGCTTTTATTTTAATGGTGCTTAATTGTATGTAATATCTCTAGATTAATCATCCACTCGTGAATTATTATTCTCACGATTTGACGTCCTAGGGCCATTTCGTGATATTAAGTACTTGTGTAAAATAAGGAATCTACAGTACAATATTTAAAAATTAACAATGCAGCAAAATTCATTTACAAAGAAATAAATTTGAACTCAATTATCAACAGTCAGTTTGGTAACTAATAATTTTTTATTAAATCTAGTAGGTTTATAAGTAAACTTTACTTTAACCCTGCTTATTTACTAAAAGTATATAAAGCTTCAATGTAACCAGAAAAGAATTTTTTTCCTTTGGTTTGATATACTACAACTTATGCACTGGGTCACATGTGACATCCCTCCATCAATAATCCAAACAGATAGGAGACAGAAATCTTACCACATTGTCTGCATCACTTGCTTGGAAGTCATACACTGAAGTGACGTAGTCCTGAGTCTCCTGAATTGTCACTTGAGCTGCATATGAATCACCAGCGCCAGGTCTCACCCAGATTGGTTTGGCCAAATTACTGTCCACTTTTAGTGTCAGCAAGGAGTAGGTCCTCCTGGGGATATTTGCTCCATCTCTGGCCTCCACTGTCAACTGCAAATGAAGAAATCATTATTTTTTATGTACATGTATATCTAATTAGGATAGTTTAAATGCAATTGATTTAATAAACATGTAAATTTCACTAATGAATATTTGAAGTTTATTGTGTTAATTAACATTCAATATTTCCAATCTGAATCCTAGTTTAATTTCATAACAATATAAGATATACTGTAAACCAACTATTATTCACGTCAACTTTTTCTCGCGATTCGTCAGTTTGAAAACATTCCGCGACGATTAATTTTAGCGACTGAGGAAACATGCTCTACAAATACAAAGCAAAATAAATGGTTCACGGCGATTAATATTCGCGAGTTAAAGTAAGTCGCAAAACTCACGAATATTTCTCGCACGCGAATAATAGTTGGTTTACAGTAGTCCAGAATGGGCAAAAAAGTGTACATACATGTACTATTCTACATTTTGTTTGTTTTCCTAGAGAAAAAGAATACCTCTTCCAAACAGTTTGAAAAGGTTCTTCATGTGAGAAGGATGACTTACCACATACTCAGCCTGAGAGAGTGAATTTGTCTGTAGGGTTACAACACCAGTTGTTGGGTTGATGGAAAATTCATTGGTTCCAGACACCAGGGAGTATGAGACAACATTGAATGGAGACTGCAACAGAATGGATACTTTGCAAAGTCACAAACTGAATTTTCCAATTGAAATTTAATATCATGAAAAACACCTCTTGTCCCTTAATCAATCCAAAAACTTACCTTTGTATCACTGTCATTGGCAAAAGCAGTGAACACATTAAAGCCTACTCCAGAGGTCCGAGGAAGGGACTGGATACTAGGCAGATTCTGGAACACTGGTGCAAAGAGATTTCGTTCCACAGTGATAGTTACTGTAGCAGTTTGTTGGGAAATCAGTGGATTTTCTGCCTTATCAGATACCCTGACATTCAGCTGTAAGGAAGAAAATTTATATGAAAATTGAATCAATACATGTAAAAATATTGAAAATAGCGTTATTAGAATAAAACTGTGTAATATCTTCATGTCATTTCATTGAATTATTTTTTTTTTTAAATTAAGGGCCATTACCCAAACAAATACATGTATCTCAGAAATTACAGAAGAGGTCTTTCTACTGCAAAATGACACATTACTAAATTGATTTTATCCTTTATTAGGACAGTGAGACGTAAGTTTTACCTGGTACTGAGTAGCTGTTGCAGTGTATAATGGTTGTTTCACCAAAACTTTCCCAGAGGTTGCTTCAACATCAAAGTACTGCACAGCCGTCTGGTCCCCAATAGCAGAAAACTCAATCTGATTGTTTGGTGGCTAAAATAATGAAATAGGAAATAAATTTTTCATAAAGTAAATGTATAATTTGATGGAATTGACCATTTTCTCTATACAATTCTAAATAGACAAATTTTTTAATTCTTTTGGAAATGATGGTATTATTTCTACTGGACATATTCATGAATACAAATACTTCGTAAATATACACAAAGTGTAGATACACAATACATGAAAGTGAATTCTTCATTGAAAGACAGAAATACAAATGGACTGACAATATAGACAAAGTGATCCCGCTGTGTCTGCCATATGCTACAAAGACAATGCAAAAAAAAAATAAATTAAGTGAAAACTTACATTTATATCTTGATCTGTTGCTGACACTGTGACACCTGTTTCGGATCCTGCTGGAAGATTTTCTTGAATGGTGACAGCATAATTTAGAGGACTAAAAGCTGGAGCCCACAGATTCCTGTTTATTGTTATGGTAACTACCGCCTCATCAGACAAGGACGGAACTCCATTGTCTGAAACTCGTACCAAAAACTGAAGAGAAGAAAAATATGGCAATACTAACTAAGCATCAATAACAATCTATCAAAATTTATAATAAAAATGAAAAATTAATTTATTCCTCGTAAAGTATCTTTTATTTGGGGAAGGACACATTCTTTTCTCAGTTTTTCTGTATCATCATAATAACAAAATACATTTGGAAAAGGTCTAAAACAAAATAAATCAAAAACTCCTCAAAGCACTTTTAACATCTTCAGCTGTCAATAAATATTTTAAAAATTTCATTTCAGACTTACCCGGAATTCTGACTGAGATATTCCTCCTACAAGATTCCTTAATGTGATGCGGCCAGTGGAGTCTATGTTAAAATATATAGTGGGTGATCCCACTCCCAAAGATTCGATGGCATATGACAGTGTATTGAACTGAGGGATCTGATGAAATGAAAACAAAACATATTTCAATATAATCTATCAATTGACTTTCACAAAGCAATAAATAAACCTGTTCTAAAAATCTACTATTCAGGAGAAAGAAACATTATGTTTGAATTTATGGTGTACTTAAGGATGATATAGAGGGGATCAGCATCATCAACCATGAATTTCCAGAGGAAAAGGGGGGGGGGGGGGGCGGTGTGGAGGGCACATACATATAGTTCTTTTTCTTTTATAGTGTCTGTATTAGATGAACAAATCTGTACTAAGGGCAATATCAATATATAACTGTATAGAGTCAAGAATTGAAGAAATTTCAAGCTAACGTAGCAAAAAATAAATGAGAAAAAAAGAAGACATTATTCATTTAGTGGCCTATATGATCCTTTAGTAAGTCTCATTCAACAATGATGACATTTTTATGGTTGTAGTCATTGCCATTTGATTTTAGTACTACCCCCACAACAGAATCTCTTGATTCTATGAACATTACTTTGGTTGGTCAATATCATTAGGTGAATGTTCATGAATGAAGAAATGTATAAAGGTGATAGAGAAAGAAGTGGTATAATTAAATGTGGATTTTCAGCAATGCCCTTCTTTAAAAAAAGTACTTACTCCAGTATCAGGATCAGTTGCAGAAACCTGTCCAATTATGGTTTGAGGAGTGACTGTAGCATCTTCCCTCATGGTAAAGGCATAAGAAGATGAGGGGAAAGATGGTGCTCTGTTTCGCTGTACATCAACAGTGACTGTGGCATTGCTTGTGCTAATCCTGGATGGATCTCCCAAATCATATGCTTCTACTAGCAACTGTTAAAAGAAAAAAATTCTTCATGTTGATAAACATAGACAATTTTTCCAGTCTCTATGATTAAAAAAAAATCAGTTACATTGCCTAAATTGAAAAATTATGATTTTCAAGTATAAATGAAAGATATGGAAAGATAAGGAAAAGTAACACACCTCATAAGTTGTGGCAGTAAGTCCATTTAATGGACTCCTAACTGTCACCTGTCCACTGCTACTGACAGCAAAGTTGCCCTGTTCACTTGGATATGTTGTAGATCCTGATCTGGCAACAACAGCTTTCAAGCGGTAGTTGACTTGGTTATTGGGTGGCTGGGCATCACTGTCTGTGGCTGTAAGTGCACCTGGACTAAGAGTTAAGGGTGCATCCACTGCCTGTGTTTCCAAGATGGTTGCCTGATAATTCAGTGTATTCCACACTGGGGTGTTGCGGTTCCTGTTTACTTTAATTGTAACCATTGCATTTGCTGACTGGGAAGGACTACCGCCATCTGTAGCAACTGCTACCATCTGTGAAGTGAAGAGAATGACAAATTCAAATCAAATTAAATTTTTCTTATTCATTCTGTTTCTCTCTACTGAAATTAAAATATTTGTTCTCACAACAAATAACAATAAGCTTTGGCTATGCTTACATTAAATGTAACAGTTGGGTCACTAGTCAGGGCACTCTTCACTCTAATAATACCAGTCCCTGGTTCCATAGAAAACAGGTTATTTCCAGCAGTATTAGCCAACAGTGTGTAGGAAATTGTTCTGAACTGTAGCTGCAAGTAAGTTAACATATTATTGCATTACATAAGAACAGATGAGTATAGAGGTTTTGTGCTATAAACCACATACATGTAAATAACACACTTGGCACTCTATGTAGAAAATTATAGTACCCTAAATCCTCCTAATTTTGAGAATTGATCTCTGAGAACAAAGAAATGTAACAAATAATTGTTCTGTATTAACATGCTTGATATTAAAAGAAAAGTGTACCAAAAAAAGCCACCTTTCTATATTCAATTTGCCAGAAAAAGTCCAAGTTCTTACTTCAGGATCCTGATCACTGGCCTGTACTTGTAGAATACTGGAGCCTACGGTTAAAGTCTCTTCAATTTCTTTGTAATATGAAGTGTCAAAGAATACTGGAGGATTAGAGTTTCTGATGATGTTTATTGTCAGGGTAAACTGCTGTGCGGCTACTCTATTTCCACCATCTCTTAGCTGGATGGTCAGCTGAAAAACCAAAAACATTATGACTTAATTTTAGCTTGGGATGTTTGTTTTATGAAACTAAATTCCATGTACACAGATATTTTACTTTATTTCTGGGACTTAGATTTTTATGCATGAACATTTCTAAAAACTGAATACATCAGACTGTTTTAAAGATTTGTGATAAAAGATGCTAAATGGAAGTTTTCAATCTAAATTGAGAGCTCACCATAAATTACATGTACACTGTATATCAGAGATCACACAACTACATAGAGAGTCACATAATGCATCTTAGATAAAATTATTTGTCAAGAAAAAAATCACTTATACGCACCACATACTGATTGACAGACCGATCAATGGCCAGAGAACGAATGATTTGGACTTGTCCTTGACCTGTGACTTGGAAATGCAGGGAAGCACTAGCAGTTGATAAAATGGTGTAGACTCTAGTGTTACCCGGTTCCTAAGATTTAAAAAGTTTCGATACTTTCAAAAAAAATTCTGTTGTAAATACAATATCTGTTTAAAGTTTGTTAGAATTAACTGTACATGTACAGTATTCATCTGATACTTCATTTAAGTATTCAATGTCATATGTCATTTGATAAATGATTTTCTGTACCTGAATATCCAAATCTTGAGTTGATAGGGTGTAAACAGTTTCTAGGACAGGTCTATTTTCAGTAACACTGATTGCGGCACTGTAGGGTCCACCAATTGGAAGCCACTGTGGGTCAAAATTATTGCGGTTCACATTGACAACAACTGTCCCAGTATCAGATAAACCTCCATTGTCTCTTGCTACTATGATCAGCTGTAAAAAAAAAGTTTTTTGTCATTCACAATAAATCTACCAAAAATAAACCCAAAAATCTTATATTAATCTAATTATTCAAATGAATGTTCACATTATACTCAATGATAACTAAAATATTCTGAACATCACTCTCTTGATGTCTATAATTAATTAATCAGTAAAAAAAATACTTTTTTACGATCACTCTCTTGATGTCTATAATCAATTAATCAGTAAAAAAAATAAATACTTTTTTACGATATATTTAGTTTTTAACAAGTTAAACCTGTGAGTTAAACAAGGTAATCATTAAATCTCCTTGAACGTTTTAAGGGAGGGATATAAAAGTCCTAAGTATACAAAAGTACTGCTTGACACTTACTGAATATTGAGAAGCATCATCAGCTGTAAGAGAACTGATCAACGTAATCCGTCCACTGTTAGAGTCCAGTCTGAACAAGGAACCACTAGTAGTATCTGTTACCATTGAGTATGTCACCTGGTTAAACTGAGGCTGTGTACAAAAAGATGATAAAACATATTAAAACTTATGCAAGAACTTGGTCCTAATTCACTCTGAGATTTTGTTTTTTGATGGTTTTCAGTAGATTCTCTTGTAATGTAGGTGGTGGCATCTGCTTCTAATACTGTCCTACCTCATTATCATTGTCTGTGGCTGTGTAGGTGGTGACTTCTGTATTAATCTGGTGACTGTTGAGGATGTTGACCGTCTTGGATTTAGGAGCTGGGAAAAATGGAACTGTATTTCTAACCACAGTGATGGTGACTGTGGTAGAAGCAGACAATGTGGGTACTCCACTGTCTTGTACAGTCACTGCAATCTGTTGAATAAAGTAAGAAGAGCACTCTAATTATTTACTCTACTCATTCAAAAACCAATCTTTTGTAGATCATTCAAAAGAGTTCATCGACAGAAGTTTTCAGTCAGATGAAAATTCATCCAAAAATTTGGACAATTATACCGTATATACTCACCTGTAAGTCGGTCCGCCTATAAGTCGGTTGTGCTTTTTGAGGTTATTTTGGAAGTATTTGTCATTGACCCGCCTATAAGTCTGTACAACTTTTTGCCAGGATTGGTGGACAATTTCAAATCAATGCTCTAATGTTTTAACATGTGTTTCAAATAATATATTGAGAAATTACGCCGATATTTTATCTCTCTTTTGTCTTCTCTTATAAATTTCATATCAATACTCTAATGTATTTACCTGTGTTCAAATAATATGTTAGGATATGACATCGGTAATTAATATTTTATTTTTCCACAAGCCAAACTACCCGGTACTACCATTTTAGTTTTCTTTTTTATACTGTTTTGTTTCAGCGTTAAATTCCTTGTCTTGTATATTTTATACACCGATCTTGATCATAGGCGGATCTCGGTCTCTTTAGCATGGTGAAGAACTACATGTACGAGGGGTTATCAAAAAGTTCGTGGACTAGCGTGATAAAATTAAAACCGCTTTAGGTACATCAATGAATTTTTACACATTTAGTTAGCATCATCCTTTCTATCTATAGAATAAACCATAAATCATAATTTTTATTTTTTTAATAAAATGTTAGTGTTTTTGTAAGCAAAGGTATGTCCAGGCGGCGCAACCTCTAATATGACGTTTTTTCCTACCTGTGTGTAACTGAGAAAAACTCTTTAGATATGAGTATTTGTCATCAGAAAATCTCGTTAATTCAGGCATGTGGTATGACACATTTGTTCAGTAAAATTTGGAATTTTTACCCCATTCTGTAATTTCTATGAAATTTTATCGTAAATTTTATATGGAGTGTCCAAACAATTGTGGGCGTGAAAATAACGTCAAAAGGGGGGAGGGGTTTCTTTTTCAAACACTCTATAGAGTTTCGGTCCTGGAAAAACTGGTATTGCCCATATCGAAAATGAATACAAAAATAATACAAGAAAAAAATACTAAAATAATACAAAAAAAGTATATTTTTAATGACCAAATTTGGAACCCTCTAAATCTTGGTTCCAATTTAGGTCAAAAATAATAGACTTTTTAAAAGCCAAACACAGAAAAATATATTTTTAATATACTTTATTTTTTCGAAATAATACAGAAATGATACACATGACCTGTAAAAACGTATTGTTTTTGTACTTTTGTATTATTTCTCTATTTTCCTCTCCAAAGTATAAAAATAATACAGTCCATAGAAAAGTATAGAAAAAATACAGAATGTATCAATTTTGTATTAGCATATATTATTTTTGTATTTTTTCACCTTTAAGAATTAAAATACAAAAAAAAATATAGAATATATTAATTTTGTATCACATATATTATTTTTGTATTTTTTCATCTGGAACAATTAAAAGTACAAAAAAGATATAAAATATGAAAATAATACAGTACACAAAAAAAGTATGAAAAAAAAATAGAATGTATTAATTTTGTATTAATATGTATTGTTTTTGTATTTTTATCAGCATGAAGGACTGTATTTCAAAAATATCAAAAAAGTACAAGAATGATAGACAAAAAATACACTTAAATGCTTAAAATAATACAAAACAGAGTTTTAAAAACTACAAAAATGATCATGGGCAAAAATTGTTATTTGAAGAAAAGGGGTTGGAGATTGAGGTTCTTAATAGCATCTATTGATTGTTATTCAAAAATCTTTTATTTATTTGAAATATTTGTTAAATAACAATTTTAGTAACTCAGTCAGATTACCTTAAATGTACAAACAGCTAATTAAAAAGTAATTAATGTGGCCAGACTACTGATTCAGCTACCAATTGTAGTCTTGATCTTTCTTTTTGCATATAATCTGCTCTTCAATAGTCTTGATATTTTTCACAAGTTTAACTAATCCTGTTTTCTTTGTACTTTTACCAAATGTTTCGATCTCTCTGCTTTGCTGTTTCTTTTGTATGGAAAAGGTAGAGGAGTGTTTACTTTGTTGCAGAAGTCCATCTTCAAATCACACAACCTGTCATCTCATCTGACTTCATCACTGTGAAATATAGAACAGAATGATATAATAATAAAATTTAATGAACCATTACCTCAACAAAACACACATTTTCACATCCAAAATAATTCTATATAGATTTTGTTTAGCTCACACACCTGCAATACTTTCTTGAGAGGGATCTTCTTCCTCCATGACTAATCAGCTTTTCTTCAATGTTCTGCTGACTAAAATTAACAATAATTATAAATTGAAATTCCAAAAGATCCAGCGGAGTTCACCAAATTCCATACAATTGTACCATTGAAATTACTTTTCTTTAATCTGGGGTTTCTTAGGGGACAACCATCTGGAGAAGAAAAAGGGGGGGGGACTGATTTATAAAATATTTTTAAAAAAATATTTGTAATAAACAATCTGTCCTTGAAAATGTTGAAAGAGTAAACAAAATGTGTGCCCCAATGTTATTTAAATAAACTGCACTGCCCCCCCCCCCCCCGAACCCAACCTACCCCCCCCCCTCGAAAAAATTTGAGTTTATACAAATTACAGAATTGTTTTTGAAGGGAAAATAAATAATTCGTCTCTGGTAAACTTGAAAAAAATGGAATGAATTAGAACTAGGAAGCCAAAGGCTTGATAATTACCCCCATCTTCCACCCCTCCCTCCCCAATCAGAATTTATCACAAAAACCCTTGTTCCCCACATGGCCAATAACCGTACTATTTTATCTTTCTACAATGCTACAAAATGGTTAAAAAAGGCATTCTTTGTTCCTCTATCTTTGTACTAAGTTATTATTTAAAAAAACTGAAACTTTAATGTGCTAAAATATACATAATCTTACCGCAACTGTCGTTGTTTACACCAGAAAATTCCGGATATGATGCCTAAAAAACGTCAGTCTCCTTATGTATTTGCTTTCCTTGGTTCATATATCTGATCCTGTGTACCATGATTATGCTGAACTTCTGTTTTTCGATCCATTTTACTCGCGAGCAAATGAGAGTTTATTCAAAATCACCTCCAGGTTTCTCAACACGTCCCGGGAAGAATTTTCAAAATGGCGTGAGTGAAATATTGTTGACCAATCAGAGAACAGTACGGAAGAGTTTTAAAATCTGACCAATCATATTGTGTCATATATACGAAAATTACCGATGTTGAGATCGGAACAGTTAGAGAAAACATATTTACATGGTTTTAAATATCTTGAATCAATTGAACAAACCTAAATTTATGTTAGAAAAAAACGATAATTTAATCATCAGAATCATTTTTTTATTCCTTACGGAATTTACCGATTACGAAACATCGTTATTTCCGGTCATCATTTCCGCTGAGAGCAGCCATTTTTATATTCAAGGTGACCTGTGAAGTAGACCATAAAGTTCAAATATAATGATCAAAACGAGCGGGAGATACATAATATATAGCCTTTTTGACTGACAACTCAACTCATACATACGGTACCAGAGATTGAAATAATGTTTAACAACTATTTCACATTTTCTATATTATTTTATGATATTCTTTCGTAATAATTTCTTATTTAATTTTTTTTTAAAGCAGATAATTGAATAGTTCTATCTATTCCATGTAATTGTAATACGTACTGAATTAAATATAATGTATACTAAATTGAGTTGTATAGTCATGAAAACATCGTAGGTACTGTAATTAGTGGAACTCTCCATGTTGTTTGTTTTTGTTTTGTTTTTTTTGGTTGGGATGTGTTTTCACGGGTAAATCATGTTATTTCTTTGAGTAGTATAACATGTACTCGTCTATTGATAGCCTGCAGGTGGCCACCTGTGCTGTTGGCGATAGTTGTAAACACGCGGTTGTAAACACGCTGTAAAATTTTCAACACAAAAAGAAAGTCTGAAACTCTGAAACTTCAAAATTTACCGCGTGTTTACAAGTATCATGTACAGCACAGGTGTCCCCTTAGACGTATCTATCTCTTTCCAAATGACAATTTCAAACCTAGTAAAGACATGTTTTAAAAATGAAGTTGTTTAGTTAACAAATTTAAACTACTCAAGTTTTCTGTTCTAAATAGCAATTAAATGTAAATAGTATAAAAGCAACCTTTATAGCAGTGGTCTTAATTAATAAAATCTGAGAAAAAATATTAATTCCAACAGACTTATTGCAAGGACATTCTGTAAATTTTCCTAAGTTCAAAGAAATACAAATTTCAGTAAAAGAAAACACTAGGTCCAAAATAAATATTAAAAAAATACATACTGACTGTATAGTATTTTTTGAAAAATTATTAAGTCCAAATTTAATACAAAAATAATACAGACTAAATGTATGTAATTTTCTGTAAAATTACTAAGTTCAATTTTAATACAAAAATAATACAGATTAACTGTATGTAATTTTCTGTAAAATTACTAAGTTCAATTTTAATACAGAAAAAATACACTTGAAAAAAACTAAGTCCACAAAAATACAAAAATGATATACTGAAAATAATCTAAGTCCCAAAAAATACAAAAATAATACCCTGTAAAAAATCAAAGTCAGATTTTAATACAAAAATAATCTACCTATTTGTTGGTGATACAAAAATAATATATTTTTTCTGTATTAATTTTAAACAATACAAAAATGATTGTATTAAAAATATATTAAAAATATACTTTTATGTATTATTTTTTGATATGGGTGACCTAAGGAATGTTTAAACTGGCTACAGAAAAATAAAATGCATCCAGAGTACTTGTTTTTTAATGCCTAAAAAGATTCAGAGAGATGAAATATGCACAGCTAGTGTCGATTTGTAGTCAGGGTGTCAAAAGTCAGTCACGTCGAAAAGTGACGTTGATCATGTGTGGTAGAAATTGAACTCCAACAAGCTAAGTATTCTGGCATAATCAAGTGAGGATCTTTCCCCATATAAAGATCCATTTACAATATTATATGCATTGAAAACAGCTGCTCATGACATTGTAAATTCATATAAATAAGACGGGTTTAAGTCCTAACTTAACTCCAGGTAATCTCATCAAGATAAGTGTATGAGGTAGAGAGAGCGAACATTAAGAAACAATGATGTTAAGCGGACGTCATGACACTAAACGGCGACAGCGCCGGGTGATCACATAAAGTCTTTTTAATTTTAGAATAATTTGGCAAATTATCAACTTATCAAGCTAAAATTTTCAACATTTCTTAAACTTTTGTTGTTTTATGTTCCGCATAAATTTTGTAAGCAAAGACTACATATTATTAATTTTATCGCGTCAGTCCACGAACTTTTTGATAACCCCTCGTATGTAACGAGGCTAGTAACATTTTGATGATATTTAATTAGGAGGTGCTCAATGTCCAAGCCATATCTATAGTTTTTAATAACGCTATGTTTGATCTTTTATTAGCAATTACTGTCTCTTAATTACCTGTATCCCTTACCTGACACCGTGTTTATTAAGTGGCACACGCCCCGAGAAAATTGTGTACTACAGATGGGAATATTCATTCATAAACAATCGAGTTTTAATAGCCCCAGAATAATATTCTGAATTATTTTTTAAGAATATTATTTCTGTTGTCAAAAACATTGCAGACGGTACATATAATTATACATTAATGCTGAACGTATTACCGGTATATCGGGTTCGCAATTCAATTTTACCGACAAACGATAGATTAACAGTGAGTCACAAGTTGATTAAAGAAATATTTTTGTTTATAATTAATCAAATAAATAATATACACTTAAGATCAAAATAAAATCATTAAAACATGTAAATACTTGTACTTTATATATAATCTTAGAATACATAAATAATATAATACGTCCAGACATTTCTCAACGATGATCGTCGAAGTTATGTTAAAAATAGTACATTTCGTCGTCTAGAAAAAAACAGTGGTTCCCGTTTTATCGAATAGTCAAGTTGTCAGCCTAGTTTTATCCGAATAGCCGAAAATTAGAATAGCCGATTGCACCATACCGAGTCCAAAGATAGATGTATAGAGCTACATGTATTGATAATACATCGTAGCTAGCAAATATCAAGCTTGCACTTTCGTTTTCTTTTGACTTGTTTACTTAATGACTTTACTAAAAATAATTTATTTCACTTACTTATGAATTTAATATAAAATTTTTTTTCAAATAAATTGACGTATAGAATATATTCTTTGATAGTTATTGCCATCTTTCTTCAGCACATGTTTACATTCCTTCTTCGACGGTCGCCATTTTGGAAACGGAAGTAGACTAAATGCTTGACTAATAACCGTAAACTATTTTTCCCTGGATAGATTGTAAATTAAAAATAAACAGAAATATCAAATATATGTAATTGTTTCCTTTTGATTTGTTTCTTTAATACGGTTACGTATTTTATACTGTGTGTGAGTTTACCAGTCTCGTTCTTGTCTGCTGAAGAGAGATTTTGAGAGCCATGTGGAGAAAGATGGTATGAATTTTGAGACGTATTTTTATAGAATGAGCCATTTGTGATTTTTACCATAAATTTTGCACTGAAAAGAGAATAAATATTAAGCCAATTGACCAAGTTAAACGATTGAATAGGTTTATTTCATTATCCAAGCAAACTGTCATACACAAGCTAATCAGTTCAATAATTAAAATTTCACGCCGAAACAATTGCAAATAATTGTCATAATTAACAAGTGCATCATTGAACCCAAGCTGATCACCACAACTGTAATCAAAACATATCTATTTACTATGCCCACTATTGACACAGGTAAGGTGCCTGTGTGCGTCCAGGCGTAACTAATCCCCTCATTGTCGTACTCAAGCCAGTCAAGGTAATTGGTGTCAAACTGTGTAAACAAAGGCTTCACATACGAAGTTGGAGGTGTGAACAAGGTGCTGATTATCAAAAAACACTATGATAGTCCAAATTTTTGTATCGGATAAAACGAAATTCCAGTATTTTCTCATCAGAATATCAGGTGAAATTATTAATAAATATATAAGAAATGGTTTTGTGCTCTGATAATATATTGAAATAGCCGAAATATTCGTTAAACCGCTATCCGATAAAATGGAAGCCACTGTACCAAGTTTTGATGACTCGCCTATAAGTCGGACATAGAGTTTTGGACCAAAAGTTAACTCCCAAAAAACCGACTTATAGGCGAGTATATACGGTAAATATTTCCATCAACAGAGACTGAAAATAACATGATATATACATGTATATACTTACATCATATCTTGTAACACCGGGATCCTGCTGAAATGATCTTCCCAGTGTGATCTGTCCACTTTCTGGATTGATATAGAACCATTCCAGAATATTTTGATTTTGAGTAGGACTGGAAGTCACAGAGGTAATTCGGAAAACTAGTCGACTGTTGGCTGTATTCTGTATTTCAAACAGAAGATGGCTTAAATTAGTATTTGGTTTTGTAAAAAACATGACTGCAAAGACATACAAGTACAATTTTTTGCCAGGGTGGTTCTAGTGGTGATTAAAATAAGAAGAGATACTGCTCTACATAATTTCTAAATCAATTCCTTGCTAGGGGTAACATCATGGGAAATCAAAACTGAATCACTAGCCTAAAATTGGTTATGGAGAAGTCAGACTTGTGTGCATGTTATGCATGTATCTTTCATGACTCAGTGTAAGAATAACATGGGTTACAACAGATCATTTGAGTGACTTATGTTGCACACTACATATTTGAAATTTCCAGGAGAAATACATGACCTAAGAGACTGTCAGACACTTGAAACACAGCAAACCATCTAATCTGAACAGAAGAAAACATCTCCTCTCTTTGATGGATTTTGTATGAATTATGTTCAACCTCTCTTTGGTGGGTTGTTAAGAACAAAAAAATTCAATAACCTTGTAAACTTACCTGTGCATCAGCATCTGTTGCTGTGATACTGGAAAGAAGAACAGTCCCCACTGGGACGTTTTCAAGAAACCGTAGATTGGCAGGTACAGCCTGAATAACTGGAGGATAATTGTTGACATCCTTTAAAGACAAAATTATACATTTATACTGAAAAACCATTTGAAAAAAAACTTAATAATGTAAGAAATCCTGTAGGAACTTTTTTGGTGTTTGGAACTCTTTAAAAGTGTATTGACTGATCATCACTTTTATAGAAGGAAAAACTCAAAAGATTTATGAGTGATAATACTTAACTCAGCTCCTTAAATATTGATCTCAATTTAAAATACCAATGCATTCTATGCAGTGAAATACTAAAAATGCTAATCCATTCTATACAGTTTAATACTAAAAGAATTACGACTTATATATTGCAATATTAATTAAATTAAGTATCTATGTTGCTACTATCTATATTACAACCTCTAGATTTATGGTGACTGTTGCTGTTGCAGACAAAGCATTGGAACCTTCTCCTTCAAAAGTAGTCACTGTGAACACATAGCTATTTTTAGTCTCATACTGGAGAAGTTGGTTGTTTGTTATAATGCCACTATTCTGATTAATACTAAAGACACTGAATTCTCCTGAGCTGAAGTTGTAAGTGATCTGATCCACTACATCCTGGTCCAAGGCCTACAAAATCAACAAACTTTTAGTTAATATCTTTTACACATAAAAGGAATCAATCCACAGTTCAAATAAACTAAATCCTTCCTGCAGTGAAAAAGAAAATTTTCTGTTAATAGCTCAGAGTATGATAATTGCATCCTTTCTAGATAGAATTGTACACAATGTCAAAAAAGCAATGCATATCTAAGATAATTTATGAATTTCTAAAAGGTAATGCAAAATTTTCTAATGAATAAAGTTGTTCATACCGTGACTTGCACTACAGATGTACCAACTGGCTGTCGTTCAGGAATAGAGCGTACAATGTTAGTCTCTGTAAACAAAGGAATCGTGTCTTGTACATCCTGAACGTTAATGGTGACTGTAGCTGTTCCTGTTCTACTACTGGCTCCTCCATCAATGCCCAGAATCAGAATCACATGGGAATTTCTTGTTTCGTAGTCTAATGCAATGGCTGTTCTTATTTGTCCAGATGGTAAAATGGTAAATCTGTGGAAAATTAGAAATGTCAAATAGTTATTTGTGCCTCTGCTTTAACCAGCATTCAAAGAAACCTGGTTCTATTCATATTCTGAATGTTTTAAATTCTTAAATGAAGATAAGATACTTACAAACTAGAAGAACCAGTTGATGAAAAAGGTGATATCTGATAATTAATGTTTGCATTTGCACCTTCATCTGCATCTGTTGCCTACAATATCAAAATGACTTAAAATGTTTGTTTGGGGCCAAGAAAAAAGTATAATTAGGAACTAGAGGCAGACTTTCCTTCAGACATGTTTATCTAAATCAAATATTACATGATTTACATTTAGTAAGAGAGGACTTACTGTTACTGTTCCTACATCTTCATTTGATCTTCCCTCAGGAACAGAAAACGTGTAAGTAACGGGTGTAAAAACAGGGTTGTTATCATTGACATCTTGGATTATGATTGTCAAGGTTGTCTGTGCAGACTGAAAATTAAAACATAAAAAAGTTCTCAATATCTATTATAAGAATATAAATCACACATATACAAGACCTCTAATTTCTATTTAATCTTAAGCATTCCGTTTTCAGAGGATATCTATTTTATTAGATCCTTATGAAAACAGTCAACTCACGACATCTTGTTTCATTGTTAATGGAAGTGATTAAGTTTGTTTCTATAACTGAGAACCCAATCCCTTTAGGAACATTTTTATTGGTTGGGTTTCACCTACCAGTCCACTCTGATCCTGCACTCTAATGTTTAAAGTGTACTGAGGTGTTGCTTCTCTGTCCAAAGCTCTTTGCGTTCTAACTTCTCCTCTGAAATAGCATATTCATTTATATAACATTAAAATCTGATAATTCGACTTATTGTTATCATCAAATTTTCTTGCATTTAAAAAAGTTTGAAACACACTTACGTTGTTGAATTAATGCCGAAGTCATTGTTGACATTTCCCGAGATAATAGAAAAACTTAATGGTAGTCCTTCTGGGTCTCTAGCCTGTAAAACCACATAAAAGATGAAATATGATATATAAACTCAACACTAATGTCTCTAGCCTGTAAAACAGCATAAAAGATAAAATATGATACATACACTCAATACTAATGCATTGGCAGTTTACCATGAATACCTTACAAAGTGATTAATTGCAAAGAATAGAAAGACCAGAGGCAGATACATGAGTAAATGAAATTCTTAAGAAAACAGTCAAGTTTAACAGTATAGTGAGGGCTAACAGATAATTTTAACTACTAATTTCTTCATGAAGCATCAACAGTCTCCCAAGTTTGTTCCTTTTTTCATATACAAAGCTTGAGTACATGGAATAGCCTAACACAGTTTCATAATCCTCCGGTAATAACCGTCATTCAAATTCAATTTATAATAGCAAAAAAAACTACTGTGAAGAAAATAAGGAAGACATAAATACACGTATATTGGCCCTGTGATAAGAACTGAAAACATATAAGTACTACTTTATATATTGCCGACAGTGCTTTATAAATCAGAAGTTTCTAAGCAGCCCTTCTTACCGACCATCCTTGCATCTAAAGGGAAAAAATGCAAGTAACATATAATGCCATAAATTTCAAATCCTCTTTTTCCTTCAGAGTACTACAGAATGTAGAGTAAACAGTACATGTAGTTACTGCTCATCATATTTATCAATAAGGTAACCTTAACTCCCTTACTTGAGTAGGTAAGAAAATGGATTAGTGAAAATTAAAACAAGACATTCACCATTACCATTCAGTAACACACCATATAGTGACAACCAATTCCAATTTAAGAAATGAGTACTGTATAAAAAGAAATTTTCGCCCCCATTTTATTTTCACCCCTTTCACCCTACTCACAGGTGGGCAAATTTAAAATGGGGTAAATTCAAAGAACAAAGTATATAATTTCTTAAATAGAACTGTGACTGGGTGAATTTAAAACTGGAAAAAAATTGCTTGCAAATGTGAATGGGTGAAAATAACATGGGACAAATATAACTCTGTATACAATATTTTAGCCATCTTTAACTGTATACAATAGAGCTTTAGGCATGCATGCACAACTTTTCATGTCAAGTGACAGATTTAAAGGACATCCTCTTACAATGAATTAGTAACTCAATCTTTTCTTTTAAAAAAAAAATTGTAAGACTTTCATCTGTTAATATTTATCAAAAAAATATCTTAAAAGTCTTATCCATAGCAGCTCTCTTTGAATCTGTCCCTTATCAAACAACCAAGGAAAAAAAAGAAAAAAAATTCTTATTTTGGGGTTAACAAAACATACCGGAACAGTGAACACGGATGAAGTAATTGGAACTGCCTCGCTGACATAAACTGTAAAAGCAGGGGCCTCGATGACAGGTGGACGTGTCCCTAATGGGGTCACGGTCACTTCCACTGGTACTGTGGCAGTCCTACATCAAAAGAATTACAATTAGTGACTATTTCTTAAATAAGATAATTATCTAAAATTTGAAGTGTTCTTTGTATTCATGGTTAAAAATTAAAAAAAAGAAAAAATATTGATACACATGGTGTAAAATTGCTTGTGGAGAGTTTTATGATTTTTAATCTTCACAGTGTCAAGTTTTTTCAACCCTTCTCCCCTCCTTTCCAATGATGCACCCCATTACCACTTTTCCCCTTAAAATCAGTACACTTATATACCTCCTTTCAGAGACAGGTTGACCTTGGTCCGTTGCAGCAACCATGATGACATAGATTTCACCCTCTGCTACACTTCCTATGCAACTTATAGTTGCCCTTCCTGTCTGTGAGCTTGGCTGTATTGAAAACTTGGAAGCCCCATTATTTGAGACACTTTGTATGCTGTATACAATGTCTCCATTTGCTCCGCTATCTGCATCACTGGCTGAGACCTACAATTTATGAATTCAAAATACCTTAACTTTTATCATTAATGTTACTTATTTATACCTTATTCTGCACACAAATTATGCAATTTAAATTAAGTGACAATTATTAATTTTCACCTACATCCAGCAAAACTTGATTGCTTGTAGTATAGTCTCCCTCCACAATACTGTCTACATATCTTGGTGCACCAAATACTGGAGTGTTGTCATTAAGATCCCTGACATTAACAGTGACTTGCACGATTCCACTTCTTGGGTTCTGGGTTCCCACTTCAGTTCCTGTCACCTATATTTTCATTAAAAACATAAAATATCTTAATAAGTCATGTAATGGACATCCCACAATGAAATAAAATCATCTTAATATGGAAGCTTGTAAAGGCCACACCAATACATTTCCTCATTTTGAAATCACTTGACAATGTATATATAATTATAAACTATAATTTTTATTTACAAATGAAAAAATTGTTAGAACAAATTAGTAATGTGCAATTACAAATTAATAATTTTCATTACAAATTATAAATAACTAATTAGATAGGCAAAGGTGCAGCTCTTGGAAGCTTATGCCTAATAAAATTATGGGCCAAACTTCCCCAATCATTGAAATATAAAAAAAATGAATTACGAAGTTATGTGTGTCACTAAACATTTTCTTTTAGTACTTATTTATGTTCCTGAACATTTTTTACTATCAAGTATTTCTTGTATGCAAAAAAAACCCAAACAAACAAACAAAAACAAAAAATCAGAAGCAATGTCCTTAAATGTCTGAAGATTACTCATTAAACCTGGAGTGTTGCTCTAGGTCACTGACAATAAAAATCCAGAAAGGAGAAAAATCAATGTGTTTTAATTAACTTACAGTGAAAGTGACAACTGGCGTGGATTCATAGTTTATTACTGCAGCTGCTTCTACATATCCTTCACTGTTTACTCTAAACAGTCCTGTGTTGACGGTGAAAGTGTATTGTCCAGTCTCACCTACAATCTATAATTCAATATCATATTAGCTAATCCTCTAAAGTAAAGTAAGTATTTGAAAAATAAATATAGTCTTTGTCTTGTAATGCTTGATAAAAATCTTACTAGGTCTGGATCCGTTACAGAGATTCTTAATAGGTTAGATCCATTATCATTCCTTGGTATGGTTCCAACGGGTGAATTTTCGTAAATGTAACCTTGGAAAGGTACACTTAGCACTGGGTTATTGTTGTTGGCTGCAGCAACTGACAATTTTATTGTAGCTCTGTTGGAGTACCTGTTTGCTACATTTTCTTGAGCCTATGTAAAACAAAGGATAGGAATAAAAATATTTGTAAGCATGTTAGCATCAGCACTATGCATAAAAGAACTTAAAAATGAAAGTCAGAGTACAATACGTACCTCAATAAAAAGTTCCAGCTCAGAAACTTGGGATCTATCAATGGATGCTGTCTGGCTTACAAGGGCACGGTATTGGTTTGCTGAGCCAGAAACTTGTTGAGTGGTCACTTGGAATCTGTTCTGGTACCCTGATGGCAAGGCTGGTAAATTTTTTTTACAAAATTGTACGTATATTATAGGTATCAACAAATTTAGCAAAAAATTCTTAAATAACAAGTGTTGATAAATCATTGATTAAAACAGCAAATTTGGTCAATGTCCGATACAAAGACCCTGATTTGTTTTCATTTGTTCTCCTGTTTATTCTCAACAAGTACATAAAACTCTGTTTTAGTTCTAGCAGAAGTGAATCTGTGAAGGCCAGTTCAATTTATGATTTAGCTCCTTACTATTCTAATGACCAAAGCAATGCTAATTGGGAATGACATTACGTGAATGAAATGTGTATTTTAAGATTATTCAATCGAGGTAACCTTATGTGATGTACGTATTTTCTTACTTCAAATATTATCCAACATACAAAAGTCAAACACTTTGTCCTTACTTTGTCGTATTGTAAAGGTGATCGGAGCATTAAGAGTGTCCCTGTCCTCTGCAATGATATCAACTGCTGCATTTGGATTTCCAGAATCCACAGGTACCGGGTTAAATACAAGTGTGCCAGCCTACAAATGTAGAATGTCATAACTATCAAGTAGCACACAGAAACACAGTTAGACTGAGTTGTTTGACAGCTGAAATTGCTTTGATATATACTTAATTCATAATATCTATTATTTTCTAGTAAGGAATAGAAAATGTTTGTTGTAAGCAGGAATTCACAATATCTGCAGTGTTCCTCTATAAACCTGTTTTTTTACCATATAAAACCTACTGCTGCATCTCAATCTTGTATAAAGTCAGAAAACTTACTGTTGACCCAGATGTGACACTTGTTGTGTAAGTTGGGTTAAAACAAACATTGTTGACATTAAAACATGTGGAATATACAAATTTGGGTCCTAGATCATCCACATCATTTATAGTAATTGTGATGGTGGTGGTAGTCTGTTTCCTGTCTGCAACATTGCTGGCTTTGTCCTAAATATAAGGAAAAAAACATAAAAAAATCGAAAGTATATATGTATATATTATGTTTTTCAACTTCAGCATTTGAGAAAAATATGGATATCATACATCATAAAAATCTGTTTAACCAAATACTTTTTACTCCTGGAAGTTACTGCACTACTCATGGTTTTGAAATATGACATGAAACAGTAGTTTTTGTACCGTCATATATTTATTGGTTCATATGAAGTTTTAAAAATACTGAAAATATACAATACAGAAAATTAAAGAGAATTTTTCAAGCACCATACATGTTATTGCTTTCTGATAATGCTGTTCTGAAATGATACTCACTGTTGCAGATATCGTGAGGTTATATGACCGTACAGATTCAAAGTCTAAAGAACTGCCAACAACTATTTCTCCTCTTGAAGTGATAGGAAGTACAAATCTGGTTGAGCCATCATTCTAAAATTAAAATTATCTTTTTTTTTCTATTTGTTAAAAAATAATACACTCAATAGCTACAATTCTATTAAATTTTGTTACTTTTTTCTATGCATACCAGACCTCACAACCCCCCTCCCCCTAAAAGGGGAAAAAAAAATAAAAATTTATTTTAGACATTAAAACAAGTGACATATTTGCCTGGTAAAGTAATATGCCCTTCCTTCAGTATTAAATGCTTAAATTCAGATACACTTAAATATATTGCTCAACAGTAGAAAACTTGTTTGATGTTATGTTTTATACAAGTGTATTGTAGCAGTGTTTCTGATAACATTGATTAAAGTTGTTTATATCTACATATTTTACAAATTCCACCACCTTGTCTTTTTTGTCAGAGGACAAGAGTCTCTACAGACATAACCTCTGCAAATTGTTTGAACCTTTCGCAAATCTATTAGTCCATTACTTCAGCCTGGTTGACTTTTTATTACCACCTCCAGCCTAAATGATAGAGCCAAAATGAAGTAATTGACATGACATATTTTATTTGGACTTCTGGTTTTTAGATCTGTAGAGATTGTTTGAAAATTTTGAAAGCTTGTGTGTATTTTTAAGGACCTTTTTGACACATTTTTTTTTTCAAGGGGGG
The DNA here is from genome assembly GCF_033153115.1 of Saccostrea echinata. Taxonomy (NCBI): domain Eukaryota; kingdom Metazoa; phylum Mollusca; class Bivalvia; order Ostreida; family Ostreidae; genus Saccostrea; species Saccostrea echinata. Next base: position 10,009,330 of record NW_026889771.1, read on the forward strand.
AGGGGGGGGGCTTTAATATTTTTTTTTTATTGTACATTTATGTATAAATAGAAATACTCTCATACACTTACTTTCCTTCCTACCACTAATACTTTATGGGATAAAATTTCATAAATATATCAACAGAGAAAAATCAAATCAAAAATGAATACTCACAATACTCCCATCTCCGGGAAGTATGGTATACTCTATTTCTTTGTTGCTTCCTGCATCCAGATCTGTAGCTGTTATCCCAGAATACACAGTTGTTCCCACTGGTGCTGACTTGAAATAGTTTTAGAAAAGGTTTAATAAAATGCTTACAAAAAACAAACAAACAAAAAAACCCTATGTAAACCTCTTTCTTACTACACCCTTGTATCTTTTAAGAATTGTGATGAGGAAGACTCCTCTATCTTCATGGTTTGAAGGTTTAATTTTATGCAATAATCTAACCACACCGACTATTTTTTTTTTCTAAATACATGATTTGATTCTTCAAAAATTCCAACATTAATTCAAAGCTAGGCTTAAATGAAATAAATGATATGCTTTGAATTAAAAAAAAAATCTTAAAGATTGTCATTAGTTTTAAAGAGATTACACATTGAGCTTTCTTTTTAATTTGTATAAAATCATAATGGGGGTAGTAATTTGGACAAACCTCATCGACTGAAGCAGAATAAGGAGCATTTCTAAATATAGGTGCATTATCATTTATGTCCCGAATCTCCAGCTGCATCAGGAAAAACTTTGTTTGCGTTGGATCTTTCTAAAATTGCAAATTTAAAGAAATACATATTTGATTTTTATGAAAATTTAAAAAACATTACAAGTATCAGATTTTCAGCATTACATAAATAATCAATGATATCAGCAGAGCACATGATTCTAAAGAATGATATCACACTGAAAAATATCAAAATGTCTATGGTATAGTATCAATATAAGTCTCTTAATAAGAATATCTGCATGAGTTGTGATGTGGCTTCTTGTCCTTGAGTAAGGTAGGATCAATGCTAGCATTCACCATGAAACTAGTATTTACAAGTCAAAGAATATGGATAATTGTGGTATAAAATTTTTACGGATGAAGTTTACAAGTTTTCCAAATAAATAAGCTCAGATTAGCTGTGTACTTACCAAAGAGCGACAAGATAATTGAAACTCAACAGTGTCAAGGTCATCACTGGCTATATAGGAACTTCCCTGTGTAAATGATAGAAAGATGGAAAAGTATTCAATAATAATAGTACTGCAATGATTGGTTTGCTCTCAATATTATATATTCAATCATACTTCTTTAAGAACATTCCCAAAGTAATTGTTCTTGTTTAATTTGCAATTTATGAAACTTACATCTCTGTCAATTGCTGACTTCAAACGGATAAAAGTCCTACTTCCAAAAGATGAGTCTGTCACTGGTAAAGTTACTAATTCAAACAGACTATCCAAGTTAAGATCAGTAGGAGTGGCTGCTGATCTAACAATGGATATATTTACTCCAGATGCTGTCACAGTCCCCTGATTTATTCCTTCTATCGTTGTGTCTGTCCTATAGAGTGCAGAATTTGGATCAAAAGAAGCAAAAGTGGACTCGTACACAAATCCAGCAATGTTAGGATCAGGTGAACTGCATGCTGTAAATAAAAATAACAATTGAAGTATATGGTATACAGTATTTGATCATTTTTATTTGAAACATTTATCTTATATGAAGCATTTCAAAAATGAAAAAAAAAATACTGCATGCTATAATTCATTGATCAAAATATAGCAGCTAAATGAAAAAAAAAATAAATTGAAATTCACTTACGTTCCTGTGAATTCACCGTCTTCATTGTTAGCACCACTAGTGTGAAAAGCACCGCTAAGAAGTACTGCTTCCACATCTTGCAATTTGAGGAACTCTGTCCTCTCCTGGAGATAAAAATTTACATCTTTTATAAATCAGGTTAAAAACTTTTAATATATAAGCCATGTCTGTTCTTTCCTTCGTCTCCATCAGAATCATTATTTCTTTTTTGTTTAAGCAGCACAGGAAATACTCCTAATCTTATTTCTATGTTATTTTTTTCGTGTATAGCATTTCATGGACACCAGTAAAATTTATGGCTGTAATATACTGGTTACAAGTCATTCCATTCATTTTACTTTTACATAATACACATACAAAACAACTCTGATTTCTTTGTAAAGCAAGCAAAAGGGATGACCATTTGATCATAAAGCTACTGGTTACAGTGGAGAAAATATTAAAAAGTTTGACATGTCACTTTAATAGTTTGGGTAATATTTGTTTTATGTAACAATTATAAATCATTATTACATCTTGTAATTACTATAAAGAAAAATATTAAATAAATCTTCTCATTGACTAACTGTTTCAGACCCCTAAATGCTTTCTGTAGAGCTCTACCCTTTAAATGACGTGCTTTCAATACACAAGCATTGAAGCATTTAATTTAGGTTTACCTGCCCTACCCAACTTTACTGGTAGAACAACTTTTTCTATATTTACATCTGATTAATCAAATATTATACAACACTGAAATAATTACTAAGATTTCTTTTTTAACCCTTGTAAATAAAATCTAAGGCAATATCTTTCCATTGGACAATTAAGAGCAATGTACCAATGCATTATAACTTGTATCATTAAAATACCAGTACATCATTTGTACAGTGTTGTACATATGTATGTTATAACCCTCTTTCAATATTCTTTTTAAGTGACTATCTGTATCTTTAAAAAAAAAATATGAAAAGTTGATATAATTCAAATAAAGTGCAGTTTTTAAAAGGTGTGGCTTGCTGATGCATCTGAAGACATAACAACAGTGTGGATGAAGTTTATTATTTACATGTACATCATAGATCAACACAACTTCTTTGTCTTTAAAAAAAATAAAGGAAAATTAATATTATTTAAGAATATGGTTTTCACATAATTCTTGTTAATCCAACATTTATCCCACTCTTAGTGACACACTACGGGCATCATCAACATGTTACAAATGATCTGACATAACCAAGAACAGAGATCAAAACAATTTAGAAATTACTTTATTTCTGCATCATCAAATGATTTTGTTAATCTATATGTAATATTCCTTTTGTTTACAGCTACTTTCAAAACAGGTTTGTCTTTCACGTGGGTGTATCTTCTCCAATATTCTATCAATAACTCTCCATTTATTTATATTTTTTATTTACTTGATGAAATTATATTATTAAAAAAATTAAGTTTAAATAACGATTTATAAAATCCATTTCAAGTTATCCGCTTTCATTTGGTGGATGCAATGCATATTCAAACATGCTTGCATGCACCTATTAATTCATTTTAAACCTTCAAGCATTATACCGGTCTTTAAAAAAAGAAATAAACAAAAGTTAATTAAACAATTACCTGTACGTTTAAATCCTGACACAAATTGTATGCAATCAATCCAATAATATATGAAATCAAAGTTTAGTTACTCGAAAGTGTTAATTTTTCCTCGCTGCGATGCTGATGAGAAATCAGTAGCCACTCATGTTCTAAAGTACCGCGGCTCTGTTTCACCACACCTTGTGAAGTCAGGTATGACAATAATATTCAATGATTCAATAAGAATACCTTTACATTGCTTCTATTTTGGAACCCCTAATCGACTCATAGCGATCCAGGCGTAGGTTGACAAACCGGTTCTGCAAGCTTTGAAAGAAGTTCGCGAACGTTGTCTATTTTTAGCAACCAATGGCGTTAAAGGTAAACCCCAAAGACGTATGGACAGTGTTGTGCTTTAGTTTCGTAATTTTCATTCATCAATGTGGGACAGGGTTTGAGTATAAGTAAAAAAATATATATTTTTATTTAAAAAAATATCTCAACAACATAAAAAAATAATTTCACTAAAAAATTCTCTAAAAATAGTGTCCACACCATCAGGCGAAGGTGTGTACTACCCCCTCCTTTTTTTTTTACCTTATTTATAAATATTTATTATCATGTAAATCCAAAAAAAAAAACGTACTCAATATATATGATCAGGGACATATATAAGTCCCTGGTATGATTTAGCACGTATTTAAAATTCAGTTTAAAATATTAAAAAAAACTGCATTCAATACATGATACATAACATATTTTTGCCGATAAATATATAGCTATAATTTAAGTATTATGCTTGTGCATAATCAATATTAACATCTGATGACCCTTTTATTTCTTTGCTTGTTAGGGAAATTCTGAATTATTGGTATTGCCTCCCCCCTCTACTGAAAATGCTTTTTTGCCCCCCCCCCCTCCCCCAAGTGAAATTGCTCCCTAACGTACGGGCCTGAATAGGGTCAAAAAGAAAAGGGAACAGTGGCAAATAATACACAGAAACGAACAGGAATCCTCTGGGAATTTCTATTTTTATAAATAAAGTTTAAAAAACTAAGAAAGTTCAGAGGAAAGAATATTGATGGATGCATGTCGGATACAAGGTATGTTGATAATGCTGACTTTCAGCAATGGAGCAAGAACTTAAGGCGTAACCGTATAAAGTGCAAGGTGCTTGAAAACAGTGAAGTAAATTGGGTCTTAACGATTTTTAAACACAGCATACAGTATGTTCCGTATCATTTTAAAAAGAAAACGTTAAACATATTTATATAAGATTAAGTTGTGTTATCATTGCTCTCAAAAATAAGGGCCTTCTGAGCAGCTTTCTGTGAATAAATACGTATGTATGTTTTAAACATTTTTTAAAATTATAACATTTTTCTGTATATTTAGTAATATTGTGAAAGGTAGAAGTTGATCATTGAATTCTAAAGTGTAGAAATAGAGGGAGAGGATTTTGACAGTTGGTCTGAACATTTTTTTTTTTTAAAAAAGAGATCCATTTAAAATTATTAAAAAAACAAAAACAAAAAAGGGGGAAAAAAGAAAAAAAACTAACTTAGTCAGTATGTATGTATGTATACTTTTTAGTTTTATGTACACTCCCTTTTCCATGTTAAATTAAATACAGCAAATATTTTAATTTACATGTTGTTAATTTGTTACTAGATCAAGATGACCCCTCCCCCAGATTGTTTTTCAAGTGTCGTGTCAATGTTCATTTCTTTGTAAATGTAAACAAGAGGCCAAGGACCTTAACGGTCACCTGAGTATAATGTAACACTACAAAGGATCCATAGATTGAATATAGAATAAAACAAAACAGTAAGAGGAGGAGATTTTTATAGAAATAATGCATTTTTACTATATATTTAAAGAGTCCCATCCTAATACCAAATCCCTGACCCAGGGATTACGAATTTCAATCTCTTTGAAAAGTCACCCTTGCTCATCATAACCATGCAATTACATGTAATTTGTCTACTTAATACCCAGGGACAGAGAAGATTTTCAAAAAAAAAAAAAAAACAAAAAAAACCGTATTTTCACTATCTATTCAACACCCCCCTCCCCCACCTGAACCCCTGACTCCGGGGCCACAAATTTCCCAATTTCGGAAGGGGCACTCATTATCATTATAATCTTGCACTTAGTTCTTAATTTATTCTAAATACCAAGGAATATAGAAGAAGATTTTCAAAGAATTAATGCATTTTCAATATATAATCAATTGAGACCCATCCTAACACCAGAACCTATAAACAGTGGCATGAAATTCACAATTTAGGAAGAGGCATCCTTGCTCATCATAACTATGCACATGGTTTGTTTGTTTAATACCCAGTAGCAGAGAAGATTTTCAAAGAAATAATGCGCATAATTAATAGAGCCCCCTCTCCCACAGAACTCTTGACCCTTGAACCACAAATTTCACAATTTTGGGAGAACCACTTCATCATATCCATGCACTTACTTTATCTGCTAAATACCCGGGGACAGATAAGAACATTTTCAAAGAATTAATGCATTTTCACTATATAATCAAAAGAGTCCTGCCCTAACACCAGAACCCCGATCCAGAGGCCATGAAATCTACAACTCTGGAAGAGGCACCCTTGCTCATCAGTCATCATAACTATGCACTTAGTTTATCTGCAAAAATCCCAGGGGGCCTAGGAGAGAAGAATATTTTCAAAAGAAATAATGCATTTATACTACATAATCAATAGAGCGCCCCCCCTCCCGAACCTTTGACCCAGAAGCCATGAAATTCCCAATTTTGGTAGAGATACCCTAGCTCATAATAACCTTGTACTTAGTTTTTTCCTTAATACCCAGAAGCAGAGAAGAAGATTTTCATAAAAATGATGTACTTTCACTATATAATCATTACAGCCTCCTCCCACAGAACTGGTGACACTAGGGCCACAAATTTCACAATTGTGGAAGAGGCACTCTTGATCTTAATAATCTTGCACTTAGTTTACCCAGGAGCGGAGAAGAAGATTTTTAAAGAATTAATGCAATTTCACTATATAATCAATAAAGCCCAACCCTAACATCAAAACCCCTGACCAAGGGGCCATGAAATTCACAATTTTGGAAGAGGCACCCTTGCTCATCATCACTATATACTTGGGTTGTTTGCTTAATATACAGGAGCAAAGAAGAAGATTTTCATAGAAATAATGCACTTTCACTATACAATCAATAGAGCCCCCGGCAGAACCCCTCACCCTGGGGCCATAAATTTCACAATTTTGGAAGAAGCACCCTTGATCATCATAACCATGCATCTAATTTATCTGCTTTATATACAGGGGGAGAGAAGAAGATTTTAAAAGAATTTATGCATTTTAATTATATGATCATGAGTCCCACCCTAACTCGAGAACCCCCTGACCCTGGTGCCATGAATTTCACAAATTTTGTAGAGCGCTCAAATCTTATTACAATCATTCCAAAGGTTTGTCTGCTTGATGTGTAGGAGTAAAGAAGATTTTCAAAGATAAAACTAATTTTGATGGTTTTAGCCCCACCCCTAAGGACCTGGGGGGGGGGGCAGGGACCATGAAATTCCCAATTTTTGTTCTTCTTCAATGAATGATAGATGTTCTATGTCAAAAATGGTTAAAATTGGTTCAGCGGTTCCAGAGAAGAGGCTTAAAATGTTCAAAATTTTAATGTTAACGCACGACGCAAGACGACGGACGAAAAAAGATAGCAATAGGTAACCTGATTGACTGAGTGACTCAGGTGACCTAAAAATTGAAGAATCGGAGGCACCCCTCCCTCGCCGCATAAACGATCAGCCCATGCAGACCTACGTATTTCATTTAAGAAAAGAATGGGTGTACATGTATGTAAATATTGTTCGTAGTAACCAAAATGCTGATATAATCAATACGTTTTCATGTCACTTCATGAAATTCTGTTTTTTTGCCCCTAAAGGGAGACTTACTCAGAAGGTTCTGGAAATTATTCATCATACCGGTATTTGTAGTACTTTTAAAATTATCCATTTCTACTGCCTCTCCAAAGAATCTAAATTAAAAAAAAATTACATAGAGGATGAATATTCGGCGCCCAGCGCCGGCGCCACTGCTTGTTGAAGCCAAACAAACAGACGACTACGTAACTTCCGGATATATTACGGAAGTAGATATAAACTGGGCATCCTTCTTCAGTCTCTTCAGTGGCGGTTTAAAAGAGTTTAAAGATATATGGAGCATGACATCCATGAAAACAAACTTGTAAGCACCATATATAACTCTTTTGCATATCTTAACTTTCTTTATTACTTCAATGTGGGTAAAAAAAAAATGGAGAGTGCGTCCTCAGATGGAAATAATGGATCCGCCTGTTCGTTTTTAAGCCTAATCAGTCATTCTACGATAATTTAAATGGACCAATATTCAGAGTATAAAACATGAAAAAAGTCATTGTTTCAAAAAGCGAAATGAACATCATAATTCTCTAAAAGACCTATCAGTGAACTTGAAAACAAAGAATTGTCCACAAATCTGGTATCGTTAACTTTTAACAACAATTTCAAGATACCATTGATTTTAAGGTAATGTTACGGAAGTTAATGCTTGACCAAGCCTTATTATTTTTTAAATAAAAACTGAATTTGACCAATTTTTCGTTTCTGATGTTCAGTAAAGAGCGCTAAAGTATGATTCATGAAGTCTCGCATGAATCCGAATTTAAATTAAATTTTCGGGAAAAATATCGTTACGGAAGTTAATCGTTACGGAAGTTAATTCCCAGCAATAAAAGTTAAAATTCTCTTCAATAGTTAAAATCAAAGTTTGTTTTAGGATATTAAACAAAAGTATGAAGCATTTCGCTCCCAAAATAATAAATTTTTTTATACCTTTTACGCCAAAAATTTCGTATCGCAATATATCATGATTTTTCCCCAGAATATCACGATAATATCATGATATTTTTACACGCAATTTTTAACAATGATTTTAAATGAATATCCTTAATTTTGTTTCCTATAAATATACTGGAAAAAGGTAACTTCCTTTTTTCATTTTTTTATTTACATACTAGTAATATAAAGCATGTATGAATGCTAGGATGCTTATCTTTTACCGCTTTCAACATTTTGTGATTGTAATTTGAAAGTTTAAACAAATAAATAATTTCTGGACTTAATAATTGTGTACCTAAATACCGGTATTTTAATCTCCGTATCACGATACGTATCGCACAATTAAGAATCACGATATACCGGTATACCGATAAAATCGCACATCCCTATTCATTTTGTTATGTCGAAAATGTAATCGTCTAAAATAGCTGACTCGCAACTAGAATCAATGATATAAGGTTCCGTGGTCACTTTCAGATAAGTTTCAGTTCTTTTTGAAATCTGCATTCTACGTTTGAAATTTAAAACAAAATCGTTACGGAAGTTAATCGATTTTAAGCGACATGCTTATGATTTCGCATGAAAGGAGAACCATGCATTTCAGTCTTTGCGAGAAGTGGTTTGATTTCTTTTTATATAGGATAAAAGACATTTTTTTAACATTCATTGCAATCTATTTGGAATGATTTTACGGCTGAAAATTTCATCTTGAAATTTGTAAATAAATGAAGCGACATTAAGATTTGCAGTGAAATAGGTTTTTTCAACATTCAATTTCAATTTTACTTACTGACAACACCATCATACATTGGCATATAGTCATGAATACAATAAACAATAACATACATAAAATCAATAAAATTATTCCAGTAAGCATATCAGTTATGTTGAAGTTTTTTCTTTTCTAATATTCAAGCATTTTTTCAGAAAGTTACATACTCTTCTAGCAATTTTAATACTTGGAGGGTTGATAATGTCAATAATAGGGTTTTCCTTCATGTAACATTGAGCATTAAATATACATTACATTATGTTCATAACAAAACTTTAACTGCATGTTAAATGCATGTGCATTTCGGTGAATATTTACAAAACCATGTGTGTATGTTAAGTATTAGAGTTGAAATCGACCTTTAAATTTATAGTTAAGATATTACAACGATAAATTTGTAAGCGACATAAGAAAATCTTGGTCATGTTTTTGTAGAATGACTGTAATGTCATCATTGCACGTACACAGGCCCGTAGAACAAGGGGGGGGGGATAGCTCCCACTTTTTAAAACCTATATATGCCATATCTGAGTTAAAAAATAAAATACAAGATTAAGTGTAGATAAACATGATATATGTTATTAACATTCAAATTAAAATTTTCACTGATTTTGAACTTGAATAATCTTATGTTTCCATAATTAAAATGATTTTAAACTGTCTGTTAATTAAATGCGAAGTCGGAAAATAAATCGGTTATTGTTTTAAATTTTTAATATCTTTGAAATGCGATTGATTTAAATTGTGTAATTTACAGGAAAGTCTTATCTTTATATAAAGTAATAAAACAAATAGAAAGATCGTTTTAATTTTAGTTAGTCTGAACTTATAAAAAATACACCATATATGACTTTAAAATAAAGTCTTTTGATATAGTTTTAATATAAAAATTTTCATTTAGATGCTGGTTGCCCCCCCCCCCCCCCACTCCCGTTTTGTTGCTGTAAGGTCAAACACAGGCAAGTTCTTGGGGGGGTGAAAAAAGTACCAAAAAGTTAGAGGAAGGTCCAATCCCCCCTCCTCACGAAATAGGATTTAATTTGGGGGGGGGGGTGGAGCCGCCGCATTAAAAACGTTGCTACGGGCCTGATAGAGGAAGTATATGGAGCGCCAAATTAAGGTAGGTCACTCCTCAGTCTCCTGACATGAGTTATATCAAGGATTTTTTAAGAAGTATATTTTAGGTAACTACTCATTCAATATAGCATGATTCAAAATCGCAAAAAAAATTAGGGGTCAGAGTGCATCTTACTAAGCAACGGTACAGTTAACTTGACCTTTCTGCTTTTAGGCTTATCACTTTGATAACCTTTCATAATTTACCAAGTGTAATCAAGACAATAAATATTATCTTATTTATTGTAAAATAGCTTGAATAATATTCATTATTGAAAAAATCCTGCAAATTAATGAGCGTTAATTATTGTGTGGCCTATTTGCACTAAAAAGATCATTTTGGGGTATTAAAAATCTAAACCAGCAATAAAACAACTTCTTGTATCAAGCTTTTTATGACTTCAGTGCTATTTGGTTGAGAGTATCATGTAGATTAAAATAATGAAAGAAAAAGTTGGGGTCAGTGATGTAAATTTTGATATAAATTTATATATATATATATATATATATATATATATATATATATATATATATATATATATATATATATATATATATATATATATATATATATATATATATATATATATATTGGACACCCCACGGAGAAAATTTCTGAATACATTGATTTACATCTCCGTCCACACGTAGAGAATTTGCCATCCTATATCAAGGACACCACGGACTACATTAACAAGACGCCCTCTACTGGCCTTCCAGATCATACCCTTCTCGTGACTATGGACGTCACATCTGTGTACACCAATATTCCGCACGATGAGGGTATCGAAGCCTGTGGAGAAGTCTGGGATAGTAGATCCATTTAAATTCCGTCTACCGAGTCCCTTGCCAAGCTCCTTGAACATGTTCTCAAGTATAACAACTTCATGTTTAATGGAGAACATTACCTGCAGGTTAATGGCACTGCCATGGGTACGAAAATGGCACCATCTTATGTCAATGTTTTCATGGGCAGACTTGAACGCAACTTGCTACTTCAAGCACCATTTAGGCCCCTTAGCTGGTTGCGTTTCATTGACAATATAGAGATGAAGTGGGTGGAATGTCGCGAGAGCCTCGAGGCATTCATTTCGTTTGCCAACACCTTTCATCAGTCTATCAAATTTACAGTAGACGTATCTAATTCGAAAAACATATTCCCAGATACTACATCTACCCTGACTGATGGTGAAATCGAGTTCAGTCTCCACACGAAACCCACAGATTCCCATCTGTATCTTACGCCAACTAGCTGTCATCCCCCACACACATTTAAGGGTGTACCTATGGGTCTAGCCACCAGAATTCGGCGCATCTGTTCATCCCCTGCCTTATATCAGGAACAAAGCGGTCTCCTCAAGTCCCAATTATGCAAGAGAGGCTACAATGCCCACACCGTACAAACTGCTAATGGTGAGATGGCGGGACATGACAGGCAAAACCTATTACGCTACAAGGAAAAAGACAATAGCGGCAGGGTCCCTCTGGTAACCACATACTATCCCGTTCTTAAGAACCTCAGTGATATCCTTCAAAAGAATCTGCCAATTCTCCACTCAAATAAACAAATGGTACAGGTCTTTAAGGAGCCCCCATTGGCTGCATACAGACCCCCGAGGAACCTAAAGGACAGTAAGAACCAGATTGGACAATCCATTACCTAACGGGGGCTTTAAAACTTGCTCTGACAGAAGATGTCTTCTCTGCAAGCACAGCTCTGACACGGACAGCTTTAACAGCCCCGTTACATGCCGCAGCTACAAAATACTAGGGAATTTGTCCTGTCAAACAGACAACTGCATTTATCTCATCAGTTGCAAGGTTTGCTCCAAACAGTATGTTGGTGAAACAGGAGATCTCTGCAGGAGAGTCAATAATCACCGTTCTACCATTAGGACCAAAAAACTCAATGAACTCGTTGGGGAACATTTCAACCTTAAAGGTCACAAATGGGAGGATATGACAGTAGTGGTTATTGACCATAATCCAAGATGGACAGACCCTCAGAGAAAAGGCAAGGAAAAGTTCTGGATGCACAGGCTGAAGTCATTCCTCCCTAATAGTATTAACAAACTTAATGACTTCACCAGGATGAACGTGAACTAGACCCAATCCCGGATTGTAACACAACTTCATTCTCTCTATATAGTGTAAACTTTACCGTTAATTCGCATTAGCAATTCTGGAACAACCTACCCAAATATCTACAGCTTACATTTTTGTTTATTTCTTTTATCCGATTTCCAAATTTATAATATATCCAAATTCATATTTTAAAATTGCCCTTCCATATTATCTTTCTTTAATTGTTTTTTATCAGGTATAGTTACGCTATTTTGAGAGAATAAGACAATGTGCGATGTGCGATTTACTGCTTGGTCGTAATTAATTAGCGATAATTAATTCGTTCAATTATGTAAATCGCACTTCACCAGAGTACACCCGATAGACCGGTGTCGGCCAGACTTGAAGCCTATTCTAATTTTAAAATATCACAGATCTTCATTCCATGAAAATAAGCTAGAGCTCAACTACTGTCAAAAGTTTTCCAAGACAATTTGTTGCTGTGGCACCTTTTGGGCCTGGGAATATTTGGATAATTTTTTAATCAGAACTGTAGAGTGTTGATAAAAGTATACTTATCAATTGCAAATAATTAACATAGGATTGATTTAGAACTCCTTTACAATTCATGAATAGCTCGTTAATGAATTTTTCTGCGTTATGCTTTATACATATGAAAAAATTCTTCCTCCAGTGTGAGGCCCTTTTCAAGAAACCCACGATAAAAAATTAATAAAATTGTAGATTACATGCATGTATAGGTATTTTCTCACAGTGCTGTTCATAAATTTATGAACAGTACTGTAAGAAAATACATATGCATGTAATCTACAATTTTATTAAATAAACCACAGGAGAACGCGTAGTAAATTTACTTTCGCATACAGGAACAAATTTGCACATGAGTAAATATACTCATGAGTAAATTTCTTGTCGTATAAACACAGTATTAGTGCCATCACAGCAACCTCAAATTAATCCCCACGGTCTCGAATAGGTTCTACAAGTAAGTCACATGTCACACCTCGTCTTGGTAACCCAGCGCCTGGAAATAACTCGATCGGTACCTGAGTGACACCTCGTCTTGGTAACTCAGCACCTGGAAATAACTCGATCGGTACCTAAGTGACACCTCGTCTTGGTAACCCAGCGCCTGGAAATAACTCGATCGGTACTTGAGTGACAGAATCGAGCCTCTGGCGCCTATGAATAACCGAACCAGCGATTAAGGGAAGGAGACCCTCAACAGAAACAGGGATCCTCTTTGTTCAAAGAGTTCAGGATTTCTACTTCACCTTGATGAAAAAGTAGGAGTAATCTATTCAAAATAGCAGGAAAAAAGTTGGAATGGAGTTTTTACAATCTATTATTGATAATTTTATACCGTTTTAATTTAATGCAAATCTAGTTACAGATTTATAACTACATGTACCTTGAGATTTCTCATAGAGTGTACTTACTAATACAAGGGGTGTAGCTACGGAGTGCTTGATGTGGAAACAAGTATAAAGGCAGAGGTTTGTGGGCCGCCCAGTAGGTGAGGTCCCCCGTGGTGGGGGTCCAGAGAGCATTGGAAGCTGTTGAATTTCCATCAATTTTGAGTACCCACGAAAGGAGTTTTAGGTATATAAGTCTAAATTTCTACATTTAAAAGGCTGATTTCATCATGAATTTATATGATTAAGTAGGAATGGGCTGTCCTGGTGTATGAATGCATACATGTATGATTTTATCCAACAAGTGATGTGCTTTCTATCCTAAGCTCTATACATATATAGTTGTAAAATAAATACTGCATGAAGTTGAGGGTTACACTGAAATTTTCACCCCAAGAAAACCATTGTCAACCGAGGCGTAGCCGAGCATAGATTCCGCGCAGTCAATATTTTTTTTTTTGGAATATCACCGTCGTGAAGCAATGTTGACAAAATCATCGCAGAACACTGCAGTTTGATAGGCAGCTCATATACACACTGATTACAAAACAGGTAATGGGACGTCTGACTCATCGTTATGGTTTTTGCGATCCGGGTGCTTCTTTAAACTGCATGCGAGGGAATTAAATGACACATACATTGTATTTACATTTGGAAAGGTAAAATAAATGAACAAGACACAGTCTTTGGAAAATTCATCTAAACCTACTTTTCACCTGGCACAAAATAAATAAACCAATGGCAACTATTGGTACCGTGTTAAAAACAGGTTTTGTTTCACGACAAAGCACACCACCTCTTCCGAAATCTGCATGATTACCTGTGTATAAGATAGAAGAATTTGATACATGCTTTATACAAACATTTTACACATTTTCTCCAAGACAGATTTACCCAAACAAGTATTGGTCCTCTAAAAATTCTTATGAAGGATTTGAAATATCTTCCTCAGGATTATATGCATTTTTCATCTATAATCCACTCAAAGCTTTTCAACATTTTGTTAAACCTATTATTGGACAGAAACACGTATTGGTGTATCACAGTTACCCATTATTTTTCTATCTTTGAAACTATGAAGGAAGAATAATATTATAGGCCAATATCTCTTGCATTAAGGGGGTGGGGTTCTGCCACTTGTTTCTCAAAGTCTGTTATGCACCAAGATTAGGCGTATATTTGTTTTTATTTCACTTTCAGAATAACACACATCCTAGGCTCAATATAATAATAGATATTATACTTTCATGTAAATTAGTTGAATCTGAGTCGTTGAGAAACATTTGTTAAAAAACACCATTACCCGCTGAATAATGAAGCCACGCCCTCCGGCATAGCAACAGTCAACATTGCTTGACAACGGGTGATATTCCAAAAAATATTGACTGCGAGGAATTTATGCGCGCAAGGTTCACTGTAATATGTATTTGTATAAAAATTCTGTATAATATAATAAATAGTGTATGTAGTTGAGTGTAACATTGAAAATTTTCACCCCTCGAAAACCTTGGCTGCGCCTCGGTTGACAATGGTTTTCTTGGGGTGAAAATTTTCAATGTTACACTCAGCTACATGCAATATTTATATAATACTTCCTTCTGATTCCAAATACTTCTCTGTGAATGACAAGCAAGTTTTCATTTTACTTCATCAATTTATTTAAATGCAGAACAAACAGATAAAAACAAAACAGATGTCATCAGGTATTACAACTGCATACACTGCATGTCTTCTAATCTGATTTACATGTAATGCATTGCGTTCTTTAGTGCCTATACAGCAACACTGCTGACAATGTCCGCTATACATTGAAGTTAAAAGCCGAGAATAGATAAAAAAAAAATAAAAATACAAACATATCAGGCCATCATTAGAAATATATCTGTTTCCCCTAACCCGACCCTAAAATCTTAAGTTGGGTAGGTAGGTAAATATATTTTTTTTCTGACAGCAGCTTTGAAAAACACATTCTGAAATTGAATGGAAAAAATACCTTGAGAAATAAAGAAAGAACAAAAGAAAGCGATTTGTAAACAGAATATTATACAAATGCCATTTAAAAGCAAAATTTAAGGTAGATTAATTCACAACTATTATTCAATTGAACTTGTGAAATATCTCACGCCAGTGTAAATTTATTGAATTCGAATATTTAAAATGACAAGATACGCAAAGACCGGACATCCGAGTAAATTTTTCAAATCTACTTCTAGTATTAGCTTCCAGTGCTTACACATGCAATGTACTTTTTCAAGGGCCTCGAAATTTGCAGTGGTTCTAGAGCATTTCATTTTGGAGTCTCGAAGTAAGGAGGTAATTCGAAGTCGCAGGTTCAAATCCCAATGCGGGACGTTGAGACCAGTCTTTCGAATGAGACCGTAGAAACTTAGGTCCAGTATCGCAGTAGCTGCTGACACGCAAAAGATCTCTCATGCACTGCTCAATAACCAAAAGTGCTGAGTTCAGGTCTAAATTTGGAGCCCTTCACCGGGGCAAATGTTCAAATGCTGTCGTCCCAAGAATTCTCAAAGGTAATTACAGCAAAGAAACAACCAATCGTCAAGGGCCAAATTAAATAAAAAATACACGAACGTCTCAGAAGCTGCATCATGATTTCAAAAAACTATTTGGAAAGAATTTGTAAACAATATTTAATTGAACCAACCATATCTAAAAAATGTCACACAAAAATGTTATATACAGTCACGAAGTTTAACCCATGAATAAAAAGAACAAAAAGAAAGAAAGGGCGACTGAATTATATTCATTAGGATGAATTATGCAGACATATTTACAACTCCTGTGGTCCCATATAGTAAACATAGGAACTGTTTATTAGATTAAAACTCAAATAAAATGCAAGAATGTAAGGATTCTAATAAGCAAACTTAAAGATTGATACATCGCCATTGTTTTATAACACAAACTAACACCTGAGACCACATATTGTGTGACCATTTAGTTTGCAACTAATGCTTGAAAACCACAGTAGAATAAAATCGGTACGAATGGATTTTGATGAAATTGTATTTTATAAAAGTTGATAAACATTAAAAAAAAATATTTGAATAATCGTATAAAAAAACTTTTCAGTCGGCGCTATTTAATTGGGTCGGTCGCGATAGGGGAAACAAAGGTATTTTTTATTTTGGCCTCAACAAAAAGATTATCGGAATGCTTCTATACTGACCACTATTATGCTTTTTTCAATATACAGAACAAGGAGAGACAGTGTTTGTATTAATCTGGTTCCCGCCCCCGCCGGAGTGGCGGGGGGCGGGAACCAGACTAGCACTATGCATGTTAAACATTTTAATGTGATAAGACATGCGATCATTAAACATGGCTTTATGAAACTATAAAGAGATGATTAAATGAATATGGTAATATGTATACATATACTGAAAATTTTATTTGTACACTGTATTTTGGAATAATGCTTGGCATGAAATTTAATCAAAAACTCAAAATTGTATGCAAGATGCTTCAACCAACCGGGAGTTTTGGGGTGGTGGTACTTAAGATTCCCCCAGTAAACTTTATGACAAAAGCCATTTCAAAAGAAAGACTTTCTTCAACATCGTTCTGAATTTCGAATTCTTACATGTACATATCAGCTGAGTACTCCTGGTGTATTTTCAGCCATGTGAACGCTTAGCAAAATTTACAAAAGTGTGCAAATATTTAAATTGTATATTACATTTAAAACAATGCATTGCTTCTTTGAAAAATGCATCTTATACTAATTTGGAAAGAGAAGTGACCCTCTGCTGTGTCGACAAATTCAAATATTATTTTAAGCAGCATTTGAACAAAGAAAAAAGAATTGAAAAAAATCAAGCTATTTCTATAGAGTGCTTGGAAATTGCCATATTAGTACTATTTTGCACACAGCTTGCAAGTACATGTGAACGCATTACAAAAGTTACATTCATATACAAGGAATAAAATATTTGTAAAATATTCACCTGTAAGTGAATGGGCGCATATTTCAATTATTATAAATTACAATTTATATTACAATTTTCAACACTACCTGAGTATATATGTACATGAAACATGTTTAACATGTTAAAGACAGTCCCCTACTTTAAAAGTAAAATGTCTTTATCCTTCCCAAGGCACAAAAAGCTTTAGGACCTGAAAGAAGAATACAAATACATGTACATTTATCTAAAAAAAAATTAACTGAATCTTGGACAGAGATAAACGTTTTGAATTTTGAAGTACGTGTTAGTTCTTACAAGTCAGATGACGCGTGATGTACATGTATGTGAGTCAATGTTTGCACAAAAATACTCATAATGATTTAAAATATCAATTTAACAAAAAAATGTAAAATGCAAACATATGAGAAAATCAGATTAAAACTATAACTTGAACATACACGATGTATTAACATTTGTCCGCAAGAAATGGAAGAAAAAAAATAAGGAGATTAAGAGAACAGAAGTTTGGAAAAAAGTATCCTTAATTAGTATATTTGCAGTGCTGAAAAACTGTGATTATAGGCTGCACAGGCATCGGTTATAAGCCTTAAGTTGCGGAGTCTGAAAGTCAATTCTATAATTTTTGACTTCAAAAAAGAAATGAATATTATATTCTTTTATAAACATTAATGGCATGCACTTGTATTTGTTAATGAAAATAATTGTATCTCTACTTTGAAGTATAATTAAAGTTATATGTGAGATACATATAAGATTTCCTTATTCCATGAGAAATGAAAATAGAAGTATAAGGAATAAAAATAGAAAAATGTTAGATTCAAGAGAACGTTAAAAAAATCACATGTATTGTAAACAGTCTACTTAAAACCAGCTTCGTTCTCCTATCGTCGTCCTGGTTATAATCAGACTGTATTGTAGAGATACTAATATCTACGTAACTTCTACGTAACTTCCCTGTTACTATAGATTTTTAAAATCATTTTATTGAGAGAGAGAGAGAGAGAGAGAGAGAGAGAGAGAGAAACGAAGCTATATATTAAGCACTCTCAATTCTATGTGTTTTTTTAAAATCAAAGAATAATAAAACATTAAAGTAAAGTTGTCAAACTGTAAATTTTTCAATACTTACTATTGATACCATCACTGGATATGAAATTTGAACAGTTGCTGCCTTGCTAGAAATTAACTGCGATCCAAAAGGGCCAACATTTACTTCAATTTGGACAGAGGAACTTCTGCAATATAGACAATTTATTTTCCTATAGGATGGGTGGATGCAAACTATTACGCCAGGAGACATTGATATCTTTAATGAAATGTTCAAAAAATATTTTAAAAATTTGAACTAAGGGCGTTTTGTTCAAGTTAAAAATGAGAAAGAAATGTACATGTATTCAATACAATGTACAATCTGAAAACAACATGTTTATGCCTCTCTCTGATCTCATTGACTACGGATGATTGCGATAAAGAGAAACGGTACTGTTAATAGATGAATGTTTATAAATATTTTGTTTATAAAATCTACATTGTATTTGTAAGGATAAAGGAGATAAGTTGGGAATAATAAAATTCACCACATTAACCAATTGCACTTTCATCTTAATTAAATGTTATCTTCTAGAAAGAAAAAAAAAACTTTCAAAACGTATGAGATATATTTGAAATAAGGTAAGATATTTGACTTTATTTAGACCATGAGCTTGTTTTAAAGGGGATTATTACCTCCTCCTTGATATCGGTAATACACGGTCAGTTGCACGTATTACGACGCCGAACGACTGTCCCTTAGCAATTGAACCAACACATGTAATGACAGCCTTGCTTTCTATATTTGATTCCAGAGAGAACACCCTATCACCTTTGTTTGAAACACTCTGAATATCATAATCAATTCCATCCAAATCCTCATCTGTGGCTGAAATCTGAATATATAGGACTAAAGGATTGCAGATAATTATTTTTTAAAATTTGATATAAATGCATTTCACACAGAAAGAATATCCAAACAAACATTGATAATTCTACCACTCTAGCTTCATGAAGTCATATAGTGAAATCAACAAATCAATCTTTGCCAAGTAATTAAATGTAACACATATCAGCCAGTCAATAATCAAACACACATTGTTTTCATATAGAAGAAAAAATGAAGAATGACAATTAGATAGTATAGGAAAATAAGGAAATTAAGTATATTATTTACCATCAGTATACGTTGGTGGTTCTCAGTATAATTTCCCTCCAAAATGTTTACGAAGTATACAGGGGCAGAAAATATTGGGGAATTGTTGTTGCAATCATCAGAAGTTTGGTTACTAGTATTGACTGCAGCAAAGGACAACTTTATCGTAGCTCTGTCATAGTATTGGTGAGATGAATTCTCTTTAGCCTGTTTACAACAGAATACCAGTAAGTTTCTAAATATTTTTAAAAATCCGTACAGAAAAGAGACACAGTAAAACAGCTCAAACAAACCTCAATGAAAAGTTCCAGTTTAGAAACTTGGGATCTATCAATGGATGCTGTTTGGCTTACAAGGGCTCGATATTGGTTTGCTGAGCCAGAAACTTTTTGAGTGGTCACTTGGAATCTGTTCTGGTACCCAGACGGCAAGGCTGATGATAAATGACAAAAATTTTAGACTCCAGAGTAAAACAAATTAGACAAAAAAGTAACAATGTTGGTAAATGAATGATTTAAATATAGTTATGATACACAGACTCTAATCACAATTCTGTTTTCATTTATCCACTTTATTCTAATAAACAATAAAACTAGCAAAAAGTGACCCAATAAACCAATAAACTACGAGAACCCTGTCTTTCTAGTTAGCTTAGGCAAATCTGTGTAGAACAGTGCAAATTTACGAACCAGTCTTAATTAACTATTCGAACTACCAGGCAAGTACTGACAAAAGCAGTGATAATAAGGTTCCAGTAAATCATGTATTTTAAGATTACAAATATTAATATTAAAAAATCATGTGATGAATGTTTTTTTTTAAAATTTCATCATACTATCCATCTTACAAAAGTCAAACGCTCTGTTCTTACTTTGTCGTATTGTAAAGGTAATCGAAGCATTAAGAGTGTCCATGTCCTCTGCAATGATATCAACTGCTGCACTGGGATTTTCAGAATCCATGGGTATCGGGTTAAATACAAGTGTGCCAGCCTACAAATGTAGAATGTCATAACTATGATGTAGCACATAGAAACACAGTTAGACTGAGTTGTTTGACAGCTGAGATTGCTTTGATATATACTTAATTCATAATATCTATTATTTTCTAGTAAGGAATAGAAAATGTTTGTTGTAAGCAGGAATTCACAACATATGTGTTCTCTATAGACCTGTTTTACCATTAAAAAAAAACCCTACTCAATCTTGTACAAAATCAGGAAACTTACTGTTGACCCAGATGTGACACTTGTTGTATAAGTTGGGTTAAAACAAACATTGTTGACATTAAAACACGTGGAATACACAAATTTGGGTCCTAAATCATCCACATCCTTTATAGTAATTGTGATGGTGGTGTTAGTCCGTTTCCTGTCTGCAACATTACTGGCTTTGTCCTGAATAAATAAATTAATAAAATCTACATCAAAAATATTTGAAGATTTTAAACTTCAACACATTCGAGAATCAAGTGGAGAAGACTATGGACGCTATATTGGCGGCAAGGTTCTCAGTTCCATAGGTATTGAAATAGAAATATTGTTTACGAAAAATTCTATGTAACATGCATCACAAAAATTCTACATGCTAATAGTTAAGTAATAACGAAAGGAACTACAAGTATACAATATCGAAAAATTAAAGCGAATTTTATCAAGGTCCAAACATATTCCTACATTACGATGATGCTATTCTGAAATATGATACTTACTGATGCAGATATGGTGAGGGTATATGACCGAACAGATTCAAAATCTAAAGATCTGCTAACAACTATTTCTCCTTTAAAAGTTTTAGGAAGTGCAAATCTGGTTGAGCCATCATTCTGAAAGCAAATCCCACATAATTATTTCATACACTTATTTTCTTTTAAAATTTTTCTCTCGAAATCAATCCCTCTTCATCTCTTCAGTTTAGAAAAACCGAAACAAAACTAGATGTATCAGAGTTACACCAACGCCCCTGCTGACATGTTTTAAACATGTGTGATAATAACAATTGGGTGGAAATGGCACAAAAATAAAGAAGATAGACAAAAAAGGCCAGAAAAATGCCCTTTGAGCAACAAATAAGAAAGACAAAAATTAGCAAAATTTTCTTTGATATATTATTTAACATTAACGTATACGTTTACTTCACAATTGGCAACAAACTCACAAAGCTTGGAATTATTTGTCTAAGAAATAGCATACACACACCAAAGAGGTAAAAATGATCATTTCTTCATACTATAACGCAATTTTTCCTTATGAGTTGGTCTTCACTCCATATTAGGTATATCATAAACATGACTTAAATGCCACCAATTGTTATGAGCTGTAGCGTAAAGTGGTTAGCGTGTTAGTCTCTGAGGGAAAAATGATACTCAGGATTTTTATTGCTTGGGTTCGAACCCCAAGAATACCAAACTTTTATAAATCATAGTTTTGTTTGTCATAGTTCCATACATTTCAATAACAAGAACATTACTCTAAATACTTAATTCACAAGTTTAATAAGACTTTTATACAATTGACTCTATATGCATTGTGCATGCCCTGTTCGCCCATCTCCATTCATACTGTTGCATTTATTATCTTAAATCGGTTGTCTTTACCACAGTGTGCTTAAACTGTGCGAAATTGTGATCACTTACAAGCAAAGTACGGTAATAGAAAAGGTCCAAAAATTTCGAAACTTTGAAAGTCTAAGGGATATAACTTTTGTAAAAATGGGCAAATCAATATGAAACTTATATTTAATCTGTGAGTCATCTTTACAAAGAGATAAACCTACAAACACAGCAAAAGTAATATAGAAAAGCAGCGAGTAGAAATTTTCAATGTCTAAGGACAGTAACTTTCGTAACAATGGGTCAATCAAGACGAAACTCAAAATTGATCTGTAAGTCATTAATATAAAAAATGTACCAAAAATCAACTACTTATCTACAAGCATAGCAAACGAATTATGACAGAATGACAAAGACAGAATGACGGGCGAAAAGGGGTAACACTATATGCCCTGCCATTTTATGGCCGGGGCATAATAAACAAAGAATGATTGTAGTTACTAAGAAATAGTCATTTTTTTCCTCGTAAAGTAATTTGCCCTTCCGACGCTTCTTTTTAAAATATTGCGAAACTGTAGAAAAAACGTTTGGTAGTCTTATTTTATGTTAAAGCTTTACTGTATAAAGAAATTCAAAAAAATGATTTACAAAGGAAATTCAAATGAAAAAATCATTCACAATACTCCGATCTCCAGGAACTATGGCATACTCTATTTCTTTGTTGCTTCCTGCATCCAGATCTGTAGCTGTTATCCCAGAATACACTGTTGTTCCAACTGGTGCTGACTAAAATATGGTTTTAAAAAAGTGTTAAAGTAGGTCCCTTCTCGAAAATTTCTTGATTAATGTCAGGTTTTCTTTTCTGGAACCATTAGAATAACATTTAGGTTATTCAAAAGCCCGAAAAATACACGTCCTGATTTATAACTTTTCTGACCAGAATCTCTGGAAGAATTATACCTCTTTCTTTCATCATAGAATTTCAACCGAAATTAATAGATGGTAGTTCTGAACATATTACATCTATTAAAACAAAATAGCTCTCAAAGCTAAACATTTATAAGATACAGTGTGATATTTTAATTTAATTCTAATTCTTCAGTTCTTAGGTATAGGGCTTTAATATATTTTCGTTTTTTATTACAAACATTTAGAATCTGTAGCTCTGATTAATCGACAATGTTTCGTGATCTGCCCGTTTCAAATTCGCCCACCTGCAATAAGGGCGAAAGGGACGAAAATAAAACAGGAGAGAAAATTTCCTTGTAAACAGCATTAGATTTACATCTTGTGCATTTAAAAGGCTATACAAATATATAAATTCATAGCATTTTGCTTTCTTTCTACAATTTCTATATAAAAGGTAAAGATTACGAACAGTGATCAATCTCCATCTCTGATGGAGAGAGGAACGAAGCGTTATCAGCCGTGGGTTTCCGACGATGATCAATCTCATAAATCAAGTTAACAAAACGGACTTATTTCTCAGTAGCTTGCCTCGGTATAAAAAATTGATCGTGTTCAGAGCATGTTCTTGTTTATCGAATCAGTTGGGAGACACAGACATCACATGCAGGTGATGTTGGATTGATTGATTAACTGTATGTTGTTTTACGTCTCATTGGAGAATTTTTCGCTCATACGAGGGGTTATCAAAAAGTTTGTGGACTAGCGCCATAAAATTAAAACCGCTTTAGGTACATTAAACTTTATAACATTTAATTAGCGTCATCTTTTCTATCTATAGAATAAATCATAAATCATGTTTTATTTTTCAATAATTTAATTTTGCTTGTAACGCTGTATTTGATTGGGTAAAAAATTTACTTTATATCGTATAAACACTTATGATATGAGCAATTGTCATAAAAAAAATCCCGTTGATTCAGGCATGTGGTACAACACAATTGTTCCGTAAAATTTGCTTAACCCCATTCTGTAAGTTATATGAAATTATATCGTAAATTTTATGTGGAAAGTCCAAACGATTAAGGACTTGAAATTGGCGTCAGAAAGGGGGAGGGGTTTCCTTTTCCAACATTCTATGAAATTTCGTACCTGAAAAAACTGGCATAGACCTACAGAATGCTTAAACGGGCTACAGAAAAATAAAATGCATCCAGAGGGAGAGTTAAGAAAAACTACAACATAAAACAATGGACTTTTTGTTCATGCTACTGGCTAAACTTTGTACATGTAAATCATATACGGTGCCAATTTTGATGCACCAGAGGCGCATTTAAAGTTACATAGTGAGTCAATATCATGTGTTTCTTTTAAGTTTTCTTTTTCGTGTTGGGGCAAATTAAAATTATTTTTACTTATAATTTTCTCCACAAAAGTAGATTTTTTAGGTTCTGAAACCGGTAATTTTCTGAAACGTAATACTTTCAGGAATTGAATAAAATTTGCATGTGTCTTGCAAAAATTTTACTTCTGTCAATTTTCCCGTTTGTCCGTCACGGTGTCTCTTTAAACAAATTATGTCTCTTAAGTAGATTCCTTATTTTACGCGAGTACTTAATATCGCGAAATGGCCGAAGGGCGTCAAATCGCGAGAACAATAATTCGCGAATGGGTGATTTATCTAGAGATTTTACATACAGTAAAGCACCATAAAAATAAAAGCGAGTAATTTTATTTCGCGAGTGGTGCTTCTCGCGTAATTACGCGATAATTTATTCCTCGCGTATATTTAGGAATCTACAGTAATGCTCATCCCGAATCGTTGGAAATCCGAAATGTTTAATGGAAAAAAAATCAAAGAGCTGAAGGGGGGGGGGGCAAAGACTGGAGCAAAATTACGTCGAAGGATCGTATCTAAGAAGAAGCCTTATCAACCGAAAAATTACGAACGGGCTTTTTTCCAACGGATTCATGATATGGCTATAATACATGTACATGTATATATATTGAAGCCGGGTTAATTTTATTTTGATAGTTTTCTTAGCCATTACAAGGAATTATCACCACTGATAATTTCTGTGTAGAGAATTAATCAATAGCTATTCCTGACGTGATATATATGAGAATGTTTTTGCAACTGAAACTCATGCACATTTCATTCAAAATATTCAGGTTTTTTTTTTTACAAATTAAAATGCAATGCAAATCAGCTGAACAGAAATTGGCCCTAGTAACCCCTGTCCACATGGATGCTGCTTCGGTAAGTATCAGCCAAATTAGGTTAGACCATCTTTAAAAAATTGTTTCTTTGCCCTCACCGACTGGGTAAAAATGACCCGACTCAAAAATTGTTTAACCTGAAGAAACGATAATTTTTTCTCCCGAATTTTCTTTCTCCATCAATAAGAATGTTGAAGTTTTCTGGAAAAAAATTTATTACCTATCTACCGACCAAATTTTTATATGATAATGTATGAAGAAAATTTTGTTCCAAAAAGTTGCCCCCCCCCCCCAATGAAAAAATGATTTTCGACTTTAAACCCCCACCCCTTTTTTGTTTTGTTTTGTTTTTTTGCTTGTCAGATTTTTTCTTGTAAGTTGATTTTTTTCTCTGGCTCCCCCAACTCCTCCCACTTTTAAAAACGAAAATTATATGTTTCTTATTCGACTAATGAATAATAAATAAATCTGCAGCAATATTACTTTTACCAGAAAGAACTCATGACTGTTTAAAAAAAAGGAAAAAATATCAGTAGAAACTACTTCTACACATCAGTGAAAACTCGTCTGTTCTTTTTATTTGCCTGTGTGTACAGGTACATTTGAAGCATGCCTTGACAACTCAGTGAATCAGCATCATGCACTTGATGTCTTCAAATTATTCACATTTTGAGAACTACAGTATCTTTTTGTCAGTATACTTGAATCAATCTATGATTTTTTTTTCTTAGAGATGACGCAAGTTATAATTTCGACTATAGTTTTTTTCTCTGTACATTAGAGCTTCGATCAAAATAACTCTGAGTGCGGGGTCAAAGTTACCCTTCACGTATACAGTGTATCTTGTAATTTTATATTCTGACGAATAATGTATGCTTAACAAACAATGACATAATGGTACATTGCTTGAGTACAAAGAAAATTTAATAAATATACACCACCCACTGACATGTAGCATCAGAGGGGCCTGTCCCCACCTTTTCCACACATTACTTTTTACTGTTCGAAATGTTCATTGAAAGGCTTGTTGCCCCCCCCCCCCCCCCCTTTTGTTGCAGTACAGTCATTTCGAACAGTAAAAAGTACCCCCCCCCCCCCAAAATGTAATTTTTAAAAAAAGGGCCTTGATCAATTAGCATAAATATTTTTTTCAGGTTCATTTTTACCTAAAACTATTTGGAAAGCTTCTTTAAAATATTTTCCAGAACATAAAATCTGAAATAAATGGAATAATGAGATGTTCTCATAAAATATGACATAAAAATAAAAAATTCTCTGCTAAAATTTGGGCACATAAACCTTATCTATGAATCAAGATTTCAACATTGGGCATTATACATATACTCAACATCTGGATGCATGTAAAGGAACTCTTCTCCACTGGAAATTGCCATATTTCCCCACCTTATTGTATTTGTTGATATTGTTTCAGTAAAGTATACACATTGTAATTTGACTTAAATTAAACTGAGTATTTAATGATAAAAAAATTCTTAATATATAGAGTTCCTTTACATGCATCCAGATGTTGAGTATATGTATAATGCCCAATGTTGAAATCTTGATTCATAGATAAGGTTTATGTGCCCAAATTTTAGCAGAGAATTTTTTATTTTTATGTCATATTTTATGAGAACATCTCATTATGCCATTTATTACAGATTTTATGTTCTGGAAAATATTTTATACAGGGAAAAAAAAAAATAAAATAAAATAAAATGAATAAATAAATGGAAGAAATACCTTGCATGGCAATAGCTTGTTATCCCCCCCCCCCCTTTATAGCACACACTTAGAAAGCTGATACTATGCCTAAAATCAATAGCTTTTGTCATATATACACTACAGGTATGCTTTAGGTTAACATAATTTTCATCAACAGATAGTTAAAAGTATGCCTATACTAATAGACATTAAATTATGATACAAGTAATAGCTTTTCAAAAAGCTTGCCTGACTAATCAATCAATATCTATGGAACGTATATGCAGGAGAGGTGCTAAACGTTTCCGTTATCAAGGAGCGACATAGTTGCGATACTTCATTATACAAGATGTACAGTTGACTTTCTCAAATTTCATAACCAAATACTACAGATTAACGAATATCTAAGACATGTCACTATTTGGGCATTTATTAGTTAGTCCACGGGCTGACTAGTTACGTTGGGATGAAACTGAAGTGCGTTAGCGTAGATTATAATCAAAGGCGGATCCATCACAGGCGCGCCGGGCGTGCCCCTCCTTTGAATTTTTTGTATGTAGAACTTATATGTTCATTATCCTAAAATCAAGGAAACAACACCTCTTATTTGTAAGAATTCGTCAGCTTCCGGGAGCTTCGCCCCCGAACCCCCATCAGAGCTTTGCTCTGGACCCACTGGGGTTTCAGTACAGCCCCCAGAAACCCTGCCGTCTACTGCGCCCTCCCGTTATGAAATTCCTGGATCCGCCACTGATAATTCTGGGAAAATAGTTAGGTTTTAAAGAAATTCATATTACATGTACTCTCTTACTAGATGGCGCACTTCTTCATGGTCAGTGATAGATTGATGAGACGGCCTCTATTTATAGACTGGTCTGTTTTCCGTCGTTCTCGACGACGAAGTAAATTATGAACAGTTTTAACTGGGAAACTTGTCTTGAAGTGTTTGAGACAAAAATGCTTCAATGCTACTCTAGAAATCAAAGTAAATAACCTGTACACTTTATAGCTAGCGCAAAACAAGATACTAATACCCCCCCCCCCCCACCCGGACAAAACTCACGCGATGATGGTCTTACCATATACAAGTACATGTATTATAAATGAGCTTATACATCTTTATATACAGTTTTGAAATTGTAAGTTTTTCTTTTCAATCGATTTCAGGACCTTTCTCATAATTAAAATAACTTGTTTTTTTATGAAATGAAAACCAGGACAGATCATGATGTCTTCTTCATTTTGCCGATTCTTTACTTTACGGGTACTGACCTACACTCTTGTCACTGTATTAAAAGGAAACCCTTGTTCATAACAAAGCTTGAAATAATATGCTACTCGTTGACTTTTTAAGATTTTTTTTTTAAAAACCTTACCTTGTAACGTACATTATTAATAAATGTAATGTTGAAAGAAAGGCTAGGTGGAAAACAGAATCAAGAAGGGATGTCCCATTTACTGGGTGGAGGGAGTTTGTTTATGATAAGACTAGTCAACTTCTGGAATAAATAGTAAGAATTATCAGCAAATCCATTGCTTTAGTGTTGCCTGTCCATATACAATGTGTTCTCTTAAAATAATGAGATAAAATTTACTGTTAATAAAAATCTGGAGCTTAAGAATCATGTTAAAGGAATAAACCTTATTTATTTCCATAGAAGTTATCACACCCATTCAATAGAACAACCCAAGAAAAAGGCGCGAAGATAATTTACATGTGACACTTGGCGCGAAATGATTGTGTCACCCCTTTCGTAGAAGGCAAATGGACTGATCCAGTAGTTTAGAAACGCAGAAAAAATGTTACACGGACATGTTCGTACAAAGAATCGCAAAGAATAAATATGTGCATGCAAAAAAATTGAAGGAATTAAACACATCATTATTTTGCATCAGTTATATGATTCTTTCTTCTGCAAACTGTATTTGTTTAAATGCAGGTAACAAATTCCGATGTAAATCAGCTTGCAGAAAATCTAGTTCATTAAGAATGATCACTTAGTTTCGGATCCCTGAAATATTAATCCTTATACTGCCTGACGCACGTGGCGTCAGGCAATAATTAGATTCATGTAATTATGTTTTGGATACTTTAATGTTTCTTTACTTTATATAGTCATACCCTGTTATTAATTAACTTAATTATTACAAAACGTGTGAGTTTGAGTAAATATTGAGAAAAGTAAAAATTTTCAGTGGTACTTGCCTAGTGATCTTCTTACTGCAAGGTATCTTTCTACATTACAACCTTATAAGCTTATTATCCCACTCAACTTGTAGCTCTGAAGTCCATGTAACTGATGTGCTTTGTTTTTGAACACTTTTTTGCAATGATGCAGTACGTGTCATATAGGTAGGAATAGGTGTAATCCATTTTCATGCTAATCACCATTATACGCATACATGTATATTTCTCAGACACCGTAAGGCCTGAACAAACATTTGACTATGGGTAATTTAAAACACTACAAAAGTTTGGTTTTAAAAAAGCCTGAAAATATCCAAAACAGACAAAATCTACTCCTCAAAGTCATGTTCTGCTCTCTACTTTCACTTTCATTTTCTTTGATTTTAACAAAAGATTTCCGAAAGGGGAAATAACTCTTGAAAAAAAAATACGTGTAAATTTAGAGATTTTTAGAACCTTTAAAATGAATTTATTTTCTTAAAATAAATAATACCTCTCTAATTTTTTAATATGTTCTTCATAATTGTTTAAGGTAAAATTCAGAGCATCAAAATATTCCACCAGTGCCTGCGTTTTTTGTGCACACTGTTACGTTACCCCCTCCTTTTTTAAAGCGATTTTTGATATCATTTAGCATTTATCGGCAGGTCCAAGATTTTTTTTAAAACTTTCTTGTATAGAAAATACAAATTACAAATTATTTTTAAGAAAAAAATAATAATTGTCACCTATACTAATTAAATATACATTAACCGGATGAAATGACATTTATAGGTATTTTCCACCTAGATGTGCAAAAATAGGTAACCTGTTGCCATGGAAACAAGACCAATCCATCATTTCCAATAATATTTTTACAAAATGGGCTTAGAGTGTAATTATTTCACCAAGTTTCAACAAAATCGGTGAGAGTCAATTTCCATCCCATTTTGATCACTTCAAAGCTAGGCTTTGATGAAATGAAACACAATTTCACACACTTAAATACAACATAGAGATTAATTGTCCTTAGTTTTTACGGGAATAGAGAGTTATAGTTCTTAGATTATGATTAAGGGGGTAGTAATTTTGACAAACCTCATCAACTGAAACAGAATAAGGAGCATTTCTAAATATAGGTGCATTATCATTTATATCCCGAATCTCCAGCTGCACCAGGTAAAACTTTGTTTGCGTTGGATCTTTCTACAATTGAGATTTCAAAGAAAGAAATTATTGATTTTTATGAAAAAAACAATGCTTCAAATATATTTTTATCATAATCGATGAACAATGAAATTAGCGAGCACATATATATAGAGAATAGCATCAGGCCCGTAAAACGCGGGGGGGGGGGGCAGAGGGGCCCCCACCTTTTCTGAGTGTAATAGTTTGCTATAGTAAATTTTCCTTTAGATGCTGGTTCCCCCCCCCCCCCCCCCTTCTACTTTTTGATGTTGTAAGGTGGAGCAATGACAATTTCCATGATTTGGACATTATTTTTTTTTTCTTTTCTCCTTTTTTTTTTTTGGTTGTCAGATATTTTGTGAAGTACCCCCCACACTTTTGGTCAGAGGTTTGGGAAGTTGCACCCTTAGAAATTTTAGCTACGGGCCTGAGTATCACCTACTTAGAAATAACAACATAACAATATTAAGCGTTAAGAGGAATATGCACTGTAGCTCCTTGTTCCCTATGTGTCCTTGGGTGAAGTATTTCTGAATCAAAGAACCTTGATTAATAACTGCTTAATAAACCACTATACGATCAAGACGTCTTTCATTTCATTCCACAACAGCCGTCAATATATAGGTTCAAATTAACAAACTACTTACCAAAGAACGACAAGATAATTGAAATTCAACAGTGTCAAGGTCATCACTAGCTATGTAGGAACTTCCCTGTATAAATGAGAGAAAAGTGTAGTGTAAGAAAAGAAAGTCCATTATAACAAGTCTCATAGGGCAAGCAACACAAAAAAAAAATCTTGCAGTAAAAACAATGCAATGAGGGATTGGTTAGTTTTCAGTTGTATATGTGTATCAAATGAACTTTAATGTCACTAGGTTTGTTGTGACTTTAACATTCTTTGTGCCGCGGGCCTATTTTGGGCCTATTTTCAAAAACTAGGTAAAGTGCCATGGGCCTACTGCTAACTCATTACCTCACAAGTAAAACTGATTATGACGTTCCGTCATCATTTCGAGTTTCGCGCCATTTTGACCAATTTTGTTGCAGAAAAATAAAATCAGTCTATTACTGGAAATTATGAGAAAGGACTGGAATTTTATACGGGTATATTTCATTTGTCTTGATAATTTTACACGGGTATTTCATTTGTCTTGATCTTTGATAAATGTAAACGATGCATTTTGATTTGGAATTAAGCAATTTTATCATTATTTTAAATCCTTATCTGAACAATACTAGCAATCCGGCAAAGTTCCATTGGCAGAAAAAATATACATTTGCATCTGCTCACACTCTATCTTTTGATATAAGTTGCAGAATGATGATATATATGAAATACGTAAAAATAGTTCCTGAGCAGGTTGGCGCTCTATGAAAACTAAAGTCAAAATTGAACAAAATTTGTGCATTTTTCTCCCTTTTTAAAAATTAACGGGAATTACACTTAGTTTGTGACGTCACAGAGACACAAATGATTTAATTTCCCTCAAATCAATGATGAATTGTTAATTCAGATTTATTTATTTAAAAATATTCAATTGCGCACATTTCAAGAGATTTTCAAAATTTGATTTTTATGGGACAGGGCTGCGCCTTTACCGTATAAAGTTCTTTCACCTTAAAAACACCATATGCTCATCAGTAGTTCCTGAAAAATACTAGTACCTTATACTCTAATGCGCGGTATTCAATTTGTCGGCACGGCCAGGTTATAGGACCGACGATATCCAAAAATAAGAATTCAATGTTTAAACAGTTCCGTGAAAACGTAGTTAATAACACGTCAAATTGCATTAAGGCTGTTATTCGAGCAATTCTAGAAAAAAAACTAAGTGCTACAAGGTAAATTTTCAATTATCAACGTTAAAACTTTCATAAAATTGCAAAATTCAACATATCTTTTGTTTGCGCCTTTGTTCAGCAGCGATATATTTATTTCCAAAATGTGCATTTATTAAGGAATGTTTTGAAGTTTTGTGTGAGTTATTGGTGTGTAAATCACACAGACTTGTCACGTAGGGATATTTCATGAAGTGCGCTAGCGCTTCATGAAAAATATGCCTACGTGCAAGTCTGTGTGATTTACACACCAATAACTCACACAAAACTTCAAAACATTCCTTATATTTACATTTTACATGTTCAAAAATAGAGTGTGAGCAGATGCAATGTATATTTTTTCTGCCAAAGGAACTTTGCCGGATTGCTAGTATTGTTCAGATAAGGATTTAAAATAATGATAAAATTGCTTAATTCCAAATCAAAATGAATATCGTTATATTTTTATTAACGTCTCTGTATTCAATGTGACGTCACTTTAACGCGAGTTTCTCCGTGCATATTTCTACGCGTGAGTATACACGAAAATGACATTCAAATCAATTTCACAGTTGGCTTAGTAGAAAAACATAGCAAATATAAATATATAAGTTTGAAAAAAGTTTTTTGAGCTGTATATACACATGTATACTGTAAATCACTTTATTCGCGAAAACTTTATTTTCGTGTAATTACACAGGACTGTCTGCTGATGAAAATTTCATATCCACTTATATTATTTACTGTATTATTAAAGATTACATAGAGTATTGACCACAGTTCGTGAAAAATTGTCCCGCTTATAAATACCAATTAACAATCTCCGTAAATAAGGTGTCGCAAAAATAAAGTGATTTACAGTATATACTAATTACATGTAGCTAAGTTTTACCATTATTTGATTTTTAAGAATTTAGAATTTAAATGATTATTTTGGTTTGAATTGTAATTTATGAAACTTACATCTCTGTCGATTGCCGACTTTAATCGGATAAAAGTTCTACTTCCAAAAGATGAATCTGTCACTGGTAAAGTTACTAATTCAAACAAACTATCTAAGTTAAGATCAGT
Source organism: Saccostrea echinata (assembly GCF_033153115.1). Classification (NCBI taxonomy): domain Eukaryota; kingdom Metazoa; phylum Mollusca; class Bivalvia; order Ostreida; family Ostreidae; genus Saccostrea; species Saccostrea echinata. The sequence continues at coordinate 10,042,720 of NW_026889771.1, forward strand.
AGGAGTGGCTGCTGATCTAACAAAGGATATGTTGACTCCTGATGCTGTCACAGTTCCCTGATTTATTCCTTCTATCGTTGTGTCTGTCCTATAGAGTGCAGAATTTGGGTCAAAAGAAGCAAAAGTGGACTCGTACACAAATCCAGCAATGTTAGGATCAGGTGAAGTGCACGCTGTGATAGATATACAAAGGTATACAAACATACAAGTATTTATTCATTTGCGGAATATTTGAAATCAGTTAAATTTTAGGAAAATTGTCTTCAGGTGTATTACTGAATTAAATTTAAATATGTTAAAACAATGATAAAAAAATCTTACGTTCCTGCGAATCCACTGTACATATGTAAAAGTAGAGCCAAAGTATTGTAAAAGGCACCCCTAACGTGTCCTGCTTCTGCATCTTAAAATTGAGATAGCATTCTGAGATGAACTTATGAGCTTGAATACTGTTCCTTATCTCTATATATTTCACGGTTTTCTTCTGAATAAGGAAATTGAATACACTAGTATGTTTTTACTCTTTATCTCTCTCTTTTTAGGTCATTTAGGTGACTTATTGACGCTTTTGTTCGTCGTCGTGCGTTAAGATTTAACGTTGAAAGGTTCATTATTTGAATTGTATTTTAGAGGAACTTGGATTTAATTCTGCATGTAATAATCCAACTTATATTCATAGTTAGCTTTAGAAGGAAGAAATTCTTCAAAATCACGCGTCAGTTTTAAATATATTTAATATTTCCAACAATGAAATTGAGTTTGAATTACCATACCTATACTGGATTCAGAAGATACTAGTACATAGGGGTTCCAGTATGTTCTGTCGAGCCTCTTTTCCTTACTCCTTACCAAATTATTAACAGCAGTGTAGGAGAAACTTCAGGAGTACTGTACAAAAACATTTAAGAAGTGGTGTTAATCAGATGTGGCTACTTAAAAAATCCAAGGAATTTAGAAAAAAAATTAAAAATCCCAATTTTTTTTATCAAAATCAATGGCATCAAAACGTACGACTTTTCAACAATTTATACAGCCATTTAAAGTCCAGGCTTTTAACATCATAAACAGCTACTTTTTTCAATAAAAATAGAACTCTTAAATTTACATACCTTTTCATTATTCATTTGCAAAAATTATTTTGTTAAAACATTCTGATTGTAAACATTACTCCGAAGTTTTCGGATTGACAATATCTATGTATAGTTTTTCGAGATCAAGTCTTCCAACAATCAGTTGGATTTCTATGGGTAATAATTGCGCCCCGTTATTACCGGTCTTATAGAGTAGGCTTTCCCCTCTAAAATCTCCCCCCACCCCCCGGAAAATAGACTCTGTAGTAGGATTTCACCCACGGAAAAATGACTCGAGAGTAGGATTTTCCCTTCGGAAATCCCACATCAGATTCAATTTTCTGTGGGAAAATCCTATTCTGTTTAATAGTTATAGAGTGCAATTCCCCCAGATTTCCCCCAATAAGATAACTTGGCTTTACTTTTGTATGGGGGGAGAACATATTTTTACGTGTCCCTTATCCAAAATGACCAATTTTCCATTGAAACATACGAAGTATGAAAACACCGGTGTTGTAGAGTAGGATTTACCCCATATCTAGCTTTCCTCCCGGAATCTGTACTCTAAGGTAAGATTTCCCCCTGAGGGGAAAACTCGTTCTATAACCAGATTTCCCCCTCTTTCTTTCTCAGAGTAGGATTTTCCCTCTTTTAGCAATGCTTAAATTATATGGACAATATTTTGGCTAAAAGTTTATATGAAAGTCAACTGATTTTTTACTGAAAATATAGTGTTTTCGACTAAATAATTGTCAAATTTAGTATGAAATCTTAAAATATATAGTTCAAATCATCGATTTTTAACTCAAAACTTTAACTAATAGGAAATTGTAAAATTAGTAACTCAAAAAATCGTAGGACGATATGTCTCAACACCATCTCTCGGCGCAGCGGTATCTGTTAGTTCACGAATTTTAAAATGTATATCAGGCCACCTTTAGTGATTTGATAATTTGCTTGCCCTCTAAAGGTCCAGTATTTCTTCTATGGATCGATCCTTTTTACAAGGAGAGTGTGAAAAAAAGTCTAAAATTTATGTTATCGATAGGTTCCACAAGCCATTTTGTGAGTATTTGAATCGAGTAGTATTTTCAAAGGGAAAAATTAAAAAAAAAGCCATAAACCAAAAACAAAACAGTACAAGAAACGCTGCTTTTCCAAGCCGAAGCATATATCCCTTCGCCCCCAGCGGTGTAATATTGGATTTGAAAGCAGAGAGCAAATACACTCTTTAATTTTTTTTTAAATCAATCTTTTTTTTAAAAATTAATGACCCATTTATAGTTCCATGGCAACGGCAGCTGTTTTGGATATTTAAACACCGGAATCTTGGAGAGACACTTACACATCAATATTATGTTATGTAGTTTTGAAATACAATTGAAAATCCATTTAAGATAAAATTCCTTTTTGTTTCCATGGATACAGTTAAAAATTTGTCCAAACGGTTACATTGTTCCATTTTTTTAAGAACCAGTTTGACCAGATAAAAAAGAATAAGATTTTAATGGTTCAAAGAATTGGTTGGACAGTTATTGAGAAAAATAAGATTTGAAATTTTCATTCTTTTTATGTTTCAAACGAACTGGTCGCCATTTTGAAGAAGGGGCTCTTGTAACAATGTGTCGCCCTCTCCACCCTCATACATAAGTACAATCATGGTGTTTTATTGGGGGAAATTGGCTCTGGGGGAAATCGCACTCTATATAACTATAAGGCAGAGTAGGATTTCCCCCGGAAAATTGAATAAATCCTTTGGGAAAATCCTACTCTAGAGTCATTTTTCCGTGAGGGAAAGCCTAAGCTAGAGCCTATTTTTCCGAAGGGATATCCTACTCTAGAGCCAGTTTCCGGGGGGGGGGGTTAGAGGGGAAAGCCTACTGTACAAGACCGATAGTACACCTATTTTTGTATGCAAATGAATCAGAATTTATTCAAATACTGAAGAAATCTCTTGCCTTCAATTTGACATTTAGATATATCGACGACGTTTTACCAATTAACAATAACATTTTCATTCCTACGTTGATTCGATATATACATTTGAATTCGAAATAAAAGACACCAAAGAGTCTGATACATCTGTTTTATATTTGAATATTTTTCTAGAAAAGGCAGTCTGACAACAAATCTTCATTATAAACTTGATGACTTCAAGTTTTTTTAGCGTTAACTTCCCTTACTTATATAACAATATACCAATATCACCTGCATATGTAGTTTATGTCTTCAAGTTGATTGGATACGCAAGAGCATGCTCTTCGTACGAACAATTTCTAAAACGAGACAAGCTATTGACAAACAAGTTGATGATACAAGGATATAAAAAGTTTCGTTTAAAGCCCCTATTTGCAAAATTAATTCTATAGTCGATGCAATGACCTTGTTAGTAAATACAACCTATCGTTAAATAGAATGTTGACCTACATTTTTCATAAGAATTGTTATGCCATTATTTTCACCTTGAATTGTTTCCGTTTGCCCGATCATGACGAGGAGCACATAGCGGGTGTGACCCATTGACAGAGGATGCTTACTTGTATTCCGTTTGCCCGATCATGACAAGGAGCACATAGAGGGTGTGACCCGTTGACAGAGGATGCTCACTACACCATGACACCTGATCCAATCTCTGATACTTCTAGAGGTCTATATTTGTTCTGCTCTCGATTTGTTTTGTTCAAGTGGAATTTTGAACTTGATTACTACTCATTATCATCATATTTCATGAAAACAGTTTCAGTTTCTTCGTTGGAACTGCTGAACCAATTTCAACCAATTTTTGAAAATATATATACATGTACATGTATATAGCATCTACGGGTAAACGGAAACAAAACTTTGAAATTCATAGCCCAACCCCCTGGAGCCTTATATGTGGGACTAAAACCACCAAAATTAATGCAATCTTTAAAAATCAATTACTTTAATCCTAGACGTTAGGCAGCCAAACTGATGGCATGATTGTAATTAGCATTGAACCGCTACCAAAATTGTGTAGTTTACGGCTCCAGGGTCAGGAGTCCTGGAGAAAGGGTGGAGCTGTATTGATAATATAGTGAAAATATATAAATTATTTGGAAAAGATTCTTCTTTACCCATTTTTTAATAAGCAGACAAACTAAGTGCATGGTTTGATGAGCATGGACGCTTCTTCTAAAATTGTGAGATTCATGGTCCCCGGGCGTGTTAGGACGGGACTCTATTGATTACAAATGTATATAGTGAAAATGCATGATTTCTTTGAAAAGATTTTTCTATATCCCTGGGTATTAAGCAAATAAAGTGCATGGTTATGATTATTTAGGGTGACTCTTTCGACACTTTTTTTTGACACTTTGAATTTCAGGCCTCGGGGTCAGAGGTTGAGGTGTTAGCATTGGGCTCTATTGATTATATAGTGAAAATGCATAATATCTTAGGGTATTTTCTTCTCTGCCCCTGTGTATTTAGCAAAGATACTAAGCGCATGATTACGATGGGTTAGGGCAGTCATCAAAATTGTGAAATCCATGGTTTTGAAAATCCCTCTTCTCTGCCCCTGGGCTTACGGTGTTGTATTATACTCAGGTCAAGGCCATGTGTCTCTTGTTAATTACTGAATAAGCCATGAACCTCTTTTTTTGGGAAAAGAAACCATATAGTCAAAACTAGAGTGTTCCAATGAACGCTTGTGTCGCCTGCTTTGAGCTTCATTAAAGGTGTAAATAAATCTAATAATGGTCAGCTTTTAATTTACTGCTAGCATGATGGTAATTGCATTTGCTTGCAAGGAAAAATTGGCATCCATTGATAGTATGACTGCGATAGAATCTAACAATCAAAGAAAATATGGTTCCTTGACCCTCAAATGAATATTTAAATTATTAGAAATAACTTTTTATCAAATTAATAATACGTGTTTCCTACAATCCTCCAAAAGAGATTTCAGTCTGTCTTTACTGATTGTCAGTCTACACGATCCATTGTGGAATATCGATCCCAATGTATTGTCATGGTATTTAAGTATAAGTTTGTGTGGCAAACTCAATATCAAACAATTTCAAAGTACTTTTTCATGAGCTAATTATAAACGTGTTTCCAATAATCCTCCAAAAGAGATTTCAGTCTGTCTTTACTGATTGTCAGTCTACACGATCCATTGTGGAATATCGATCCCGATGTATTGTCATGGTATTTAAATATAAGTTTGTGTGGTAACTGAATATCATACAGTTTCAAATTACAGTACCATGAGGTCTTAAACATGTATAAATGCTAATTATCAATATCCTGTCTCTCAAAATTCAAAAATCATAATTTAGATTAAACTACCCAGGGTATTTTTGCAAAGTAGGTCAGAGGTCAAGGTCAAGTGAATTGTAATGCTGGTATTTTTCATATTGTCTTATGACAAAAGTACACATGCTAAATAGCAAAGACTTACCTCTTAAATGTCAAAAATATGCTGTAAATCGGCACTATGAAACTATTTTGAAAAGTAGGTCAAAGGTCAAGGATCACTAGGTTGGTAACCATGGTAATTTACAGAAGCCATCGTACCAAGCAATATATGTGTAAAATATCAAATCCATACCTCTTACAGTTTTCGAGATATAGGGTGTGACAGACAGACAGAAGGATAGCTAGACAGAATGACAGACGCCGGGCAAAGTGATCCCTTAGTGTCGCTCTGCTCTACAGGCGACATAAAAGTATATATGTATTGAAATGATGAGCAATGAGTCATCAATAACTTTACATTAGATAACTGATTACCAGTCCTCTTTTGGAATATAGTTAAATATTGTTTAACTTGACAAGAAAGGCGTTTGACAAAACCTGTCTTTCAGGAAAGACCCTTTGTTTTAAAGATGCATTTCGTGATATCTTTCTTATGTGTAGAAATAGTGCATGTACAATGAGAAAAGGATAAGTGACAATGTCTGAAAAAATAAAGTTCATGACATTTGTTTGCTATTAGAAATTGATTTTCGGACTTTTCTTCAACACAAAGGAATTGAATGTAAGAATTAGCCTGGAACTCAAGCAACAGTGGATAAACTGTTTTGAATTTCAAATAATCGTCTGTTTTCTTATAAACGACAATAAACTACCCGAGATTTGAAAGATATTTTTATATGTCTCCGAAGCATACCAGGTATAACCTTTTCTTTTAGAAGATTTTATAATCTCTATAAAGACACTTGAAATTATCCAAAAGAAACACGTTGGATGAATCTTGACTTCACGGCGATTAAATATATGTAAGTTTTGCCTAAGAACTATGCCTATAGACATATTTTAAGTTTAAATTTAAGGTATTGTCTTATCTAATCTTTTTTAGAATTGCATCTTTAGCACAATTTAAACTTCTGTAGCAAGGTTTCAGATATACGAAAGCCGGATAGGCTCATTTTTGACAAGATAAAAAAAATAATTAACTCGTTATAACGAGATAGTTATCTCGTTATAACGAGTTAGTATCTCGTTATAACGAGTTAGTTATCTCGTAATAACGAGTTAGTTATCTCGTTATAACGAGATAATTATCGCGTTATAACGAGTTAGTATCTCGTTATAACGAGTTAGTTATCTCGTTATAACGAGATAATTATCGCGTTATAAAGAGTTAGTATCTCGTTATAACGAGTTAGTTATCTCGTTATAACGAGTTAGATATCTCGTTATAACGAGATAATTATCTCGTTATAACGAGTTAGTATCTCGTTTTAACGAGTTAGTTATCTCGTTATAACGAGATAATTATCTCGTTATAACGAGATAATTATCTCGTTATTACGAGTTAGTTATGTCGTTATAACGAGACAGTTTTCTTGTTATTTCGAGACTTAATAGCAATATAGGAATAAAAATGGCTGCAGTTTTAAATGCCATTGAATTTTAAGCAAGTAATTATCAGTCAAATTTAACTTGAACAATTGATAAATGGTTGAAAATTTAATTTGCTCTGGGGTTTACTTATGATTAAATCTTGAACTATCTCGCTGTCATTAATCATGGCAACTCTAAGGCGAACACATTTACACATTTTCGTGAACTCCTCCTCAAATTGTTGCATTAGGACGCGATATTTTTCTTAAAATAATATTGCCAAACATACTTGCTTCAAACTTTGGCAATTTATTTATGACAACTATTTCTGATGAATGACACTATTTCGATATGTTTTGGACGACTTACCGGTATACACTTTCATATATCAATTTCTATACCGCTAAAATTAAATATCAGAGACAATATAAGTGCAACATATCGTTTATGCAACATATAATATATACGATTACAGTGTTATACATATGTTACTTCTGAGATTCAGAAATGTTTTGAAGACGGGGGATGGTGAAACATCAGCAGTTAGATCATAGGCGTAGTAATAGAGGGGCTAATGTCCACACCACCACTTTTGAAAAGGGGGCGGTCAAGAGTATCTTTGTGCCCCTTCCTCCATATTTTTTTTTTACCTGAGTAAATATCTCCCGAAAATAATGGCGAATACTCGTAGTTGGAATATCAAATCTATTTTTTTTTCTTTTTACTCGTCAAATATTTTACTTGGTTTACCCCCCCCCCCCCCCTTGAACCTCGTGACTTCGCTTATGCATATTGTCCACTATAATGAGGAATGGTGAAGCAAAAATGATATTACATCCTTTTAAGTAATAAGACGTTATTTGGCGGATCCTATATGTTTACCACACAGTGTCAGAACGTCAAACCAGAGTTTACAAAACAAAAAAAAAAGTTTACAGAGTTTACAAAGCCAGTTCACTTTTATAATCTTTTTACTTAGGATTGATCAACGAATAGGCCTAATACTACATATGTACATTTATATTATTAATACAACATTGAAGGAATGTCGTTAATTATTTTCCTCATCACAATATTTATTATGTATACTTTACAAGCATATAATTTTTATTTCAAAAAGAGATTGATGATTTTTTTTTTTTGGGGGGGGGGGTTTAATAAATAGAGGATATTCAATGTTTTGTAGTTGATATGGAATTTATTTCACGAGTGGGACAGGAATTTTTTTTTATATTTTCATGAGTGCGAAGCACGAGTGATCAACTGTTTTTACTAATGCTGACCTTCACCTTTTATTGTGGCTTCCGTAGAATAAAGAGCTCCAAAAGTTTTTTTTAATTCTACCACATTGATAATAACGCAAAAATTACATATTGTAGTTAAAGATTCCATGCCAAATTGGTAAATTAAAATGTTTCTTTCTTTTAATAAACAGAAGAAATATATAAATTATTAAGTGATAAGTACAGTATTGGTTCTTGATATTCATCATATTTATTATTGAGGGGAAGGAGGGATTGATGATAAAAACAACGTGAATTTAGTTTTTTGTCAGACATTGAATTTTGATCTTGCCCCTTTAAGACGATAAAATTGAACTGGTATTTCTTGTTAACAGGCAAGGAATTATCAAAATATGATCGTTAAAGCCTAACAAATGGTTTCATATCCACATGATTTATTCGGAATATTCAAAATAATGGGATTATTTCCATGCATTTTTTATTGCTACAAATATTACGCAAACATTATTATAATTTTAACAAATTCAAGAAAGTTTGAACAGGGCAGTTAAATCAGCCAGAGTATATCATTTTTTTCTGATCTCCTTGTACAAGTTGACAAAATTTTGATATTATATACATTCCATTTAAAGATGACACTAATTCTATTTTGCAATTTTAAGGTATAACACAACAACATGAGGCGGTCACGTTTCCGTATATTTGTCTTCGGTCATTCCAATAAACAATACTAATCAAAGGCATAACACAAAAAAACTAGTATGCTGTTCCATAAAATCTTTATCACGTACACTTCAAACAAATTTGATCGACTTGTTTCTGTATATTTCCTATAAATAATGGTCTATTCTTTACTTAGATATATCAATTCTAGATCAATTTTTATCTCGTTATAACGAGATAATAATCTCGTTATAACGAGATAACTAACTCGTTATAACGAGATAACTAACTCGTTATAACGAGATACTAACTCGTTATAACGAGATACTAACTCGTTATAACGAGATAACTAACTCGTTATAACGAGATTACTAACTCGTTATAACGAGATACTAACTCGTTATAACGAGATAACTAACTCGTTATAACGAGATAACTTACTCGTTATAACGAGATAATTTTCTCGTTATAACGAGATACTAACTCGTTATAACGAGATAACTAACTCGTTATAACGAGATAACTAACTCGTTATAACGAGAAACTAACTCGTTATAACGAGATACTAACTCGTTATAACGAGATAATTATCTCGTTATAACGAGATAACTAACTCGTTATAACGAGATATTAACTTGTTATAACGAGATACTAACTCGTTATAACGAGATACTAACTCGTTATAACGAGATACTAACTCGTTATTACGAGATAATTATCTCGTTATAACGAGTTAAATTTTTTTTTGTCTTGTCAAAAATGAGCCTATCCGGCTTTCGTACAGATAGAAGAAAATAACCATAAGTATAAATGAAGTTTTAAAATGCGAGTTCTACACTACAAAAATTATTATATGGACTTTTTTTGATAAAGACTTGTTACATGTTAAATACTACACACTGTGTAACTGCCAATAACCCACTTCACCTATTCTTACGTGTAATTAAATACAACATGGCGTTCAACGGCTTTAGTCAAAGAGAAAAAACACACTAAATGGTTCAATGATCAGTAAGCGATACATGCAATTAATCAAGCTTAAGTTCACTGATTGTTTTAAATTTGATTTAGTTTGTATTACATCAAACTGTATATAGTATTTTCAAGGTAAAATAAGCTAAAATATTTCAACCATTCATTTGTCCTTACCTCTGTGACTTGACACAACCCTTAAAATAGAAATAAACTTCCTTGTTTTTAGCAAGACGATGTTTGTGGTGCATATAAAGAATGACTTACACAACAGTTGGTAAGGTTAAGCACGTAGCTTCATTTTATCTTTTTGAAGTTTGAAATAAACTTTAGAAAGGTAACAAAAAATTAACTTGATTTTTAGCTCAACTGGTCAGAGACCAGAAAAGCTTATGCGATAGTAAGGTGTCCGTCGTCCGTCCGTCTGTCTGTCCGTCTGTAAACAATTTTTCAAAACGCTACTCCTCCTACAGTTTTAGTCTGATTTCAATATAACTTGTCACACAAGTAGACTACACTAAGATACATAATTCTGTGAATCGGTTTTTGATTTCTATGAGCGGTGTTGCCATGGTTACTAAAAATAGAGATTTCTGGGAAGTACTTTCAAAACGCTTCTCCTCTTACAGTTTATGTCTGATTTCAGTATAACTTGGTACACAAGTAGACTAGACTATGATACATAATTCTATATATCGAGTTTTGATTTCGATGAACGAACGGTGTTGCCATGGTTACTAAAAATAGAAATTTCTGTGAAACTCTTTTAAAACTCTACTCCTCCTACAGTTTTTGTCTGATTTCAGTATAACTTGGTATACAAGTAGACAATACTAAGATACATAATTCTCTATATCGGTTTTATGATTTCGATGAACGGTGTTGCCATGGTTACTAAAAATAGAAATTTCTTTGAAATATTTTCAAAACAGGTTTGATCTGATTTCATAATAACTTGGCACACAAGTAGACTAGACTATGATACATAATTCTATATATCGATTTTTGATTTCGATGAACGAACGGTGTTGCCATGGTTACTAAAAATAGAAATTTCTGTGAAACTCTTTAGAACCCTACTCCTCCTACAGTTTTGGTCTGATTTCAGTATAACCTGGCACACAAGTAGACTATACTAAGATACATAATTCTGTGTTTCTGTTTTTGATTTCGATGAACGGTGTTGCCTTTGTTACTATAAATAGAAATGTCCTTGAAATACTTTCAAAATGTTACTCCTCCTACAGTTTTGATCTGATTTCAGTATAACTTGGCACACAAGTAGACTACACTATGATCATCCTACAGATTTAGTCTGATCGCAATAAATCTTAATAATACAAAAATCTCAATAAAACAAAAAGAAACTACACCAAGGATCATTATTCTATGTATTGCTGTTGCAAAGTTTCAAGTCCAAGTGCTACTTTTAAATACAAACCAGTAGAGCTACAGTCTCATCAGACACTTCTGGTTTATGTTATAAATAATAAGGAAAAAGACTCAGTAGCCAGTACCTTATATCCAAAGTTGAACTCTACGTTATCCAATATTCCTTTGCTCAAATCTTCTATTACGTACAATGTACTGCTAAATATCTTTTCATTTAAAAAGCAAAGAGGAAGTCTCAGGTATTGGAAAGAAATGAATTTTTTAACAATACTAGTTATTTTAATTCAGAAAACATTTATTTGGCAATCAGAAGTTACTTACTCTTACAAAAAAGGATACAGTGCCCCAAACCAATGTAGCTAGCTTGACCAAAAATGGTGGCCGTTGCTATAATGCTCTTAAAAGGTAAACCTTGTACAAGGGGATGGATAACATCCAGGATCCCATATTTAGACCTTCTTCTTTGGAAAGTGGGGGGGGGGGGGTCTGTGAGGGACCGTATGACTGTCAAAAGGAACTAAGTTTACAAGACAGGCAACCTATTTAGCTAGCCCGGCCAAAAAATGGAAAAAAACAACGCTTATAATACTGTTATAAAAGTATATAATTCTAGGAGCTGGATAATATCCAGGATCCCATATTTAGACCTTCATCTTTTGACAGGGAAGGGGACTGGGAGAGACTTGACTGTCAAAAGGAATTTTGTTTACAAGACCGGCAATCTATTAAGCTAGCTCGGCCAAGGTAAAAACGCCTAATAATACTGTTATAAGAGTACATAGTTCGAAAGGTTGGGTAACATCCAGCATCCAATATTTAGACCTTCATGTCTATACAAGGGAAGGGTCTTGTACAAGGTTTACCTTTTAAGAGTATTATATCCACGGCCATCATTTTGGTCAGGCTAACTATATTGGTTTGGGTTCCTGAGTCTTTTTTTTTGTAAGTGTGGCCTTTGATTCGCTTCTCCAAGATATATTAAATTGAGTCAATCTTGTTTCTTGAAAAGTATCTATTACGACACTTAGGGTAATTTGAATCGTGAACCCACCACATAATACCCCATACGAAAATGTCTAGTCAACTAATCGTCGACTAGCAGTCAACTAGTCATCAATTGAATACTCGAAAACAATTGACCACTAGGAGTTGAATGCTTTTCTGATAAGTTGTCAACTGCTTTGCCTAAAATGGTCCGTCAATTGACTGCTTTTTACCATTTAATTACCATTAGTTGAATGCTAATACTTTTAAAATTTCATTCGAGAAAAGAGTTGACCATTGTTGAACACTTCGACTTTGTAAAATCTTGTTGAGTTGTCTATAGTTGATTTGAAATTGAAGAACAAGATGTTACTGGTCAAATGAATATTTCAGAAAACCTCTAAACCATGACGTATTAACAATGACTGGATGCTACACTACCTGCAGGCCCATAGGAAGCAATTTCAGTTGGGGGGGGGGGCACAACCATACATTTTCAGTAGTTGAGGGGGCACTATCAACTACCAAAAATTCCCTGACAAGCTAGAAAAAAAGGGTCATCAAGGTATGTCACTCGTGAAATAAGTTATATCAAGGATTTTTTGAGAAGTATATTTTAGATAAGTGTTCATATAGCAAGACTCAAAATCGCAAAGAAAATTGGGGGTCAGTGTGCATCTTATTGAGCAACGGTACAATGAACTTGCCCTTTTTGCACTTAAATTGTAACCCTTAAGTTAATCACTTTAACATTTATTATATTTAATTAAGCAGACGTAATCATGGCAATAAATATAATCTTATTTTACGTAAAATTGTGTGAATAATATTTATCATTGGACAAGTCATGCAAATAAATGCGCATAACTTATTGTGTGACCTTTTTGCACTAAAAAGGATTATATTTGGGATATTAAAAATCTAAATATGCAATAAATATGTTCTTGTTTAAAGCTTTTTATGACTTTAGTGCCGATCAGTTGGAAGTATCCTGTTGTTTAAAATAATAAAGAAAAAATGGGGCCAGTGATGTAAATTTGGAGATATTGGTCAAAATATGAGATTTTTAGCCCCCCCCCCCCCATTCCCGTGTAAATTTTAGCTTAACTTCTTGAATATTTCTTCATTTCTTTGCAAAGTCTGTGGAGTGAATGTGTAAAATTTGTTTTAAAAATATTTATTGAAACCTATATGTAATATTCCTAGCACATGATCACGGAAAAAATGCTGCGAGTAAAAATATGTAGGGCTAAAGTTCCAAGATATTAAATTTAACAAATGTGTAGATTTCAAGAATTTTCTTCAAAATATCCTTCCATTACAAAAAATAGTCCCCCATAAATCTTGTTTCTTTATGATTTTGTGATCAGTTTTGAAATTGAATGTTCTATAATTTGCATTGTTTAATTCAAATATGTTGTAAAAATTGAATTGTAATAGTTTTGAAGTGAGAGGTTCTGAATAATCTTTTCTTAAAAGTTGAAGAGTGACATTCCTTAATATGACTAATCATGGCTTTGATGTACTTGAAAAGAAGATTTAAAAAAAAAGATTTTTCCTTCGTATTCCTCAGTAAAACTTTAACCCCTGTTGAGGCCCCGCCCTACCCCCAGGGGGTCATGATTTGTACAAACTTGAATCTACACTACCTGAGGATACTTCTATATTTATATAACTTATTATGGCTTTGCTGTTCTTAAGAAAAAGATTTTTTAAAAATATTTTCTATATATTCCTATGTAAAAATTTGACCCCTACTGTTGCCCTGCTCCGCCCATGGGGGTCAAGATTTGTACAAAACTGAATCTATGCTACATGAGGATGCTCTTTTATAAATATGACTAATCTTGGCTTTGCTCTTCTTGCGAAAAAGATTTTTAAAATTTTTTCCTATATGTTATTATGTAAAACTTTGACCCCTTGGTGTGGCCCCGCCATACCCTCGGGACTCACCATGGCTTTGCTGTTCTTGAGAAGAAGATTTTTTTTTAGATATTCCCTATATATTTCTAAGTAAAATTTTGATTCCCTGTTGTGGCCCCTGGTCATGATATGAACAAACTTGAATCTACGGTATGTAATGGAGTTTTCACATAAGTTTTCACTTTTCTGGTCTAGTGGTTGAAATTGGCCTAGTGGTATTGGAGAAGAAGTCGAAAATGTGAAAAGTTTACAGACACCAAACGACTGCCGACACACGACAGACGACAGACAGACGCCGGACACTCTTCGATCGGAAAAGCTACCTTGAGCCTTCGGCTCAGGTGAGCTAAAATGGATATACTCCCTTCTGAATTCAATTACTTCTCTATGAATGATAAGCAAAGTTTTCATTTTACTTCCTCATTTATTCAAATTAAGAACAAACAGATAAAAACAAAATGAATCACAACTGTGCACTTCCAATCTAATATAATGCACAACATTTTTTAAAATCACAGGAGTTTGCATACCTATCAACTTTACGGAAATTATTAAGAAATATAAAAAACGTAATACTAATAATAATTATAATAGGTATTGCGTATTTTTAAAAATAATTTCCTAATAATTTCGGTAAAATTAATAGGTATGCCAACACCTGTGTTTAAATTACCAACAATAGAATAACACCGCTCAAGATATCCACTATACAATGAAATTACTTAAGGACATACGCAACGTACCTTACCTACTGATAATTTTTCAAGATATTCTTAATTTAAGATTATAGTGCCATCAGATGTTCGTCGACAAAAAATCAGCATGCATTACCAGGGGTTTTGCAAAGATATCAATTGATGAAAATTCTTGTATTATTTAAAGAAAAATACACAAAAATTACTAAACATATAATCTAGATGTTTTGTTTAACCAAACTTGTTTTAGAAGAAGTGTACAAGAGCATATATAGACATAGAAATGTAGCACACAATTCTTTTAAGTAGTGGAACTCTTCAACTCCAGGGAAAAAGACAACAAAGTTTAAACTACGTTGCGTATGTCCTTAAAGGGTAAAAATACAAACATATGAGCAAAAAATTTATCGGAATGCTTCAATACTGACCACTATTATGCCTTTTTCAATATACAGAACAAGGAGAGACAGTATTTGTTTTGGCAATATGCCTGTTAAACATTTCAAGGTGATAAGACATGCAATCAATAAACATGGCTTCAACAAACTATGAAGAGATGATTAAATGAATATGATAATATGTATGCATATACTAAAAATATTATTCGTACTTGAAAATAATGCTTGGCATGGAATTTAATTTAAAACTCAATATTGACTGTAAATGGGGTTGGGATGCGGGGTACTTTAGTCATTCCCTGCAAACTTTATGAAAAAATCCTTTTCAAAAGAAAGGCTTTTTTCCCAAAATCGTTTTGAATTTCAAATTCTTGTCTATCAGCAGAATTCTTTAGAACAAATTTACTCTCGGTGTATTTTCAACCATGTGAAGACTTAGCAGAATTTACACACGTGTGAAGATATATTGTCTATTACATAAAACAATGGATTGCTTCTTTGAAAAGTGCCTCTTGTACTAAATTGGAAAGAGCAGTGATCCTCTGCTGTGTCGATAAATTCCATTTTATATGATTGAATAATTCCTATCTCTGATTGACTGAGATCCAACATTGCAGAAAAAATACGACGTTATGTTCACCTGCACGTGATCTTCAAAATGAACATAACACTTTTTTTCTACATTGGACTGAAATAGATCGGGAAATTCCAAATTGACACAAATAGTTTTGGAAATTTTTTTCACATGTACCCAAAGAACTCAGGTGATTACAACATCCAGAAACTTAAATCTGGGGTGGTGGGAGGGGTGAAGGGGTCCTTTTTTCTGAAGGTAATTTTCTTTTCTTTTTTTTATGCCCCCGTATCGAAGATTCGGGAGTATATAGTTTTTGCCCTGTCCGTCTAGCTGTCTGTCTGTCTGTTGGTTTGTTTATCTGTTTGTCTGCAAAAACTTTAACATTGCTCATAACTTTTATTTCACATGTGCATTCCTTGTGACAAGACCTTTCTTTATTTGAACTTTTGACATTGACCTTGAAGTTTGACCCAATTTTGAAAAAAAACTACCCAATTTTAACCTTGGTCAAAACTTTTGAATGCTTGGTGCTACGGCTTTCATACTTCACATATGTAATTCTTGTGACAAGACCTTCCTTCGGATACCAACATTTATAGCCCTTTTGCCTTGACCTTGGAGTTTGACCTACTTTTGGAAAACATTAACCTTGGCTATATCTTTTGAACGGTTTCTGTTAGGGTTGTCATATTTCACATGTGTATTTCTTGTGAGAAGGCCTTTCCTTGGTCACCATTAATTTTGACCATTTGACCTTGACCTTGATGTTTGACTTTCTATTGAAAAACTTTAACATTTTCCATATCTTTTCAATGGTTGCTGCTAGGGCTTTCATATTTCACAGGTATATTCCTCGGGACAAGACCTTACTTTGGGTACCAACATATTTGATTTGCATTTGAGAAAGTTTAATCTTCGCTATAAGATGCCATACGGGGGCATCAGTGTTTCATAAACACATCTTTCTTTTCTTTTTCTTTTTTTTTTTTTTTTTACATTTAATTGAGTATATAAATGTTCATGCAAAGGTTGGTCCACCGTTAATGGACGATATCCCCCCTCGAATAAAATTTGGAGTTTGGAGAATTCTCCTTTTTTGGGGTGGCTAGTCAAAGATTTTTTTCCAGGTAAGTTGTCAATTTATTTATCCTTATGCCCCCTCCCCCTTCAAAATCGATTCTATTTACGTGCCTGACATTTATTTTTCCTACACCGCACCTAAAATAGATTTTAAAATTCCATTTTAATACAACTTTTTATGTTTATTTTAATCCCGCTTCTGTCATTGCGTTTGGCTAGGATTTCAGGAAATGTAAATTTCTTAGATGGCATGGATTGCTGAAAAATTTTGTATCATTTAATCATTGAATCAAATATAAAAAAACCCCAACTAATCATGTTTTTGGGGGTCAATACGATGATTTTACCACCTTCAATGTTCACATCGCCCTTCGGACTCGGTGAATATTTACTCCTCAGGAAGCTAAATCATAGTATTGACTTAAAAACCCCCCAGCAATAATTGTATAATACTGTTTAAAGAAGTTATTGAACAAGTAATGGAGAGGAGAAGGGGAACTGCATAGACTAATGAAGAAAGAATTGTTCGTTTTAGTACATTGGGGAGAATAAAGAGTTTTAAAAAAATCCAAGTTTTTCTAGAGGGCTTGGAAATTGCCAAATTAGTACCTACCGATTTGCACACAGCTTGCAAGTACATATGAACGCACTGCGAAAATTGTAAATGGGCGCATGTAAACGGGACTTTATATAATCATTATATAATGATTTTCAACAATACCTGAATATTTATGTACATGAAACATGTTAAAGATACCTTTTTTTTTTACAGGTAAATGTCTTTATCCTTCCCGAGGCACAGAAAGCTTTAGGAACTGAAAGAGGAATACATGTAAATTTATCTAAAAGATATTAAATGATGCTGAGAGATTTTGAAGTGCGTTAGCTCTTACAGGCCATATGACGTATGATCTAAATGTACATGTTGAGTGAATGTTGGTACAAAAATTCTTCTAATAATTTAGAATGTAAATATAAGAAACTGTATTTTTTTGCTTATAGATTGGAACACGTGGATATTACCATGTATTCAAATATATAACATACCATCAAAGAAAGCTAGGCCACATAATCTTTTATGCTTTAAAACTTACGATTTCTTAAAAGTGATCAAATTTGTGATTAAAATGCAAACATATAATAAGAAAAATCAGGTAATTGAAGAAAAAATTAGTAGACTGAGAGAACAGAAGTTTGGAGAAGCATCCCTCATTGCAGTGCTGAAAAACTGCGATTATAGGCTGCACATGCATCGCTTATACGCCTTAAGTTGCTGAGTCTGAAAGTCAACTTTATAACTTTGAACTTCAAGAAAATAAAGAATGAATATTCTGTTGTAAACGTTAATGATGTGCACTTCTACTTGTTGAAAATAATTGTATCTGGAGGTCTGGACGATTTCAAAAATGGAAGTCAAGAACGATAACTGAAAGTCGCTCTAAATATACTTCATGTAAACGTAGATATTTTTTACCCAATCAGAAAACAGCATTTTTACACACACCAAAAACAGATTTCAAAGAAACAAAGAGAACACGTGCTTTTGTCTTCTCATCCTCAAAAAGATTTTTTGACAAAATATCTTTAGTAAGATGAAATGATTTTTGAAGAATAAGGTATTTACCGTGAACAAACTTGACATTTTAATCTCAGGAAAAAATTAGTGCATGTAGCTGTGTAACATAATGCAATCTAGATGACATCATTAAATCAATTACAATTATAAAGTTTACTGAAAATGTTCTATGTTGGTAAATATAAACATTTTGCTTAGCCGTCCGATTTTCTTCAAAAACGTGAACTTTCCATGCGTATAGATCTACAGCACGCAAGTGTTCATCGTATAGACTAGTTTTAAAATATTATAGGTTTCACAAGTGCAGGCTGAATACCATGTTATATATACACTATACAAAAAGGAAAGGTGTAAAATATGAGAGAAAGGGAATAAGGATGAATGTTTTTATCATCATATCTTACCAGGCAAACCAATAACTGCATGATTTTGATATACAATGGAAACACTAATGACTGTTATATCCTCAATACCACAATATCTTCATGCCTGGCTTTAAAAACTGAAAAGCTGAGGTATTCATATCAAATTTATTAACGCAATTTAACCAACTGGGGTTGCTACCTCAAAGTGACAGATATTAATCCCACTTAAAATTTATTTTAAGCTTTTCAAGTCGTGTTTGTTTACGGTAGAATTGTTATATATGCTGTATTATTCCTAAATATGCAAAAGTTTACAAAAAGTTTCTTCTTTAAAAATCTTTTGAGCCAAAAAGTTTAAAACCACATGTTTTATTTATTTTCTCATGGGTTTGTCTAAATGCCGTTATCTGATTTGTCAGAAGCATTAGCTTTTTGTTTATTCTTAGTATTTATAGCAAGTGACGGTCATTGTTATTGACTTCCTTATATGGAAATCGTCCTGACCTGATCTACGCTTTTAAGTATAATTGAAGTTATATGAGATACACTAGATTTTCTTATTCCATGAGAAATGTGAACAAGAGGCCAATTGGCCACAATGCTCACCTGAGTAACTATGGCCCATCTGTTCGTCATAAGATTTTTTCCCTATATATTCTTATGTAAAATTAAGATATTATAATATTTTGTGGTCCCACCCTACCCCCAGCCCCACCCTACCCCAGGTGTCATGATCTGAACAAACTTGAATCTGAGGATACTTCTATATAAATATGACTAGTCATGGCTGTGCTGTTCCCTAAAAGATTTTTCCTATATATTCCTATTTGAAATTTGATCATGGCCCCACCCTACCCTCAGGGGTCATGATTTGAACAAACTTGAGTCTACTTTACCTGAGGATGTTTCCATACCAATATTACTAATCATGACTTTGCTGTTTTTTCCTATGCATTCCTATGTAAAACTTTGATTGCCCATAGTGCCCCCATCCTACCCCCGGGGTCATGATTTGAACAACTTTGAATCTACACTTCCTGAGGACGCTTCCATATAAATATGATGACTCATGATTCTGCTGATAAGGAGAATAATTTTCAAAAGTTTTCTTAAGTATTCCTATGTAAAACTTTGATCGCGCAAAGTGGCTTCCCCCTTCCCCCGGGGGTCATGGTTTGAACAAAATTGAATCAACACTACAGGTTTCATGCAAGTTGCACTTTTTCTGGCCAAATGGTTCTTAATAAGAACCCATTTTTCACTCTTTCTTAATTATCTCCCCTTGGAAGAGTGTGTAGCCCTTCATATTAACAAACTTAAATTCCCTTTACCAAGGATACTCTGGTTAAAATTGGCCCAGTGAGCCTGGAGAAGAAGATGAAAATGTAAGAAGTTTACGACAATGACAACGCCAACGCAGACGACGACAACAACAGACAGCGGACAAATTTCGATCAGGAAAGTTCACTTGAGCCTTTGGCTCATGTGATCTAATTATTGAAATTATTCTTATTTCGTTGTTGATTTCGTAGTACTTTTAGTTTGGTGAAAACAATCATGATTAAAAATTAATAGCTAACAAACCTTTGGAAACCTATTCACACTGCATTTTTGTTTTTAAAAAAGTATACTGGTATATGAAATGAAATTAGAAATATGTTGGAACAAAGAGAAAACAAAATTTAAAAAAAAAGATAAGAGATGTATTTTTAAAGATACTGACATCCTTAAAACTTTAGATTTTTTAAATCATTTGAGAGAGAGAGAGAGAGAGAGAGAGAGAGAGAGAGAGAGAGTTATATATTAAGTACTCTCAATGTTATGTATTTTTAGAAAAATAAAACTATAAAATGAAGCTGTAAAACTGAAAATTTTTCAATACTTACTATTAATATCATAAATGAATATGAAATTCGAACAGTTACTGCTTTACTAGAAGTTGAATACGCTCCAAAAGGACCAACATTTACTTCAATTTGGACAGAGGAACTTCTGCAATATTGACAATTTATTTTCTTATAGGATGCGTGGATGCAAACTATTACGCCAGGAGGCATTTTTTTCTTTCATGAAATGTTGAAGAAAATATTTTAAGAAATTTTGAGGACGTTAAGTAAACTTTGAAAATGAGAAGAAAAGGTACACAAATTCAATACAAAATAAATTGAATCTAAAACAACATTTTTATGCATCTCCCTGATCTCATTGTTTACGGATGATTGCAATAAGAAAAACGGTACTGCTAAAAGATGAATGTTTATGAATATATTGTTTATAAAAATCTATATTGCATTTGTAAGGATAGAGGAGATAGTTGGGAATACAAAATAAGTCACCACTTTAATTAACTGCATTTCAGCTTAATTAGTGTTATTTTCTAGAGAAAAAAAAAATAATTTTTAAAAACGTATGAGGTTTATTTGAAATAAGGTGACAGGTATTTCATTTAACTTTATTGATACAGAGAGCTTATTTAAAGACCTGATTTTTAAAATGACTATTACCTTCTCCTTGATATCGGTAATACACGGTCAGTTGCACGTACTACAATGCCGAAGGACAGTCCCTTAGCTATAGAACCAACACATGTAATGACAGCCTTGCCTTCTATATTTGATTCCAGAGAGAACACCCTGTCACCTTTGTTTGAAACACTCTGAATATCATAATCAATGCCATCCAAATCCTCATCTGTGGCTGAAATCTGAATATATAGGGCTAAAGGATTGCAGATATTTTTTTTAAATTTGATTTAAATGCATTTCACACAGAAAGAATATCTAAATAAAAGTTGATAAATCTACCACTCTAGCTTCATGAAGTCATAAAGTGACCTCAACAAATCAATCCAAAACATATAAACAACAAATGAAAATAAGATCAAACAGCGAAATAAAATCCGTCTCTGCCAAGTAACTTATTGTAACACATATCAGACAGTCAATAATCAAACAAACATTGTTTTCATATAGAAGAACAAATGAAGAATGACAATTAGATAGTAAAGGAAAATAAGGAAAAATAAGTATGTTATTTACCATCAGTATACATTGGTGGTTCTCGGTATAATTCCCCTCCAAAATGTTTACGAAGTATACAGGGGCAGAAAATATTGGGGAATTGTTGTTGCAATCTGAAGAAGTTTGGTTACCAGTATTGATTTCAGCAAAGGACAACTTTATTGTAGCTCTGTCATAGTACCGGTGAGCTAAATTTTCTTTAGCCTGTTTAAAACAGAATACCAGTAAGTTTCTAAATATTTCTAGAAATCTGCACAGAAATAAGACACAGTAAAACAGCTCAAACAAACCTCAATGAAAAGTTCCAGCTCAGTTACTTCTGATCTATCAATGGATGCCGTCTGGCTTACAAGGGTTCGATATCGGTTTGCTGAGCCAGAAACTTTTTGAGTGGTCACTTGGAATCTGTTTTGGTACCCAGATGGCAAGGCTGACAAAAATACAAATATCAAATATCAATAGGCAAAAATAAATAAATAAATAAATAAAATAATAAATGAAATAAATGAATGAATAAATAAAGAAATAAATAAATAAGTAATATACAATAAATAAAGGACAAAACACCTCTGAAATAAAAAGAGTTGAGATATTATTGTCGTAAACAAATTTCCGATAAATAGACTATTTCAATTCTGATTTTATCTGTTTATGTACTTTAAGTATTAAAACTACCAAGATGACCCACTTAAAAGTCATAACACTTCATGAAAAACCTGGGATTTTTTGGTTCTTGCTAAGGATAAATCTGTGTATACCAAAGCAATTTATGTATCAGTTTCAATTACTCTTATAGTCAGGTTATTGCTGGAAAAAGCAGTTTTCTAAGATTATATAAGTACCATCAGGTGATGTCCAATCCCCTTGACAAATTGTGAAAAAAATATGTTAAACAAAAATAAAATATTATCCAAAATACAAAAGTCAAATAACTGTGTACTGACTTTGTCGTATTGTAAAGGTGATCGGAGCATTAAGAGTGTCCCCGTCCTCTGCAATGATATCAACCGCTGCATTGGGATTTCCAGAATCCACAGGTACTGGGTTAAATACAAGTGTGCCAGCCTAAAAATGTAGAATGTCATATACAAATGAAGAATGTTTTATATGATGAAAAACAATTTATATTCTTTATTCATCAATTCATATCCAACAATTTGTACTATTGGGTGGAATATACTAGCCTTTTAGGAATAAGTTAAAAAGTGTGCTAGTATTCTGCTTTACATTGTAAGAAACTACTGTTATATATACCCAATTGTTCAAAAACTAACCATTGACCCAGATGAGATACTTGTTGTATAAGATGGGTTAAAACAAACATTGTTGACATTAAAGCAGGAAGAATACACAAATCTGGGTCCTAAATCATCCACGTCATTTATAGTAATTGTGATGGTGGTAGTAGTTTGTTTTCTGTCTGTAATATTGCTGGCTTTGTCCTGAATGATGATAAAACCACAAAAAATTAAAATCTTCATTAAAAGTACATGAAGCAAAATTTCAACTTCAGCCCAGTCGAGAAAAATATGATGGATATCATACATCACAAAAATTCTTTTAACCAAATTCTGTTTACTGCAATGCCTCTGGATTTGAGATGTAATATGGAACAATAGTTTTGCATATAAATTACATGCTAGGTCCTAATAGTTAAGTTATAATGGAAGGAACTGCAAAAATATACAATATAGAAAAATTAAAGCGGTTATATTAGCTCCAAATATATAACTACATTCTGATAATAATTTTATGAAATAATCAGAAATATGACACTTACAGACGCAGTTATTGTGAGGTTATATGATTGAACATATTCAAAATCTAAATAAGTGCTAACAACTATTCCCCCTCTTGACGATATAGGCAGTGCAAATCTGGTTGAGCCATCATTCTAAAAAAAAATCACAGTAGTTTATAAGTTAATATAATTAATTCACTTAAAAGGTACAATTCTAATACATATTGTTATTTTTTTCTCTCAATTTAATCCACCTAATTTATTCAATTTTAGAAATCAAAGCAAATATTAACGGAAAATAATTTAAGGCTTAAAGAAGTGACATATTTTCGTCTTAAAGTAATATGCTCTTTCGATGCGATTTTTAAGAATGCTATGTAATTACTTTTGGTTGTCTAAATTCATGGTAACGCTTTTAAGAGTTCAAAGAAATCCAGAATTAACTAGGAGACTAATTGTTCTCGAACAATTAGAGGTCTTTCCACCTTCTTTAAATTTCATATATTTTTCATATTTTACTCTCTAAAGTTAATTTTTATACAAAAAGAATTCATAAATGGCTTGAAAGATAGAAAAAATGAAAGTTTTCAAGATTTTGAAATGACCTTGACCTTTGACCTTGAACAAATATTAAAGGTGAAAGGTCAAGGGTCACATTGCACTTTACCCCATGCTTCTACGACTTTTAGTTTTAAAGTTATAAGGATTAATAATGAGCGCAAAGACGTTAAAGGGCGATAACTGATATAAGGGATCGTCAGATCCTTTCACACTGAATAGATTGAAGTTGTGTCTAAAGACCCTTAAGACATTAGTGAAGGGTTGGTGTCTGTACAGTTTACGGTTTCGAAGGAGTAGCGATAACAAGGTTTTTAGTGAAAGGGGCAATAACTTTTAAAGGGGTTAATCTTAGGGGACATGTATAAAATCTGTGAAATAGTTTTAAGAGGACATATCAAAGATGCAAAGATATATAGTATAGGTTGAAAGACAAAAGAGATATAAAAAGAGCTTAATTTCTCATATTTTGAATGACCTTGACCTTTGACCTTGACAAAAATTTTAAGGTCTGAGGTCAAAGAATCTAATACAGTTGGTTCCATGTCTCTACGACTTATCGTTTTAAAAATTTTTCATTATACGTAAACTTCATAAACTTTCAGGGGCAGTAACTCATTGAAGGGATCGACAAATCATTTCGCAATGAATAAACTGAAAGGTCCTCTCAAGTAGTCGAAGACATTGGTGAAGGTCCTGTATCTCTACGGTTTACGGTTTCGAAGGAGTAGCGATAACAAGCT
This sequence comes from Saccostrea echinata, assembly GCF_033153115.1. NCBI lineage: Eukaryota > Metazoa > Mollusca > Bivalvia > Ostreida > Ostreidae > Saccostrea > Saccostrea echinata. The sequence continues at coordinate 10,067,535 of NW_026889771.1, forward strand.
GTTCTTGCGAAAGGGGCAATAACTTTGTAAGAGGTCATAGGTCAAACACGGGGGGTCGTTTTTCGGAATAACTTTTAATATCCAGTGTCATGAACTATAAAGTTTTTCGATAAGTCTTGCGGTTTCAAAAGTCCGGGAAGAAAAATAATAATAATAATAACTAGTAAACTAATTGTTCAGAGAACAATTAGAGGCCTTTCCACCTTTTTAAGTGTTTCCGTGTCATCTGAGCTGAAAAAAAAAGAAGAAAAATGCAAAAAGTGAAAAAAAAAAAAAAAAAAAAAAAAATATGCTCCTCCAGCTGGGCTCGAACTCAAAACCCTTGGATTGAAAGGTAGGTGCGCTAACCATTCGGCCACACATTCCGATAACATACATAAGTTAATTGTTTAAGACTATAGAAGAAATGCAAGCGTATTTTTAGAATCGGTAGGGGAAGAAAGAAGTTCCGTAAAAGGAAATAGTTCCTGAACTTGCAAGCAGTATATAAAATAACAAGGGACGGGCTGCGTGAGAAAATGTTAACACTGTTCCCTAATGAAAATGTATTAATGGACTGTAGCCCGATTCATGGATATTGTGAGCATGCTGAATTTTTTGTAAATAGCTTTGTTGTAAGCTTAAAAGATCGGGTTCGGATTTTAACATTTCTGACTGAATATCCTGAAATAAATATGAAACATTTAAATAAGCATTTCTTTGGGTTAAATTAAATATGTGTAGCACAAATTAAACTCCCAGCATGCATCTTTAGAAGGGAAACACGACAATGAAAGCGAGAATTGTTTTTTTATATACCGAAAATCGCTATTTCTGGAAACTGATTAATTCTAAATAAAAATCAAATAAATTCCAAATGTAAAAGAAAGAGAGAATGCTTGATATTAAAATATCGTATCATATCAGGAGAATTGAATGCTACTAACGACATCTGAAGAAATAGCCGATAAAAGGTTTAGATCATTTCTTCGTTCACCTGCACTTAAATTTCAAACACAACAGAACTTGTAGTTTTTGCCGTGAAACTTCATGACTTCTATAAACTTATAAGACTCACCGTAAAACTGTCCAGAAAGTTTCTCTGAGGTCAATACTACATTTTAAACCGAATTTGGTGTCGATCCGAGGTCTGGTTTGAATTCTAGAGTAATATTCTACGTTGTTGTTGATGTGATTTTTTTTTGTTTTTAAGAAGGGGGGGTGAATTATTTATTTTATGCCTCTTTTAAACTAAGAATTGTAACTACTTCCACATCCTTAAGCCTTATTGTGACCTTTGGGTCAAGGTCAAAGGTCAGGTTCAAAGGTCAAGGTCATTACAAAAAAAACAAAACAAAAAAAAAAAACAAAAAAAAAACCAAGAAATCTTTACTTTCTAAGTTTTTACCTGATACTGGAGCTGAATGCATGTCCTTACTTTTCCATTTGTCCCAAAGTCAAGGTCAAAGGTCAAGGTCAAAGTTCAAGGTCATTTGGTGAATTGCTATATTTTACACATATATAAGGAATTTCTTATGTTTTTAAATGACCTTGACCTTTGACCTTGACCTATATTTCAAGGTCAAAGGTCAAATATTGCGATGCAGTTGGTCCCATGTCTCTAAGATACACCGTTTTAAAAAAAAGTTCATTAAATGTAAGTAGCATAAACTTTCAGGGGCAGTAACTCATACAAGGGACCAAAGAATGCTTTCGCAATGATAGAATGAAGAGAGTACTAAATGAGTCGAAGACACTGATGAAGGTTTGGAATCTCTACGGTTTACGGTTTCGGAGGAGTAGCGATAACAAAGTTTTGTTGCAAAAGGGGTGACAACTTTTGAAGGGGTCAAGCTCGGGGGACAAGAATGAAATCTTTGAAATAGTTTTAGAAGGACATATTAAAAATGCAAAGATATTCAGTATATGTTGAAAGACAAAAGAGATATTAAAAAAGCTAATTTTCTCATAGTTTGAATGACCTTGACCTTTGACTTCTATATAAATTTCAAGGTCAAAGGTTGAGATATCCAATGCCATTGATCCCATGTCTCTACGATTAATCGTTTAAAAAAAAAAAAATTATTCGTAACCATCAAAAACTTTCAGGGGCAATAACTAATTAAAGGGGTTCATGCAACCTTTCGCTCTGAAAAGATTGAAGAGTCTACTAAATTAGTCGAAGACATTAGTGAAGGTTTCGTATCTCTAAAGTTTAAGGTTTCGAAGGAGTAGCGATAACAAGCTTTTATTGCGAAAGGGGTTATAACTTCTTGAGGGGTCAAAGTTCATATACGAAGGGTCAACTGCAAAAATCTTTTTCGAAGTACATTCTTATGGACTTTAAATCTTTTCGATAACTTATGAAACAAAAAATCATTCGGCGGAAAAATAATAATAATAATAACTAGTAGACTAATTGTTCTCGAACAATTAGAGGTCTTTCCACCTTCTTTAAATTTCATATATTTTTCATATTTAACTCTCTATTGTTTATTTTTATACAAAAGAAACAAGAAATGGCTTGAGAGATGGAAAAATGAAATTTTTAAAAAAATTTAAATGACCTTGACCTTTGACCTTGAACAATTATTTAAGTTCATAAATCAAGGGTCACATTGCACTTGACCCCATGCTTCTACGACTTTTAGTTTCAAAGTTATAAGGTTGAATAGTAAGAGCAAAGATGTTAAAGGGCAATAACTCATATAAGGGGTCATCGGATCCTTTCGCACTGAATAGATTGAAGTTGTGTCTAAAGGCCCTGAAGACATTAGTGAAGGTTTCGTGTCTCTGCGGTTTACGGTTTCGGAGTAGTAGCGATAACAAGGTTTTCAATGAAAGGGGCAATAACTTTTAAAAGGGTAAATCTTAGGGGACAAGTATGAAATCTTTAAAATAGTTTGAAGAGTACATATTAAAGATGCAAAGAGATTTAGTATATGATGAAAGACAAAAGAGATATAAAAAGAGCTTAATTTCTCAAATTTTGAATGACCTTGACCTTTGACCTTTACAAAAATTTCAAGGTCTGAGGTCAAAGAATCTAATGCAGTTGGTTCCATGTCTCTACGACTTATCGTTTTGAAAAATTTTCATTATTTGTAAACTTCAAAAACTTTCAGGGGCAATAACTCATTGAAGGGGTCGACAAGTCATTTCGCGATGAATAGATTGAAAAGTCCTCTCAAGTAGTCAAAGACATTGGTGAAGGTTCTGTATCTCTACGATTTACGGTTTCGAAGGAGTAGCGATAACAAGCTATTCTTGCAAAAGGGGCAATAACTTTGTAAGAGGTCATAGGTCAAACACGTTGGGTCGTTTTTCGGAATAACTTTTAATATCCAGTATCATGAACAATAAAGTTTTTCGATAAGTCTTGTGGTTTCAAAAGTCCGGGAAGAAAAAGAATAATAATAATAATAATAATAATAATAAACATAAGCATTTCAAGAGGTCTTTCCACAGAAAGGTGGAAAGACCTAATAATAAACAGAACAATTTCAATAGGTCTTTCCACAGAAAGGTGGAAAGACCTAATAATAAACATAAGCATTTCAAGAGGTCTTTCCACAGAAAGGTGGAAAGACCTAACAATAGATTTCCAAAGAATTTATTCATCTTCACTATCTGATCAACCCTAACACCAGAACCCCTGACCCAGGTTTCACAATTTAAGAAGAGGCAAGAGAAGAATTTTCCCGTCGCCGAGCAGAGTTTTGCTTATGGAGATAAAAAAAAATTAAGACAAACATACTATATCTGGTTGTGAAAATTAAATTACCGTAAAAAACATTATTACGTGTAATAAATAGTTTGCCAGTGTGTTTTCTTTGAAAGTGTAAATGACTGCAATTCTGGGGAGGGGGTACTCCGTGTTCATAGTAAGATACCTTGACTGTTGTGTTATTATGGGTTAAAAAATCTGTTACATTTATAACCAAGTGACTGTACTCAGGGGTCATGCATTTCACAATTTTGGAAGAAGCATTCTTGTTTATTATAACCATGCACTTAGTTTATCTGCTATATATCCAGGAGCAGAGAAGGTTCAAAGAAATAATTTATTTTCACTATAGTCAATACAGACCCCCCCCCCCCCCCCCCGAACCTCGACCCTTTGGCCACACATTTCACAGGTTTGGTACAGGCAATCTTGCTCATAATAGTTTTAACTTTTTCATCAGTTTAATATACAGGGAGAGAGAAGAATATTTGAAAATTTTGATGCATTTTCTTTACATGATCAATAGAGCCGCATCCTAAGTCAAGAATTCCTGGCCTGACTATGGGGCATGAATTTCACAATTTTGGTTAAGGATGCATTGCTTGTTATAATTATGCCAACAAATTGACTACTTCAAGTCTAGGAGTAAAGAAGATTTTTCTGAAAATCACATTAATTCTTACGATTTTGGCCCCACCTCTCAGGTCCCGGGGGGGGGAGGCTTGAAAGTAACAATTTTTGTCCCCCTTCCCAAAGATGCTCTAAAGCAAAATGAGTTGAAATTGATTTACCGGTTTAAGAGAAGCTAAAAATGATCAAAAGCTTACGGACAAAAAGATAGCAAAAAGCCACCTGAGTGACTCAGGTGACCTAATTAACAGGGTAAATTAAGATACAAACACTCACAATACTTCCATCTCCGGGTACTATGGCATACTCTATTTCTTTGTTGCTACCTGCATCCAGATCTGTAGCCGTTATCCCAGAATACACTGTTGTTCCCACTGGTGCTGACTAAAATATGGTTTTAAAAAGGTTTTAATAAAACGCAGAGAAAAATAATCGAACCTTGTTCAAATTATTTTATTGCTAATTTCTTACTACACACTAATTTCGTATATGAAGCATTTCAATTTAGTTTGGTCTTTTTACTTTGAATGCATTGAATGAGTAGATAATAAAGTACCCGGACATCAAAAGTGTTGAAGAGAACTTCTCTATCTCCATACAGTCTATGCGAAAGTCTAAAATTTTTACAGGACATACGGTCTGGTAAAAATATATATTTTACCAGACCAAGCATTTACTTACCAGACCGACCTTTTTCTTTAAATTCATACATCATTATGATACAGAGATTGAAAGGGGGGGGGTTCTTACTGTTAAATTGAACCTTAAATAGATCCAGAGTTGAGATTATTAAACAAAAATGATTTTATTGAAAGGAAAAAACTTATTATTGTTTCCTTTTCAAAAGGTAGTACATATGACAAATGCATACAATTTTCTCTTTTTCTGGTTCTTTGACACATACAAAGGAAATATACAGTGTCAAAGATTTTTTCCTAAAACTTAAAATGCACTTTAAAATATATTTATTTATTTCCTGAAGTAACTCATAATAGTTACCCTTGTTTAATAATGAAAATAATTTCTCCCATCCGAATCTACGTATGACCTATCTATAGATCTATATTCCATGACAGAGGAAATTCGAATTAGAAATAACCGATCATGACAGGGTTGATATAGATTAAAACTGCTAAATGGATCGAATAAAGGATATGTGTGGAAAATAAGACCATATGAACATGTAAATTCAGATTTTTAGGCCTTATTTTTTCATCGGACATTTGGTCCTGTATCCTGAATTTTTTTACCAACCCGAACCAAATTTTACCGGTAAAAACCGACGGTCCGGTGACTTTCGCATAGACTGTCCATAGTTTGAATTTGGAGGATTTATTTAGTTCAATAATCACATTAAACTTGGAAAGATTTGATAACTTTTCATTTACATAGCTGAAATTTGAAAAGGTTTTCTATTATTTTAAAGATAGCTTTAATGAAATAAGACAAAATTTTGATATTTTGCATTTTAAATACTGTTCACCCAGGCCAGTACATGTAGCAGTGTTTCAAAAGTGGGGGCCAACTTCTGACAAGGAAAAAAAATACCCCCTAATTTACTGTCCAAATCCTGGAATTTGCCAGTGCTCGACCTTACAACGTCAAAACGTGTGTGTGTGTGTGGGGGGGGGGGGGGGGGGAGGAGGGAAACTAGCATCTGAAGGAAATTTACTATAGCAAAATCCTATACTCAGAAAAAAGTGCGCCCCCGCATTCTACGAATTTACCCTAGGGATTGTCTTTAATTTTAATGGGAAAACTGTGGAGTCATTTGAATTCATGGGGGTCTTTTTTTGTGGATTGCTTACATTTTACAGGTTCGTTGGGACGTAATTTCGTGTATTCTTTTACACCTACAAAAGGAATTGAATATGACTTTGTAATCCAATTTATTAATAGCGATTCTCTGTAACCACTTAAACTTCTTTGCCACGCATGGTCACCGATTTGGATGAAACTTTGCCCATTATAACAACTTGACACCAGAAACATATATCAAATAAAATTTCGTTGCTATGTGTCTTGGTTGCCATGGTAACAGCAAGAAAAGTTGAAAAAATTGAGATTTTCAGCTACTTTGAATCTTTATTACACCTAAATAAAGACCAAGAAAAACAAACAAACCATTCTCCCAAAAACATGACACCTTGTTGCCACTTATGCTATAGATAAACTATTAAGAATTTATCTGTTAGTAAGTGGTAACCATGGGTACATTTGGAATACATTTTAGATGCTGAAAAATGCTGAAAAACGCTCAAAATTCACAAATGATAGATGTTTCATGATCAAACTTAAATCAACAATCTAAGAAAAACAATAAAAAATACTTGACCTTAAGTAATAAGGTATTGGCAATATTATTCTAAAAATAACTTTCATGGTTGCCATGGTAACACAGTGTAACCATGCAAAATCTGTTGCTGTGATTGGGTTAATGCTACTATCTTGAGGAAAAACTATAAAAAAATTGACTGGCACATATACATCCTTATAACCTTGCAACACCATTGACCAACAACATTAGAAAAATTGGGATTAATTGTTACTTTGCAGTGTAACCATGGAAACAACGTACCAGTTGTTCAAAGTGATATTTCTTTGCTGCTTTAGAATTTACTTACCTTTTAATCAAGAAACATATTACATGTATTTAACTCACCTTGAATAGTACTTATCTGGTAGAACTAAAGTTGAATATCATATATTGATAAAGTTTGTTGAAAAATACAACACTGTTGCTATGGTTACCAAGAAGGGAAAATGTTCGATTTTGTTAATTTTATATCAATATTAAACCCTATGTGCCAGCCTTTTGCATCCAGTTAGAGATTGGGTGGTAGTCAAAATTAAAAGTCAGGTTCATTGTTCGTATATATCAATCATAAAAGTTTTGGGAATCTACATACAAGGGTACGTATCCAAGGAAACAGAATATTTTTCAGATTTTTAAGCATATTTTTTCGGGTAATTTCCATAGCAACGCCCTATTTAAAGAATTGAATATGAATTTTTTGAAATGTTAAAATTAGGGTCACACCAACGCCTTTAAAAATTGATCATCAGTTATATAGAAATATGCTTTTTAAAAAAATAGGATAAGATTAAAACACTAAAAGAGTAAATTTAAAATCCCTTCTTGGTATTAAAACCATAGCAACCATTGTCAAACTATAAGAAATATCATAATTCGTCCTTGGTATATGTTACAAGGATCTCTTGTCTTTTATTTGCTTTCATTTCAACCTATAATTGTTTAAATTCTTAAGTGTATGACCTTATAAAATTAAATGAGCAAAATTATTACTTTTGAATACTTTGTTTCCATAGTAACGTATGTAATAGTTGATTTACCAAACATGTTTATCACGCATTTAAGACCTCAGGCCTTTAACTTTCAGAAACAGTCATTGCCACTTGTTTGCTTTGCTGCAAACCTTAACTGTGGGACTCTGAACATGTTAAAAAATGCCATTTTTCAAACGTTAGGACATGTTGCTATGGTAACCATGACACGTAGTAACCAATTTTTGCCTGATTTGAGTTTACGGTATCAAAGACTTTTATCATAGAGAGTTTGGAGAAATTCTGAGACTATGCGTGCCACAGCTCCTATATAAAAGTTCAAGTCATTACAGAGAATGGCTCTTAATTCGTGGAGAATGTAAATTCGTGGATGAGAGGTAGGCCTACAGACGAACGCAGCACAGTTAAGGCTACAAAAAATGGACGGAGCTTTATTTAACTATGACATCACACAAAACCAACAATTCTTAAAAATACCACAAAATGAAATAATTTGCTATTTTAAACTGTAGGAGACCATCAAACTACATCAAAACTTACTTCAGCATGCTGTATTGTAGTTAGTTAAATCCCACATAACAAGGTATAATGAAGTCACTGATCGCAAAGCACTTGACGAAGTGACGTCATTTCGTAAAACTTGACGCAGTTTGTGTGCAGTGAGAGGCGGATCCAGAAATATTTTTTCAACGAAAAATGTATTCTATAATTAAATAAAATATTATTTACAATACAGATAGTTTATAGGCCATTAACTTGGATTCAATGTCTTCTTTATGATATTATTCATATATTTTCCGTCCATTTCCTATTTAACTTAAACTGCGGCGTATTTTGTATGCAAGAATGTAAGGGTCTTAATAAATCAATCAATGCAAGGGCATACACTTAATGGATCATAGTAAGCTTTTACAACTAAACTCTAGAAGTATTAAGGTATCTGAAAAGTGCTGCGATCCTGTTGAAGTCTTGAAAATAATTTTATTATATCTATATTTAATGTCGTTGACCAGCAAAAAATACAACATGCGGTCATACAAATACGATTTTAACAATGAAATAGCAGAATATATATAGGATCGCAGCACTTTTCAGAAACTACAATGCATGTTGAAAATATTCATAAACTAAACTTAGAATTTTAATTTGGTTACTAAATGTCCTTGCACTAGTGAAATTTATAGGTGACCTCAATTGTGTTAAAATCACGTGACTGCCGTATCACGTGACAAGTCTAAATTTAAAATCTAATCGTCCTCAATATGTAGCTATTAACCATAATTAATAATTAATAATCGCCATCCTGCTTATGAATACATTTTTAATCACAAAAATTTGTCGATATTTCCATTGCGCACCTTAAATGTACTGCGAAATCCACGAAAATTGAGAAAACACGAAGTCTAATGATTCCACAGTATAGTGTTAAAGTTCGTAGATTATGATGAAGGGGTATTTAATTTTGACAAACCTCATCAACAGAAGCAGAATAAGGAGCATTTCTAAATATCGGTGCATTATCATTTATATCCCGAATCTCCAGCTGCATCAGGAAAAACTTAAGTTTCCTTGGGTCTTTCTAAAATTAAGATTTTGAAGAAATAAATCAATGATTTTCATGAAAATACAATGCTTTAAAAGTACATTTTTAGGAAATTAAATGAACAATAAAATCGTTGAACAAATAGAGCATAGTATCACCTGTTAGCATAAAATGTATATAAATCAAAAAACTTTAATAACTGCTTAATGAAAATGTGTCAGATGAACAGTCTAATATATATCTTCAGTTAGATATGTACTTACCAAAGAGCGACAAGATAATTGAAATTCAATATTGTCAAGGTCATCACTAATTATAGATAAATTTCCCTGTTAAAAGAGGGGAAAAGTCAAAGTAATAATTGTAGTCTTAGGAAAAACAAAATCTCATTTAAAGTAGTGTCATAATTCAAGCAATGAAATTTTTTTTCTTGCAATAAAAATATACATCCATTATATTGGTTAACTTTCAATTCTGTATTTAATCAACTTAAGACCATTCTAGAAAGGATACTAGAAAAAAAGAACAATATATATAAAAAAGGAATCTGTCCTAATAGATTCCTTCATGATGAAAACGTTAGATCTTATAGATCTTAAGCATTTACAAACGAGTTTCAATATTTTTTTTAAATTGTTTTATACAAAACTGACTACTAATATATAATTCATTTACTTATTAATTTTCCAGAAAGTAGATTTTTTCAAAATCTAGCATTTTTGTTTGAATTGTAATTATATAACATCTATGTCAATTACGGACTTTTACTTTTTATTGTTTAGATCGTAGATGTTAAGAAATTATTTTGGTTTTAAGCGTAATTTAATAAACGTACATCTCTGTCAATTGCAGATTTCAATCGGATGAAAGTCCTACTTCCAAATTGTGAGTTTGATACTGGTAAAGTTATTAATTCAAACAGACTATCCAAATTAAGATCAGCAGGAGTGGCTGGTCCTCGAACAAAGGTTATATTGACTCCTGATTCTGACACAGTCCCCTGATTTATTCCTTCTATCGTTGTATCTGTCCTATAAAGTGGCGAGTTTGGGTCAAAAGATGAAAAAGTGGACTCGTACACGGTTCCACGAATGTTAGGGTCAGGTGAGCTGCATGCTGAGATATTTAAACAAACATACACATATTAATTAATTTATGAAATATTTCTAGATATTTAAATTTTAAGAAAATAGTCTTAATGATGTATTATTGGATTACATTTAAATACATGGGATTAACATTAATAGAAAAAAAACCCTTACGTTCCTGCATATCCACTGTACATATGTAAAAATAAAGCCAGATTATTGTAAAAGGTCCCTGTGAAATACTCCGCTTCTGCATCTTGAATTTAGAGAGAAAGAGAATTAGGTCAAAATATCTAAAGTCAGCACTTTTATAAAGGTTTTTTTCTCTTTATCCCCCTCTTTCATATTATATTTGAATAATCTATTAACCTTATAGTTAGGAACTTGAAATGATGAGCCATGAATCATTTACAAATGTTATTGAAAAGCTGATTGCTAACCCTTTTTCTTTCTTTCCTTTTCAAACACAGGATATTTTTTAGTATTATTAAATTTTCGTCATCTAAATAAATTTAAGACGCACTATTCTACAACATATTCTAGAAGTAGTATTAATAAAATGTGGATTCTCAAAAACTCCAAAGAAAATTTTAAAAATTTAAATTCACAAAAATTTCCAAAAGTTAGTTACGTCAAAACGTGTGACTTTTCAACACCTTGTACAACAATTCCTCAAGATAAATTAAAAACTAGGCTTTTTGAGATCATAACCAACTGCTTCTTCAATAAAAATGGAACTCGGAAATTTTCATATCTTGTGATTGGTCATCAACAAAATTTCTTTGTAAGAAATCACTCTGATTCAACACATAAGTACTCTGAGGTTGAAATTAAATGTATGCTGGAGTTACCTTTTCACAATATCTATGTAGTCTTTGGAGAACAGGTCTTCCAACAATCTGCTGGAATTTGCAGGGCATTAATTGTATTCTTCCTTTAGTAACCGATCAGTTTTCATATTACAATGAAACAGAATTTATAAAAAGAAACTTCTACATGAGAAGAAAACAATTGCTGTGGGCCTTCAACTCAACATTCAGATAAATTATAATCAATTAACAATAGTTACTTCCATTCACATGTCGACTCCATATATCCCAGTGAATTCCAAATTAAAGACCCTCAGAGCCTGCCACATGCATCTGTTTCATATTTAGATATTTTACTGACTATAGACGATAAGGGCCAGCTAACAACTAAATTGTATGACAAACGAGATGACTTAATCTTTTCCATCGTCAACTTTCCTTATTTATATGGTAATACTGTCATTAAGCTATCACTTGCATAATTTGTGTTTATGTATGTCTTCTAAGTTATCTGATACTCAAGAGAGCCTGCTCTGGGCAAGATCAATATTTAATAGGCCAATATTTTATAGGCCAAAGACAGATAAGTTGATGTTACAGGGATTTAAAAAAAAAACTCATTTGAAGTCAGCATTTTGTAAATTCAATGGTCGTTATTATCAATTAATATTATATACAATCTATGAATAGGTTGTATTTTGATTGACATATATCATACCGATTGTTAGGTATTTTATTTTTATACTAGATATGACAACAGAGCATTCCGTCTACTTGATCAATAAATAACGCGGGTATGTTAAGGAAGCATATAAGTCAATTCTCTGGAAATTTAGACTTTTTAAAGAAAATTAAGTTTGATAATTTACCAAAACCGCTGATAAATGTAAACTATTATTATCTATCGCATAAAGATAAAAGAGTGTCTAACGCAAAGACGTGCACCACCACCACGGCATCACGTGACTTCTATTAATAGCGAAATTTTCCTTAGTAAAAAAGCTAACAGAACAACAATACCCCGAAGTGTAATAATTTCTTTGAGTAAATAATATAGTTGGAAAACATCTATTTTGCCTAAAAAGTGCTGCTAGAATCCCACTGTCCCGTCAGTAAAATAATAATTCCACACATTCGCACGAAACCTTACCCGATGTTTTGAATTTCATACATATAAACCGAAATTTTTCGTAAAACCATGCTTAACTCGGGATTCTAGCAGCACTTTCCAAGTATTTTAGGAGGCAAACTTTCCATCTGTACAAATCTTATGTTTTGAAATATACAGCTTATTGTTGTTCTGCTGCATTATTTTTGTCACAAATGACAGAGGAAAGGCCGACCGGGATACATATATAGCTGACTGTCTTCGAAGAGAATACAATCGATGAAAATAAATTAGCATACCTGTTTCAGTAACTGAACTCCATATGAATTTCACAAAATATTCAGGATATTTGCTTTTAAACTCCATTTTACGTATTTTTGTACATGCCGTCTTAGCCAAATTCTCTTTACACGACATGATCAATTCCAAAGTTACTTGAAGTACACATATGACGTCATCGGTGGTAGATTTTAATCAAAATGACAGATACAGCATAACAAAATAAAAACATTTTATTTTTGTTAATGTTTACACGTGTCTATTCATTTTCTAGAGTTAAATTACATCTCTAAATACGAATATTACGAAAACTTGTATTCTAAAATTGACGTCATCTCGCCTACTATGACGTCATAATGTAGCACTGATTAAGTCAAGGTAGAATATTTTGTATGCTTCCTTATTACCCCTGCGAAGGCTCTCGGCGGTGTGACTGTGTGACTGGTCGATAGGGGATGTTTACTCTTCCTAGGCATCTGATTCCACCACTGAAATTTCCGTGTTTTATGCTCGTTTAACAAATTTATACTGTTTATAATATTTTTTGTCATCGATCACTTATCGTTATCCTTAACTTTTTTCATTTTATATCATTGAAAATCTTCAAATATTCTGTGCTGCAGTTCATTAATGAGGATTTAGTTTTAAAAAAACATTTATTTATCACTAGAAAGGAATTTTTTTCAAAAATACTCTCACAACATTCTTATGGAAACATATTTTTCTTAATTTTTCTGTTTTTATTATATAATTAGAACATAATTATTTATTGTTCAATTGACAGAAAAGAGGACGGAACCTGCCTTTCAGGAAAACCCCTGGGAGTGATCGACCTTCGTTGCAACAGTAATTTTTGTTGTTGCCTCTCCTATGTGTAGAAATAATGCATGTACAATGAAAAAAAAAGATGACAATGTTTGAAAAAATATATTTCATGGCATGTATTTTTTACTCGAATTCGAGTTTTCAGACCTCTCCTTCAACACGAAGGAATTAGCCTTAACTCAATACAGTAGTTTATCAGCAACAGTGCATTAATGATATACCAATGTTTTCCACACTTAATAGTAGGCAAGTTTAAAATAATCATCTGCTATTTATGTAAACGACAATAAACAATCCGCGATTTGAAAGAGATGTTTTATATATAGCCACGTTTTTGAAGGGGGAGGGTTCCAAAAAATGACAACTTACATCTCTCTGTGTGTGTGTGTTCCAACTTTTGCCACATGCAATTTTATTAAAACATTACCATTGGACGATCTAAGTATACTGCAACAAAAAGTGGAAGGGGGAATGGGCCTTTAAATGAACATTCTCAACATTTGGAAAAATGTGGGAAGGGACCAGCCTTCCTCGCCCCCCTTGCTTGATATATCTAACAGGCATATGACCCTGAATACGTCTCTTTTCTTGTAGAAGATTTTATCTCTAGAAAAATACACGAAATTATCCTTTAGAAACACAGTGGTGAATCTTGTCTGAGTTCACCGCGATCAAATATATGTAAGTTTTGCATAAAAAAATGTCTTCAGGGACATTTTAATTTTAAAATTAAGGTTTAAATGTCTGATCTTTTTTTTTTTTTTTTTTTTAAAAAAAAAAAAAGAATTGCATCTTAAGAACATTTTAAAGAGCAAGAGCCACTTAGGGCCTTTTTGGCCCTGAGAATTTCTGAAAAATCGAAACTGCTCAGTTTTGGTTGAAAATGCACTATTTATAACTTGGACCCTTGGTGACCGTGTACCTACTGAACTTGACGTAATTTTCTCACCAGTCAATGCATTATGACGTTATTAAATGCGTCATTTTTCCCATATCCTATAAATTCCCTTAAGAATGGCCGAAAGTTGGGGGATTTTTTTTCAATATTTCATATAGAGCACTACCTCTGATCCAAAATATACAATTACATAATGAAAGATCTGTTTCTGAAGATCACAAAACATGTTTTAATTTTTGGATCGTGGGCTGTGCTTATATTTTAATTATTTGCTGAAGGTAGTCAAGTACGCATGTTTTCTGCAAAATTCAAGAACATTGCATTTTCTCAAGGCTTGTTTTCCAATAAGTGGATTCTCAAAATGAAATTTTGTTATAGAAAATGAAAGCACTAAGTCTCTACTTTATTTTGATATATGAAATTGGACAGAGGGTGATTGTCTATTGATATAAGGACAGGGCCATTTTATGCATAAAGTGAACCTAGCTCTTTCTGTACCAATATCTCATATAGAAAAAAATACCGGTAGTTAATAACGCGAGTTTTACACCACGAAAAATTATTATAAAGCACTTTTTAGATAAATAAATATTTGCTTATGAAAAAGTTAAAGATGTGCAATTTTAAACACATCGGTCATATGCCAAAGTGCCCTCTTCCTTCGTTCCTACAGCCCTACTTCCATTTAATGAACGTTGGTTTGTCATGTTGTAATTTTTAAATTTATAGGATGGCAGTAAATATTGATGTATTATTTTGTATTTACTGCTACTGGTAAATCAATAAATAAAACATGACATTTTCATCCTTCAGCGGCTTTAGTCAAAAATTAAAAATGACACCCAGTATTTCAATTATCCTGATACATTTCAAAAAGTTAAAAACAAAGATAATTAAACGTGCAATGTACTGAACTTTGATTTTTTAAAATTTGATTCAGTTTGTAGAACGCCAGCTTGCATATAGTATTTTAAAAGTAAATAGCACAACCATTCAATTTGTACTAGACTTACCTCTGACGATTTAACATTACACTGCAATTAGAAATAAACTTCCTTGTTTTTTTAACAAGACGATGCTTGTGGCTTATACAATGGTTGGTAAGGTTTAAGTGCATTGTGTCCATTGTCATGGGAAATATTTTAGAGATAGAAAAAAAACTTGATTTTTATGTCAAATTATAAATAAAACTTAAAAAGTCTGCTAACCAGTATGTTATAAACTACGTGGTGTCCTCTATTTTCTAATAAATATTTTTTTGCCTAAATTGCGATTTTGTTCTTTTGCATACAATTTACAGCTAAATACATTTTTTTTTATTTAAAAGCAGAGTAAAGATCAGATGGAAAGAAATGGCATTATTTAACAAGTGTGAAAATTATTATATATATTGCCATCAGATCCACAAAATGAGATGTGGTCTCTGTGAGTTAGCATGTGGGCAGTAATATTTCTCAATTTCTGGGAACACTATATATATATATATATATATATATATATATATATATATATATATATATATATATATATATATATATATATATATATATATATATATATATGTTATTTTAATTATATATATAGTACAAATTTTGGTGATATATATATAGTACAAACTTTGATGCACCAGTCGTGCATTTCGACAATTATGTCTCTTCAGTGATGCTCATGCAGAAACGTTGGATATGTATATTAGAAAAATAATTTTCACAAGCTGACATTTTTAAGAACGATGTCGTACTTAAAAGGAAAAGCCTTCTTGACTCAGAACTTATTTACATTAAATTTATACATTAAAACTTATTTTTCTTTTAGAAATCAGTCTTTTACCTGTCTATTTGTCTAGAAAAGCATTCTGAATATTCGATAAATCTTAGGCTGCTGCCTTTCATATAAATTGTTAGGCCATTATTTTCAGACTGAATTGTCTATGGACTTTTCCGTTTACCCAATCATGACATATGAGAGGGAATGTTTACTCCTTTAAGGCACCTAACCTCAACTCTGTTTTTAGTGGTCTGTGTTCGCACTGCTCACAATTTCTATTGTTTAAATTGACTTTTGAGCAAGATCACTGCTCGTTATCTTCAAATTTCACTAGTAGAAAAGATTCGTTAAAAATAAAAGTTTCAAATCAGAATTTTCAGTGTTTATTGTGTCCATATATTTCAGATTATAACAACGCTAGTTAACACTGCTACTTATCTCAGAGCAACAATTTCTTAAGTTCCGTGCCTCTACATGAATATCCTAGTTCTTTAATACAATACTTGATGTGTTAAGTACACAATTTATGCAACGTATCACGTGATTTTTTGTGAACTACGGAAATATGGTTGAGAATGCTTTCACCGGCATACGGTGACGTCTTTATACAAGTGAAAAGTGCTCTAATGGGACATTAAACAACATAGAATCAATCATCTTAATCTGCCATTTCCTTTTCAGTTCCAATAAGCAGCCCGTAACTAGTTTAGTATATTTCAAAACAATTCTTTAAGCCTTTGAAAGAAAAAGTTTATGTCTTTTAGGTTTGATGCGGCGCGGTGAACGAGAATCGAACCCGGGGCTTTCCAACCAAGAGGTGAACGCCCTACATGTATCACTAAGGTACCGTGACTGGTCGGATTAGGATCAAGTTATAATTCATCAAATTTACCTTAGAATTTTCAGAATTTTTAATGCTCAAAGAGCCCCTCTCCCTTTCTCTGAATTTATTTGAACATTTTTCATAAGATTTTGAGATGTTTGTAAACAGAAAAACATACAAATTAAACCAATCTGAGAAATAATGTTTTCGAACAATCAACGGATAAATTTTTAGTGTATGGTATTGTTGGTTATTCATGATAAAACAAGTAGGCAAAATCATACGTCAAAAATTGTGTCAATTGCACAGGAAAGTAGCCAAGCGACACTTCTTGAAAGCGTATGAGTACACACTTTATTTACACTACACAATTTACACTGTAATAACTATAAAGTTTGAAAATGATGGTGCACAGAATTAAGCGTCCAAAATACTTTATGTATAAAAAAAATATTATGTTTCAAATAATGCATGTTTCGCATTCAAAATCAACATTTTTGGTCAACTTTTTATTAATTTGCATAAAAGTACTAAACGCCATGATTGTGCCTGAAAAAAGTTACACTATTTATATCAAAATGTAACAATCAAATAGAAACATGATTCCTCCATTAATTAAAAACACAGTATTCTTGTTTTTATGCATGTCATTATAAATATTTTGGTCCTCATTTGGTTGTCTCTCACTGAAGGACCAACAACTTCAGGGTGCTTACGTATTTAACAAATTGAACTAATTGTTCATTAAAAGTTGCTTCTCATAGATTTCCACACACAAACAAATTCTTTCTATCGTCCCACCTTATCCCAAGGGGCCATATTTCATCAAATGAAATATGTGGAAATAACGAAGAGTATTCGAGCTCAAAAGTCCATTAAACATTACAAAATAGGAGCAAACACGGACCTATAAGACATCAGAGGTGGGGTCAGGTGCCATGGAGGAGTGACCATCCCCCGGCGACCGGTCACACCCGCCGTATGCTCGTCATGATCGGGAAATAACGGAAAAATCCAGTGTGTAACGGAAAAATTCAGTGTGTAAATAATGGCCTAACAATTCGTATGAAAAAGTCAGTCAGCATTTGACAGCATTTTGCATGATATATTGTATTTGCCGACAAGGTCATTGTATCGACCATAGAACTTACGAAATGATTACTTTAAACGAGACTGTTGATATTCTTTTTTCATCAACTTGTTTGTCAATAACTTACCTCGTTTTAGAAATTGTTCATACGTAGAGCATGTTCTAACGTATCGAATCAACTGAGAGATATAAACCCCGTATGCAGGTGATAAGGGTATATTGCTGCATAAGTAAGGGAAGTTGACGACTGAAAAGTTAAAGTCATCACATTTATCATAAAGCTTTGTTGTTAGATTACCATTAACGTCGTTTTCTAATAAAATATCCAAATATGAAACAGATGTGTCAGACTCTGTGGAATCTTTTATCTCACGCTAACCGGGATATATCGTGTCGACATTAGAATGGAAATAACCATTGTTAATTGACAATACGTCGTCGATATATCTAAATGTTTTCATAACACCTTTATAATTATTATTCCTATGAAGCAGAATTTATTCAAAAAACTTTTACATGAGAGAGAAAACACTTGCCGAGGCCTTCAACACGACATTATCGACAACGTTTTATAAATCAACAATATTACTTCCAGTCACATGTCGACTCGGTGTATCCCAGCAGGGATTTATCAGCCCATGCCATTTTCTTCAAACTGTGAAAATTTAATCGACAATTTGATAAAATTGGGAAATAAAGAAAATTGGGGAGGACTTAAATCTAAAGTATAAAACGTAACCCCCCTTTTTTAACCGACTATTAAAAACCCTTTGTATGCCAACAAAGATAAAATTCCATTTCAGATCTAGCCAGAAAAAAATCCCAACAAATTTGGAAAAAATTAGCCTATTTTGATTTGAAAATTGCGAAAAATTAAGCCTATTTTCCATTGGGAATGGACACTACTGGCCCAAATAATTACTGATAGTGCCACTTTTTACTGATAATTTCTGATATTTACTGATATCATACTGTTGGTACTGAGAATTTCTGATATTTGCTGATATTTTTACTGTTGTTACTGATAATTGCTGTTGGTTCTGATAATTACTGATATTTACTGTCGTTTTTACTGTGGGTTCTGATAATAACTGATATTTGCTGAGAGTTACTGTTGGTACTGAGAATTGCTGATAATTACTGAGAATATTTTTTCTGAACCCAGAAGATGTAAAAACAAGCCTTACACTGACTGGAAAGGGAGGGGAATTGGTTGAAAGGAAGAATAGGGAAAGAAAATCCGTTAGGAATCGTTCTTATTTCAAAACATGATTTTAGAGGATAAAAACCCTGGTATATGAAACTTTATAAAGACTTTTTAAACTCAAGCTGTTTCAATAATGGCTATACATGTAATTAAAAAATAATCCTTTAAAGCTTTTACTCATTTTTTTTTCAATACTGACAGTAGTTGTACATAAAAAAGTTCTGTTGAAAGAGTTTCTTGAGAACACACCCCCCCCCCCCCCAAATGAAATAAATAAAGGATTACTTAATTTTAAAAAAAAGCAAAACAATAAATACAAAGAAAAAAAAAATAACAGGACATTTTTGAGACACACACATTACTGTATAAATGAACCTGACGGAAGTATTGCAGTAAAACTATTTGGACGTCACTCCCTCTTTCTCGCTTCCCAAGGGCGTGTTAAACAATTTTTTAAGTTAAATTCAAACAACAAAGAACAGATGATGTTATTTATATCTAAAGCTTACTATTGAAAGAACTATGATTACAGAAATAAATTTAGAGAAAAGACAATATCCCGATCTGTTTTTTTTTTCATTTTGAAAATATTCAAGACTACTTGCAAGACTTAGAAAATTAATATATACAAATGATCAGTATTTATTTTCACTAATCACAACGGTGCCTGATATAAATTGTTTTCAAAATAGAATTCTAAAATTTCCTTGCAATTACATGTAGTCCATTAACATGCAACAGATGTGTGCTGGTCCCGGCATTATTCTTAAACTACGTCTTCATTGAGTCTATACCTTGATTTTAAGTAAATATATCTAAATAATAGAACATTTCTCAGATGTAATGTTAAATTATATCATTTGATAAGTATTTTAAAACCGAAAAAATGTCACCCTGTAATAATATTCATGTTAAGAATCTGCTTATTTTATCCCCCCCCCCTTTTTTTCTGCCTTAAATGTAGAATGCACAATAACATGTACCCAACCTCGAGGAAATTAAAAGGATTAGAACCGCTGAAATATGAAGTTTGACACTGCATTTTTTTTTATACATACCGGACCCTTGTTTGGTTAAAATACAATTATTTCCCCTATACCACGAAGTAGACTGTTACACGGATAAACATTTTTTTTCATTCATTTATCTGTTTATATGTAATGAATTTATTTCTTTTAGAAAGAGGCATTCTTAATTATGAGTTTTACTCATCACTCATCAATCTTAGCCGGAAATATAAAAATAGAAGTTATCCCTCCCCCACCCCACAATTTTAGCTTAAACGTTCTGGTTTACAAGTATTCGTGTTGAAACATGTAGCATCATATTTTGATACATTTAAATTCTTTATTTTTCATGTACAGTAATTGTTGTATTTCTGTTCTTTTTACGCAAATGAACGAAATGTGAGATATACATGTATAACAGAGAGAGATACATTTCTTAATCCACCTGTCACTTCATTGTTGCGTAACTGACTGTTTGTGATATATCCGGCGAGTCCCGGCCGCCGAGTGCCTTTCTCTCTCACTCGCCGTACGTGTCATACATGTATATATATACAGCAGGGACACCTATTTTTATTTTCTCGCTACCGTACAGTATACATCACAGCGCTTCCGTTTGTGTACAATACCCATAGAAGTCCTAGACCCCGTCACTGTGTTCAACAGTAATCAGATAAAATATACTTGTAACATGTGGGATGAATAATAATATTTTTGTGGTAAATTGAACAGGATTTTGAACTTTTTCATGTAAACCAAATCTTATTTTAATATTCTGATGAATTTAATGAGCTAAGTGCAACAGGAAAATAAGTCACAGTAACTGTTAATGAGGGATAGATTGTGCATTAATTTAGAAATAATTCATACTGATATAAAACATGCTGATTCTCTGTTACATGACATTGTGAAAATACGATTTCATTTTCACGTTTAATGAATAAACTTTATTTGACGCCAAATCCTTGCATAATCTTTGGCTTGTTTCAATTTACTACAACAAGACGCTAAACTTTATATAGAAATATTTCAGATCTGTTGTTTTCCTTAACAAATCAACTATACACAGAGTAACTTCCGTGTGCATTCTACTTGTACAGTATGTCCTCATTTTCACATGTAAATGTCTACCTTTCTGCAAAAATCTTTGAAATATTTTTCCACTGAAGAGACTCAGTCCTAAATAAGACACATTATTGATTAAGGAAGCGCTATTTCCAGAAACAAATTCTGTTGGAAAAAGTTCTAATACGTCATTTTCAGGATGATTATACATGTAGATCGCGTGTGCCCCCCCCCCCCCTTTCAAAACTTATTTGCTACAAACTTAAGGTTAAGTTTCTTCATGTAATTAGCCCGTTTTAAGATATCCAACAATTAAAACATACAAAATATTAGCATTAAGATTAATTCTATTTATTTTAAGGACAGCACATGTCTCTGGACATGTTCAGTAAAAATTATTATATATGAATTGTGTTAATTTATCTAAGGATATGAATTAATTACGCTGAGGTTCTATGTGTATCAAACATTTATTTTTTCCCCATTGATTGTTTTTAATGACAGTACATGAAAAATCTCTATTTTTAAAAATGAACGGTTTAATTTTTTTCATGTGTTCTTTAGATAACATTTCACTCATATTGGGACGCTATTATTTACCTATTAAAAGCTGCGAATTTCGACCTGTACGCTGCACTTACATGTGCATGTGTATGTCCATAAATCAGTGGCAGGACCTTCCGTGTTCAACTTTTGACATGTATACTCGGCGGCATTTTTTTTTTACTTATGAGAAATCTTTCGATCTGTACTCTGCACTTATAAACAAAGAGGGATCTTTTTCGTGACTCTGCACTATTTGATCACCGAGGAATCTTTTTTGTGCCAACACCTACTTTGACAGAAGACCGCGGTTTATACAGTCCCCGAAGGACCGATCTCCATGTCCAACATCACCGCACTATATGTATGGATTAAATATGAATACAATTATTTTTTTTAAAATTGGTTTTATAATGAGAAACTGATTTATTACGTCCTTTTTAGACCTAGTAGTAATCAATTGAAATAATACACGTAAGTCCTTAGGAACTAAGGAACAGGATGAATGGGAGTGGGGGGTTGGCAGGTTGAATCTTCTTACAGAAAGAGAAATTAAAGTTTTTTTCATAAATATAATTACTTTAAAAATAATTTTTATGACAAAATGTACACTATGCTTGCCTTGCTGTCACTCAAGTTACAAATTCTAAATAACTATGGGTAAAAAAAAGATATAAAGAATAAATTATAAAATTAAATTAATTTCTTTAATTTATTTAATCCATCCACCCCCGGTCTCTTTTAAATTTTACATCTCATGAACTTAGAAAATAATCTCAGTAATTATCAGCAATTCTCAGTACCAACAGTAACTCTCAGCAAATATCAGTAATTATCAGAACCCACAGTAAAAACGACAGTAAATATCAGTAATTATCAGAACCAACAGCAATTATCAGTAACAACAGTAAAAATATCAGCAAATATCAGAATTTCTCAGTACCAACAGTATAATATCAGTAAATATCAGAAATTATCAGTAAAAAGTGGCACTATCAGTAATTTTTAAGGCCAGTAGTGGGAGCCGAATTCTGGCCCCTGAGAAGGTACTATAAATCCCTGCCCAGTGAATTTGAAGACACATAAGAGTCTACCCATCCGTTTCATATTTAGATGTAACTGACTACACACGATAAGGGCCGACTAACAACTAAATTGCATGACAAACCAGATGACTTCAACTTTTTCATGGTCAACTTTCCTTATTTATGTAGTAATATTTTGCTACCTGCATATAGAGTTTATGTCCCCCGCCTTATTCGATACTCCAGAGCATGCTCATGCAGTGTAAGATCTTTCGCAAATTCTATGGTCGTTAAAATGACGTGCCTTGTTAGCAAATATAATCAATGATTTTATCGTATTTTGACTGAAATATTTCATACCAAGTGTTGGGCCTTTATTTTTGGACTAAATATGACTACTGAATATTAAGTCTACCTCATCAATACAATACATAGGACTCAAGGCGGGCGTGACGGGTCGACAAGGAATGCTAACTCCTCCCAAGCACCTGATTCCACCTCTGGAATTTCCGTGTTTTATGTCCTGTTCACAGATTCGTATTCTTTGTAGTTTTCTTTTTTGACATCGAACACTGTTCGCCGTGTTCACCTTTTTCATCGAAAATGTTTGAATGACTTTCCAAATTAGATTTTTCCTACGTGTACCTTTGACTATCTATTATAACTCCAACCTAGCCTGGGGATATAACAAAAACAGTTTGAATCTACACAAAATAGATGCTCAAACATAAACATGAGTACGTTTGGAGTTCCTGATTTTTTAGAAGAAACTTTTCATTTAATTTTTCTATTTATTCACTTACTTGTTTGTTATTCATCATTGTCCCTACAGGGGCAGACCTCTATGACATCTCCTCACTTGTCATGGGCTGCATGTTTCATTTCTCACCAAGTTATTCGGATAGATCGTGGCTCCACTTCTAGGTTCCGTCTGCAATAAAGCTGTTGCTGGATGCCCTCTTTTTCTCTTGTCCTGTTGGTTCTAGTTCAGGACATGTCTTGTGACATTATTTTGTGGTCTTCGAATATGACCAATGCAACACCATTTTAGCAGTTTGGTGGTCTGCTATGAGTGCTTGAATGGTTCTTTTCTACACTTGTGAGTTCGACATACATTTTTATATTTATGTATACATATCTATCACCTTATAAACCTCCTTATATTGTTATCCCATTCAAGCTCTCAAACAAACGTCAATCCAAAACGCGAAGATGCTTGCATATTATGACTAATTATGGTCCTGATGGATTTGAGACTTTAAAAGATTGTTTATATTAAGGACCCTATATACACTAAAGGCAAACGTTTTTAGACATTGAAAGAATTATATTGTATGAATGTCTAAGTTATTGATCCAGTTCTACTTCAACATAAGGTACTTGGATTTACTCCTCTGAAAAATGATCAAAGATAATAAAATCGAAAAAAATCTCTGATTACTTCTGTGCGGAAAATACATGCAAAAAAAAATTAAAATAATTTATCTTGGCCTATTAAAATTAAGAACTGTAATTGACTACTATTTAGTAATGCAGTGTAGATTTCAATTTCTTTAAATTTTAATTTTAGATCTAGTGGCAGATAAGGTTTTTCAATTCTTGGAATTCTACATAAACATCAATCTTATTGTTGTTCCCTCCTCTCCGATTTTAACAAAACTGTTTTTACAGTTCATACAAAGACCAACCATAATGTATAGAATTATCAACTTCTGCATGTCCTTGAAAGTTTAAGATACTTTATTCAAATTTTCTTAGGAATGATAAAATGTGATTTACAAGTGTGTTAAATTAGAACTGATCCTATTATGTTCACTTAGTTTACAGGACATCCACGAGAGGGCACTTCAAATGGCGCGACTTTAACTTCTACTGGAACTGAAGAACTTCTGAAACAAAGAAAATATTTGTTTTTATGTCACAGCATGGAGCATGAAATTCAAACAATAAAGTTCTTAATTGCATTTATTTTAAAATTTTCAAAGATTAAAACCTATCGAAATACTTCTAAAGTCAAATGATTTTCTTTTACGATGGTTTTCTGTATGATATGTTTATAAGATTTACGAAAGGATTTATGGATCTGGTTTCTAAAACAGTATATATATTTTTATTCACTGTGGTAATAAAAGTAACAGCATTGAAAACTAGAGGTATTGTGAGCATTGAACTCCCATATGGGTATAATGACAAAGTCCATCTTTTGTTATGGGAAATCCCAAGTATGTGTCCGATCAAAATGTAAAACAGGAGGTGCACAATTGCCTTATGTGATAAAGATTCTTGAGAAGTCATTAAATTTTATTCAGTGGTATAGAAGGAGTTGCGGATAAGAAATATGTACCCGAAAAATTATAGAAAGAATGACAGTGTCCATATTTTGCTATTGGAAAGCCCAATTATTTGTCCGATCAAAATGTAAAATAGGAAGTGCACAATGGTACTTTGTAAAAAGGATTCTGTGATAGTCTGATTAAATTTTATTCAGCGGTAGGAGGTTTTACTGCAAAGACAATGGTGTCGCAATATATTGCGTCCTCATAACGTAATTTTATGCTTAGGAATTTCATGACTCCCAAAATAATATATTCATTTTCTAACCTTTGACGAATCCTCCTCACTCGGAAGATTCCACACTTCTCGAATTATAATCGGGAAATTTCCAGAAAATAGAAAATGTTTTTAATGTGCTAACAAAAAAAAAAAAAGTTATATGATGGGGCATGTTCGCCAGTTTTAGGACAGAAAGATATCGAGATTCCATTAAAAACTTTTTTGGCAAATCTTTACAAAAAAATGTAATTGTTTCTATACTCTTGTCACTCTCCATGTTTTAATGCGCTAAAAGAAGAAGGGGAGTTATAGAATTATTTTTAAAGATGTAGACTCAAAAAATATTGAAACAATATAAAGCTTTAAACTCAAATACACCGTTCGCTGCTCTCGCTATAAGCAAATCCATAGTAAATATATGCTAGTGGATGTAATACTAACCTTCTACTATACATTGGTAGAGCCATGTCGGATGCACGGAGTATTATAACGTAGGTTTCTCCTCTACATATATTACTCCTACATACAATTGCAATCATTTCATCCCGTTCTGTTTGAACTAATTTGAACTTTTCGGCTCCGTTGTTGGAAACGCTTTGAATGTCAAATACGATTTCGCCATTTATACCAAAGTCGTTATCTGAGGCAAGAATCTGTACATATAAGTATTGATATATTTGTTTTCAAATATTAGGTACGAAATATTTTTAATATCTTATACTTGTAAATAAATGTAACGAGGAAAAGATATTAAAAGCAATATAAAATTCATTTTAATAAAACATGATGTTTCCTGATAAAGTACAGTATATGAAACTATTTAGGCATCTTTAAAAAGATTAGCAAATAAGTTGCCCCTTTACGTGTATTTCTCTAAAACAAAACAAAACCAAAGACTGGACGAAGAACACTGATTACTTTTTTAAATGGAACGATTTCATAAACCACACAAAAAAAGGTCAAAGAAAGAATATATCTCGAGAATCATACATAAGAAAAAATGGGTGAACAAAACTGAAGTATTTAATTTTGTATACCTGTATTAATAATTGGTTGTTTATCGAATAGTCCCCTTCTAGAACATTAACAAAGTACAATGGTGCAGTAAAAATTGGGGAGTACAAATTTGAAGCACAGCTGTCGTTTGCATAAGGAGAATCTTGAATGTTTATAACCAAAGTCGCGTGTCCGCGTAATGGCGGTGTTCCTCCGTCAGTTGCTGTAACTTGTAGCTATACACGAAAAAAAAAATCCACATAAAATTTTTTTACTGACAGTATGGAATTAAATGCTATTGAAATTGAATGGTAACGAGAATAAATTTTGAGCATCATGCTTAGTACATAATGTTACATTTATAAGGTACATTCAAATGTTTACAATGAATTGGCTGATCCCCATTCCTCTTATTGTCTGTGTGAGAAAAATTCGACCAGATTCTGGATAAATGTAGAAATATTTCTGTGCAGTTGCGTCACCTGTTATACTATACTTAATTTGGTTGTTTGGAGCCTAAAATACGAAAAGGAAAATATACATTTTAATTTGGACAAGCAAAAAAATTATGAGTTATGTGATTTAACTATTTAACTATATGTCACAAGCGAAACAAATGCCAACTAATGAATGATATATAAAATATTTTGTCTTTGAATCTCAGCAAGAAATTATTTCTAGGAAGACACTTGAGTATCATTAATTAATCAACATGTAGCTATCTTAGCCCATCCCA
Organism: Saccostrea echinata; assembly: GCF_033153115.1. Taxonomy (NCBI): domain Eukaryota; kingdom Metazoa; phylum Mollusca; class Bivalvia; order Ostreida; family Ostreidae; genus Saccostrea; species Saccostrea echinata. The sequence goes on from NW_026889771.1 coordinate 10,094,539, forward strand.
GATGAAATATGAAGATAACGAATAGTAATCAAACTCAAAAGTCCGTTGAAACAATACAAATTGGGAGCAGAGCAAAAATGGACCTTTAAATAGATCAGAGGTGGGATCAGATGAAATGGAGGAGTAAGCATCTCCTGGCATCTCCTGGTGACCGGTCACACCAGCCGTGTGCTTCTTGTCATGATCGGACAAACGCAAAAATCCGTAGACAATATAGGAAGAAAATAATTACAATACAATTAAAACAAATTGCATGAAAAATGTCAGACATAATTCAACTTAACGATAGATTGCATTTTCTAATAAGGTCATTGTATCGACGATAGAATTTGTAAAATGTTGACTTTAACAGAAACTGTTGAAATCCTTGTATCATTAGCTTATTTGTCAATAGCTTGTCTCGTTTTCATATTTAGAACATGCTCTTGGGTGTCTCGGTTTAAAATTTTATGGTATTCAGAGCATCCTCTTGAGTATCGAATCAACTTGGAGACATAAATTCATTTTTCAGGTGATAATGGTATATTGCTACATAAATAAGGTAAGTTGACGATAGAAAAGTTGAAGTCATCATGCTAATCACCTGCATAGGGAGTTTACGTCTCCCAACTTATTCGATACTCAAGAGCATGCTCTGAGTACCATCAATTTTTAAACCGAGACAGGCAACTGACAGATAAGCTAATGTTACAGGGATTTCAACAACCTCGTATAAAGTCAGGATTTTATAAATTCTTTGACGTTATAATGACCTTTTTAGCAATTAAAACCTATCATTGGGTTGTATTTTTGTTGACATGTTTCATGCCATAGTTGGGCCTTTTCTTTTATACTAAATTTGACCACAGAACGTGCAGTCTACCACATCAATATATAGGGCTCACGGTGGGTATGACCGGTCAAACAGGTGATGCTTACTCTTCCTAGGCACCTGATCCCACCTCTACCTTTGTAGATTTTTGGAGATCGAACACTGTTCATTATCTTCATCTTTTTCATTATGGTAAAGTTCTCTTGTAAGTTTGTTTTAACGTATTTTTTTTAGTACAACTATCCGAATATAAAACAGATGTGTCAGACCCTGGTGTCTTTTATTTCGAGTTCAAACGAAATATTGAATCAAGGTAGGGATGAAAGATGAATACAGCCTTTACACCCATGTGATGTGCGTTTTACAATGTTTGCAGACAAGTTTTGTGCATTAAAACAATGCTTTATGCTATAGGGGTTAATATTTTTTTAAATATATAATGCATTTCAGCCATTAATCTGTTCAGCTCCCATGGGACTGGTAGAGGGCTCATAATTTTGTACTTAAAAGTCAATGTTGACCTTGCTAAACTGACCTTTGCATCTGCATCTGTTGCTGTGATATTTGAGACGATAGTGGTCCCAATGGGAATGTTTTCAAGAAACCGTAGATTGGAAGGCACGGCCTGAATAACTGGAGGATAATTGTTGATGTCCTGTAAAGAGAATTAATTTACATATTTTTAGTGTTTTATACTACTAGAGCCTTGTGCCAAAAATAAAAGTTGCTGAAACAAGTTCAAATAACGGGGAATATTTTTTTTTATCTATTTTCATTGACTTCTAAGAAAATTCATTTAATATCACAGTAGAAGCTCACTGCAACATTGCCAAAATACTGAAGCTCTACATCGAGATATTCTACGTCAATAATATGGATACATGCATTCGATGTTTACAATAACTACTAGTAAATAGTTACTGTTTCAGCCCTTATCATGAACTACAAACAATGAATGGTTTAATTTATCAAATGGGACTGTAATTCTAAAAAAAAAAGTCCAACAATTTCTACTGATTTTCACAACGAATGGAATAAGTTGCAAACTTTAAAAGTCAAGCTAAAAACCTCAATAAGTAGGCTATACTAAAAAAAAGGAAGCGGATTCGTACTGCATTGTACAGATTTTTCCTGATCTTTTGAGCACATTTCCATTACTTTCTTTCATTTGTCATATTGTTTACACCACACCTCTAAATTTATGGTGACTGTTGCTGTTGCAGACAGAGCATTGGAATTTTCGCCTTCAACTGTGGTCACTGTGAACACATAGCTGTTTTTAGTCTCATACTGGAGAAGTTGGTTGTTTGTAATCAGACCACTATTCTGGTTAATACTAAAGACACTGAAATCTCCTGTGCTGAATTTGTAAGTGATCTGATCCACTACATCCTGGTCCAAGGCCTACAAAATCAACAATGTTTTAGTCAATACCAATCAGGAAAGGGGGGTAAATTAACAATTTAAATAAACAAATACCTTATAACTAAAAAGGGAAATTCTCTGTTAGCTCAAAGCATGATAACAGCATTCTTCATTAATAGAATAGAACAAAACACCAAACATATCTGAGATAATAAATGATCTTTCTAAAACTTATTACCATTCTTTAATGAATAAAGTTGTTCATACCGTAACTTGCACTACAGATGTACCAATCGACTCTCGTTCAGGAATGGAGCGTACAATGTTAGTCTCTGTAAACAGAGGAATTGTGTCTTGTACATCCTGAACGTTAATGTTGACAGTAGCTGTTCCTGTTCTACTACTAGCTCCTCCATCAATGCCCAGAACCAGAATCACATGGACATTTCTTGTTTCGTAGTCTAATGCAGTGGCTGTTCTTATTTGACCAGATGGTAAAATGGTAAATCTGTGGAAATTTCAGATAAATATTGGTGATTGTGCTCTTTTATTTATTTTCATGTCCTGAAACAAGGGAAGCAATTTTTTCTCAAATCATAAAGCAATAGAGATAAGATACTTACAAACTAGCAGAACCTGTTGATGAAAAGGTTGATATCTGGTAGTTAATATTTGCATTTGCACCTTGATCTGCATCCGTTGCCTACAAAATTGAATTGACCTTAAAATATTTGTTTATAATCAAGCCCCCCCCCCCCCAATAATTAGCTGACTAAAGGGATATATAATATGCCATAAGACATGTTAATCCAAATCAAACAAACAACTGATTAAATGTACTAAGACTGAGAAAGGACTTACTGTAACTGTTCCTACATCTTCATTTGATCTTCCCTCAAGAACAGAAAACGTGTAAGTAACAGGTGTAAAAATAGGGTTGTTATCATTGACATCTTGGATTATGATTGTCAAGGTTGTCTGTGCAGACTGAAAATTAAAACATAAGTTCTCAATATCTATTATAAGAATATAAATCACATATATATAAGACCTTTAATTTCTATTTAATCTTAAGCATTCCATTTTCAGGGATTATCTAATTTATTAGATCCTTTTTAAAAATACATGTAGTTCAATTCACAACAGCTTATTTGTTGTTAATGAATGTATAACTGTTTTTGAATACTGAAATCCAATCCCTTTAAGAGAATCTTTATTGATTGTATTTCATTTACCAGTCCACTTTGATCCTTGACTCTAATATTTAAAGTGTACTGAGGTGTAGTTTCTCTGTCCAAAGTTCTTTGTGTTCTCACTTCTCCACTGAAAAATGGAGTACTAGTATTCATTTATAAAATTTCAAAACTAATCATTCTATTGAATGAAATATATGAAGACAACGAACAGCACTCAAGCCCAAAAGTCCACCAAGTGTGTCTCATTCAAATTTCTTCACTAAAAAAAGTTGGAAACACACTTACGTTGTCAAATTAATGCCAAAATCATTGTTGACATTTCCCGAGATAATAGAAAAACTTAACAGTTGTCCTTCTGGGTCTCTAGCCTGTAAAACAACATAAAAGATGAAATATGATACACAAACTCAACACTAATATTAACAATTAGCAGTTATTACCATTTACCTTTCAAAGTTATTTTTAAAAATGGAAGGCCAAAGGCATATACATGTGTGGCAAGTAAATGAACTCCTGAAATTCTCAAAATTATCCAAAGATTGTTTTATATATATATATATATATATATATATATATATATATATATATATATATATATATATATATATATATATATATATATATATATATATATATATATATATATATTTCTTTTTATCTTTAAACATCTAATTTTTAATTATAATTTAATGTAATAGTCTAATTACTAAAACTGTAATATCTTGAACTCTTAAACTGGATATCAATTATACTTTATCAAGACATCTAATATAGCCTTGATCTTCAACGTTGAAATGTTGGAACTAAATGGGGGTCATTCATTTATCACAATTACCCTATATGTGAAATGTTTTGCTCAAGTTCAGAGTTAAAAATATTGTCCTGTGTAAGTAGTGCTGTTCTCCTTGACAATGAAGACATTTCTTTTGAAGAAAGGAGACATCTCTTTTGATGACTCGAGGACAGCTTATGATATCAGACCCATAGAAACCGGAAGGGGGGGGGGGGATAATTTTACCTGTGCATGTATACTCTTTACTATAGAAAAGACAGGTAATAAACAGTTTGTCCCCTTCACAAATTTGCCAGTAAAACTATTCAGTAGAAATGTTAACTAATTTACGGTCGTCCCCCCTCAAGAAACGTCAAATGACCTTTTTTTGCTAGTCAAGAATTTCTGGGGGTTTTTCTCCCCTCCCCCCCCCCCCCGCCCTTCCCAACTGAAATTGTTTTCTACAGGCCTGGATGTACAAAACTGATGCCGGAAGATTGTCCTATATTTTAAACCCTTTTCGTCAAATGAAATTTTTACCGTTCACGGTAGCTCAGTCGGTAGAGCGCTCGCTCCGTGATCGGGAGGTCGTGAGTTCAAATCTCGGCCGCGACAGACCTAAGTCGATAAAAAATAGGTAGCAACTGTTCCTTCGCCATGCGCTCGGCACTTTGAAGTGAAAGTTGCGGGTCCTTCGGATGAGACCTTAAAAACCGAGGCCCCGTGTCACGGCAGGCGTTGGCACGATAAAGATCCCTCACTGCTCAATGGCCCTGAGTGCCGAGTAAAGGTCAAAATTTGAAGCCCTTCACCGGTATATGGTGACGTCTCTATATGAGTGAAAAATTCTCGAATGGGACGTAAAACAATATACAATCAATCAATCAATCAAATGAAATTTTTATAATTCAAGCTACAAAGCCATCTGAAATCTTCCCCCTTTTAGAAATTTTGTGCCATAGAAATCCCAATCTTAACCGGTAAATTTTATTTTTACCATATATATATATCTATCTATTAATAGTAGAATATTTTTGTAGTTAAAACTAGAAATATGTCCATAGGACATGAATGCCCCGCCGAGGGTATATTAGTAATGCAACATGATAATTTGTTTTAGTGTATGAAATTTGATGAGAATATCTTGAATAGTTTCTTTAAAATTGAAATTGAAATCTAAAAAGTTGAATATAGATGATAAGGTCCCAGAAAAGTTCAAGGTCAAACGTTTTTGATGCAGTTGAATAGTTCTCATAAATACGTTTCTGCATATTAAGTTTGATAAAATATTTTGAATGGTTTATTTAAAACTGAGCTAAACACTAATTTAAAATAAATGAAGTTAAGGTCAAAGGAAAGGTCAAGGTAAAAAAAAAATTGATGCAGTTGTAAAGGTTACATCAGTATGCATTAGCATATGAAGTTTGATAAAAATATTATGAATGGTTTCTTTAAAACTGAGTTAACACAAATTGAGAAAAGTGAGGTCAAGTTTGAAGTTTTTTAAAGAAGTTTGACACTAATTTAAGAAACGTAAGATCAAGGTCAAAGGAAAGGTCAAGGTCAAAATTGTTAATGCAGTTGAAAAGGTTACATCAGTATGTATTAACATATGAAGTTTGATAAAAATATTATGAATGGTTTCTTTAAAACTGATCTAAACACTAATTTAAGAAAAGTGAGGTCAAGGTCAAAGGAAAGGTCAAGATCAAAAAATGTTGATGCAGTTGAATAGCTCTCATCAGTTTGTATCAGCGGATGAAATCTGATAACACTATCCTGAATGGTTTCTTTAAAAATGAGCTAAACACTTATTGAAAAAAAGTGAGGTCAAGGTCAAAGGAAAGGTCAAGGTAAAAAAATATTGATGCAGTTGAAAAGCTTTCATCAGTATGTATCAGCTATGAAGTTTGTTAAAAATATCTTGAATGGTTTCATTAAAACTGAGCTAAACACTAATTTAAGAAAAGTGAGGTCAAGGTCAAAAGAAAGGTCAAGATCAAGAAATGTAGATCCAATTTAATAGCTTACATCAGTATGTATCAACATATGAGGTTTGATTACACTTTCTTGAATGGTATCTTTAAAACTGAGCTAAACACCAATTTAAGCAAAGTGAGGTCAAGATCAAAGGAAAGGTCTAGGTCAAAAAATGTTGATGCAGTTGCATAGCTCTCATCAATATCTATCAGCATACGAAGTTTGATAAAAATATCTTGGATAGTTTCTTTGAAACTGAGCTTTGAACAGAGCTAAACGCAAAGTGTGACGGAAGGACGGAAGGACAGAAGGACGGAAGATGGACATGACAAACACTATATGCCCCGGCCATATTCATGGCGGGGCATAAAAATTTATTAAAAAATACATGCATGTATATCAGGGTAGATTCTGATTTTGAATACGCTAATATTAAAAAAAATACAATGTATGGAATTTTCAATTATGGACTAGTTCTTATTCGAGTAGTGCGAATTGTCCTAAGGGCAGTTGTCCTTGAGGCGAACTATCTGGCATTATGTTTTACCTGTATAGGCATGCCCTATATTACTTTTCCCCATTGCATCCGGTTTAACTTGCATGTATATTTTCTTCATGGAGTTCAGGGTCCACGCAATAAGGAAGATATAAATTTATTAGCCTTGTGATAAGTAATGAAAAGAAAAATACTAACATATATTGCCGCAAGTGTGTTATTGATCATCCTTGCATCTAACAGAAAAAAAAAAATTTGTGCTTAATTGAAAATCTATCATCCTAGATATGATACTTTATACTCCTTTGTGTCAAAGTAAAAATATAAGCAATAAATTGTTTGTATGTTGTTTAACGTCCCTCTCGAGAATTTTTCATTTATATGGAGACGCCACCACTTGCCAGTGGAGAGCTGCAAATTTTGTCCTATACTTGGCACTTACGGCCATTGAGCAGTGAGGGATCTTTTTCGTGCCAGCACCTACTGTGACACTGTACCTCGGTTTATACGGTCTCATCCGAAGGACCGGTCTCCACGTCCCACAGTGGGATTCGAACCTGCGACGTAAGGATCAACTCCTTACTCCGCGACTCTATAGCAGAGGCTCTAACCACTGCGCCAAGCGGGTGATTATAACCAATGTCATCACACTACCATTCTACGCCAACCTCAAATTCACATATCACGCCAAACAAGAAAAACAACTCAAATAATTATTATTACCAATATATACATTACTATTAGTAATATATTACATTGAAAAGGGACAGATGGGGAAAATTAAACACAGCTGAACTAACTAATGAATCTGAGCCTTTGAATGGCACATTCACACAAAACTAATGACCTATAGGGATAAGATTTTTCTACAAAATCAAAAAAGCCCGCAGTCGGGATACTGCTGCGAAATATGCACAGCACATTCTTTGTTCTCATGTCATCACTGGTGGTTACTTTAAAGAAAATGACACTTGGTAGAAACTTATTCTGATTTGAAGAGTGTTTGTAATTTCTCACTTACAATGTACATATACAGAAACGTCAAACATATTAAGTTTATATTTATCAGTGTCTAAACTCTTTACAGGACACAAGCTGCAGAATGTATTTTAAAAGCTGCTTCGGAGCCATCTGTAAAGTCTTTCCTGGGATTAAAAGAAGACAGCAAAAAAACAGTAGGAGAGCTTTCAAAATTTGAGAGACACTCCAATGGTCATATTAGGAAATACTCCATTATGAATGATGACCCAATGATTTCTTGTCAAATAGGATTAGACAACACTGCAACATATCATAAAAGCCAGAGTGTAACAACACAGTCATTGGATCTCATCAACAGTGGTGACTGGGTGAGATACAAGAACAGCAATGGCGTAAGTTGTATTTCTAACCTTAAGTTTAAATATTTACATTTGCAACTATCTTTCCACATACCTGTATGAAACTGCTTCAGAGCTACATTGTTCATTTCTGTGTTAACATTTTAACTGGTCAAGAGGTCTAATACATTATGCCTGAAGGAACTTTTTCATTCATGTTTTGAAAGTTAAATTTATTACATGAATGATATGTACTGCATATGGAGAAGGCAAAATGATAAAGTATAGTGTTCAACCACTGCTGGCAATGCAAAGTTGTGAAGGATATTTTGTATCTTCATTTATTGAACATATTTATGTTTAAAGGACTCTAAAATATACTACTAATTATTTGCTAACGGAGTCGTACATAATGAAAATATGATTTAGTGTTTGATTAAAAGGTTTTTTTTTAAATTTTTTGACCAGTTGAGATTAACACATTTCTGATTTTGTCTTTCCAGGACACGTGTCATGGTATCTTCACTGGGGGGGGGGGGGGTTGAATTTAGTACCAAGCAGACGTTGGTCCGTGTACAGAAAGCCCAGGAATTAGATCACACTGATCCTTTCCTGGATTGTCCATTGCATGAACTTACTTTGAACTATGACTATGTTCCATCTGTACTATTGGAATGTCCATGCTCATTTTTCCATGACTGTTACAGAGGAAATTGTAGAATGACCTATATAATCACTTCAGCTCGAGTTGAGCAACAAAATTTATCAAAGCGTAAATTATCTATTAAACATAATGAAGAACACAGGATATACTTATTTAACAAATTTCACTTGTAAATGTTCTACATAGGTAGATCAACTGTAGACTTTTCATTTAGGTTTGAAGATAATGATAAAGAAAAATCGTTGACAATTATACATGTCTTGGAGTCATTTTTTGTAAAAATGGATCATTTAACCTTTGGGAAAAGGCCACAAAGCCATGTATAGTGTTATTGTCAGATAATTTAATTTTGTTTGTATTCTAGCCTCTGATTGGTTAATATCCAAAAAGGAACACAAATTATTTCTGTATAACTTGGTTTGGTATGGGAACACCCCCCCCCCCTGACAACCAGCTGAATCATCTGTATCCATACAATCCTCTCATTTCCAGTCCTAGGGATTCATAGAAAATTCCAGATTTAATAAATGTACCTTTAACTTCAAACAATAATTCGATCTTACCACATGTAAACAAACAACAAAGCTGCTAGGCCTATGTATCAGTTTTTACCTCCTCTCGCTTCCCATCACTTCCGTTACTACGGTTGTATTATTGAGCGGCAAATTTGAACTAATAAAATGCAACGAAATTTATTCAAGTATAACCACGTTATACTCGAATAATTTGGCCAAGAATTAGAGTCATTCCTAAAATATACAAACATTATGTATCGATTGTAAATTAGATGCATTTAACAAAAATTGTCAAATCCATTTTACTTATGAAGTTCCATTATGAAGTATGGGGTTTTAGTAAGGCCATGAACACCAAATTTTATGGTACATGGAGAACTTGGATGACATTCTTCAATTATTAAAGCAAAAACTGGATTATGGTAATTTCCATTTAATACACTGATTATAGGAAAGAAACAAATTTCAAGCTAATGGCCAAGTAGTGCATTAAGCCAGCATTTATTATTTAATGTATGTTCAACATATGTTAGGATTTTCATATGTTGAACATATGTTAAACATATGTTGAACATAGGAAAACCCCAACATATGTTAAACATATGTTTCGGATCAACATTATGTTTAACATATGTTTAAAACATATGTTTAACATATGTGTTGAACATATGTTAAACATACGTTTGGATTACCATATGTTTGACATGTGTTTAACATATGTTCAACATATGAAAATCCTAACGTATGTTGAACATACGTTGCAATTTTACCTGTGTATTTATGCCTACTAGCTTTTATTTAAATATCTAAGCACTTTTTTCTCTCTTTTATTAAAACAATATATTAATTCTTCAATTGTACAGAAATACATAAATACAAGAACATATAAAAATATATCAAATTCACAAATAATTCCCTGCTTCTAGATATGTTATCAGTTATCACAGGTATTTTCTTTAGTATAAAGTTTTGTAAACAGACACTTTTTTCCCCAATCTTATTTCGAAAATTTTTCATGGACATGTTTTCGTTTTGGAGTCAACATTTCATTTTATATTTATAAATCTTAAAAAAATAAATGACCAAAAATTATTCAATCTAGTTGTTTTGAATTGATTTCAATGTAAAAACCAATATTTTCCATGTGGTTTCAGAACTTTAAAACAAACAAATTTTCCTCCGAATATTTTTACATAGTTTACGCTTGAGATGTTCAATGTCTTCAATAACCATATAATGTAAAAAAAAAAAAAAGAAAAAAAAGAAAAAGAAAAGGTTTTACATTCTTTGTTCCATTTACTTACATTTATATTAATTGATATGTAATTCAACAATTTATGATTAAATTCAACATTTTTTTCATACATATATATATACATAATTTTAGACACATATACATTCTCCCAGACATTAATATCACGTAATTCAATAGTCTTTTGTCACACATTTTCATAAACTGGTCATTGAAATTTTGTGTTAACAAAAATTGAATAATAGAAAAGACTTTTCAGGTTTTCTTGAGATCTTACCATATTATCTCTACATAAAAGTAGCACTTCGCTTTTTTTATATTAACACATTTTGCACATGTACAATCAAAATTGTTTTTGTACTCTCGGAGTGCCTTCTTTATCCTGATATATTCACAGAATATGTTTTTCTACTAGTATGTTACGAAAATCTTCAATATTATAGCATTTATTATCAGATATATCTTTGATATACAGAATATCACTTTTTCTCCAGTTTTCAAAATAAAGAGAGGTTTAGAATCATATTGAAAGAGATCATTGTTCCAATTTGAATGAATTCCGTTAAAATTGGTCTCTCTGTAAACTACAAATTCGTATAACTTTTTTACATTTGTAAAAAGCAGAAAGAAGTTCACAATAAAAAAAGCGGTATTTTCAAAACCGTAGACATTTGTTTTAAAATTATTAAGTGATGTATTTTTGAGTATCCAATCTCTTACAAAATCCAGGCGCGGATCCAGGAATTTTTTCCAGGGGGGGTCCACCCTGTCAAAAAAAAAATCCAACTAAAAATTCCTTGACAAGCAAAAAAAAAAAAAAAAAAAAAAAATTCCCTTTCAAAAGTATTAAACCCAGGAAATTGAAAATTGCTTGACTAGCCAAAAAAAATATTAATAAAAAAAGAAGAAAAAGAAAAAAAAGGGAAAAAAAAATAAAAATAAAAAAACACGTAAAATTCATTTCCCAAACGTGAAAAAACACTATTTCGCGGAAGTGATGGTGGGGTCCACGTTTTCCAGGGAGGTCCAAAGTCATTTTTAATTTGCTTCAGTGTATACTTTCAATAACTATGCAAATTCCCGGGGTTCTGGACCCCCCCCCCCCTCTAGATCCACGCATGAAATCAATCAACCATATCAAAACACAAGAAATGAAAAACACATTTATGTTCTTAATTCGTTTCACTCAAACGAACATTTTTCCACGTAAGACAACTCATCATATAGGATAGGAGGCGAAGCTCTCAGATTTTGAAAAATAAAGAAGAAATAACGGTTTGGTATAAATAAATACGTAAGTTTTTAAAACACTTAATCTTTCAATTTCTTCGACATAGCCATCTTAAGCCCTTTCAGACTTGCACCTATCATGTTATTTTAAAAATAATGTCATTTATTCCTGCGACAGCCTTTGCGACCCCTGATCATAACTACTGTAAACGTACTGTTTCCCATAAGATCATAATACCGCGGAATCATAATTTCTGTTCGATTCCGTGGGTAGAAAATTATGCATATTTCTTGGAGTTCCACTGTATGTCTTACATGGACTTTAAGGTTTTGCCAAAGGTCAGCATGTCCAAAAATTTATTTTTACAATAGCTCCAAATCTATGTGGTTTATAAAGTTAATACTTTTACAGTTTATAAATATATCATTGATTAACAGATAGAAAATATCACTTGATGACAAATACTTAAAAAAAGTATTTGTCGAGAAATTTTTTTTAAAAAAATGCATATATTTTTAAAAAATACACCTAATTAATTCCGTACTTTTACTGAAAGCCATCATTGCAGAAACACTATATGTTTATCAATGAAGGGCAAGTTGGAATAGCCTCTGGAAAGTTGTTTTCCATGTTTATTTTGTCCAAATGTTAAGATTTGAAACCGAAAGTACATTACAAATGGCGTATTTTATAGGGGTCTTGTCTTTATACATGTCATGCTTTCAATAACAGCCTTTCAGAGACCATTCACGTCCAACTTGCCCTTCGTTCATAAACATATATTATTTCTGCAATGATGGTTTTCACTTAAAGTACAGAATTAAGCAGGTGCATTTTTTTTTTTTAAATATGCAAATTTTTTGAAATTTTTTTTCTCAAAAAATATATTTTTTTTAAATACTTGTTTTCAAGTGGTACTTTCTATCTGTTAATTAATGATATATTTATAAACTGTAAAAGTTTTTAACTTTATACCTCACATAGTTTTGGAGCTATTGTAAAAATAAATTTTTGGACATCTTGACCTTTGGCAAAACCTTAAGACAAATTTACACCGAAGCTTTGGTGACTGCGTATTCAAAGCGTAAAATAATCCCATGCTTAAAAAAAAATTGCGTCTACAGTATGAAAACCATTTTTTTTTAATCTATCTTAACCAATTTCTTCTAGCGCAGAAAGGATAGTCTTTCTTGCTCTTGTATACGACAGAGTTTGATAGTATCTCCAAGTCTGAAGAAGTTTGACTTTTTTCCAGGTGAGAAATCAGTCTGAAAATCAAAGAATGGGAGAATGTATATGTGTCTAAAAGTCAAAGAGGCTTACTTTCATATGGTGGCATAGTTATGCCATCCACATAATTTTTTGTCAACATAGCATATCATGTCAAGTCAAGATACTATCTTGTCAAGTCATAATAACTTTCTGGTTTGTCGACAAATACCGACTTTATATCTTGTCCAGTCAAGATAAGCTATCACATTTTTTGCAATAGCTATCTTGACATGACGAGACAACTTATCTTGCATCATGAGTAAAAATACGATAGCTTATTTTGACTGGACAAGATAAAAGTCGGTATTTGTCGACAAACCAGAAAGTTATTATGACTTGGCGAGATAGTTGTCTTGACTTGACATGATATGTATGTTGACAAAAAAATTATGTGGATGGCATAAATATGCCACCATACCTTTCACAATCGACGGCTGACGTTACAGTTTGAAGGGACCAGCTCCAAACATAAAAAAAGATGTAATAGATGTCTATTCAGTAACAAACTTCATAACATATGATTAGCTTTTGATTTCGTTAAATTGAGAAATTTTAAGGTTAAGGCTGATAACACACACTATTAAGATACCTATAGTAAGATCTGGATAAGTTGAGTTCGTCTTTTTGCAGCGATCGAGCGCAGTGTGGTATATATGACATATGATACATCGATTAAAACAACTCTTTTTTCATGAGAAATATCTAAGTCTGTTAAGTTGCCATTCGCCTTAAAGTAGTTAACAAAATAGTATTTGAACATTTATTTGAATTATCAATAAATTTTACTTAATGAAAACGTGAAAGAATACATGTAGTGCATTACATGTGCAAGAACTGATTTACTAAGGCCCCAAGAATTCTCAGAAGCTTCGGGAATTTTTTGTAATAAATACAATGTACGTCTTTTGGTTTGTCCTAATCAAATCCAAAATCGGCTTGTTCTTACCTTTCCGTTATCACGCCCAGAAATTCCGTCTGGTCTAGCTTTTGGTGAACTCAATAAAAGCACAATTAACACTTATCGCTTATCTTCCCCAAGAGCACATCTACAAAACTTCAGGGTCCTAAGTCCACTCGTGGCCATGAGACCCGGAAAAACTTCATTCGATGCCAAGAGCGATGCGAGAAAATGGCAGAAGCTTTGAGGGATGAATCTGAAGTTGTTCAGCTTTCTTCGTTAAACACCCTCACTTCTAAACGAAAATTAGAGAAAGCACTGATGGCAAAGATGTATGTGCGACTTGGCCATAACTTTTTATTACTTTCACTTCACTAGATTCTGCGTTTTCTTTCTTTATGAAATAATTGAAGAAACTGAGATCTTGAGTTAGTCTTTTCTTTTCCTCATTGTTTGCAACACTCAAGGGATTGATCACATACAGCTTTTCTTCTACCTGAACTATTTTTTCTGCCCGAATTAATCAGTGAAGAGCTTCTGAAACAAAATCATCATTCATTATAGCTGATTTATTATTCCCCTATTGCATTGATGAATGAAAATAAAAATAATAACCGTATTCAATAATTAAAAAAAGTATCCTAAATTTCTATGTTTTTCCAAAAGAAACGTTTATGAAATACCTGTAATCTTTTTTTAAACTCTGCCTTTAATCTGATTAATATTACATTTATTTTCAAAAGTCAACAAATGAATCTCATGCTATCAGAAATATTGGGTATACCAGACTTGCTTGAACAATAGTTATTGTTATTATTCCTCTTTTGCACTTGTTCCTGCACCCCTGTGGAGAATTGTGAGTAGTTGAGTGGGCAATGACTTTTCCAGTGACATCTATGGCAAACATCTATTCCCCGACTGTTTTCCAACCTACAGGACTACCGTCGGCGATTCTGATGAGTCTGTTTCTTTCTTTCTTTTCTTTTCTTTTTTTTTTTTTTTTTTTTGCTTTTCTTTAATATTATTATATTAAGTACGGAGGTCGCTGAACTGTCTTTAAGAATAGTAGAAATGATTTCAATGTCTTCCATAATCTCTTCATAAAACCTGTTACCGTTACTTTGAATAACAGAAGCTTTATTCTTTAAATTTTTGTTCTGAAAAAAAAAATTCTTGGGCGGAGAGGCAAATTGCGAGTCAATGTCGGATTTAAATAAACTCACCGCATCAGCTAAACCATTAACCGGGTTGTTAGATTAAGACTTCGACGAAGAGCTCTAAGACTTTTGGAGCATTTGTTTGAGAACTAACGTACGAATCTGAGCCTTCGAATTGCACATTTACACAAAACGAATGCTTAAATAACTTATCTACTCATGCATACTAGCACTATTTAAATATCTAACACGTTTAAAATCAATCACCCTCACCAAAAAATAACCACGAATTAAGCACCCAGAAAACTACACTAATTTTGCAATTTTCTAGGTAGCAAAACATACCGGAATAGTGAATACGGATGAAGTAATTGGAACTGCCTCGCTGACATAAATTGTAAAAGCAGGGGCCTCAATGACAGGTGGGCGTGTCCCTAATGGGGTCACGGTCACTTCCATTGGTACTGTGGCAGTCCTACATCAAAAGAATTACAATTAGTGACTATTTCTTGTCAATGAATAAGATATCTAAATTTTGAAGTGTTCAATGTATTTATAGTTCAAAATTAAAAAAGAAAAAGAAAAGAAAATCAATACACATGGTGTAAAATTGCTTGTGGATTTTAATGATTGTTAATCTTCACAGTGTCAAACTTTTTCATCCCTTCTCCCCTCCTTTCAAATGATGCACCCCATTACCACTTTTCCCTTAAAAACTGTACACTTATATACCTTCTTTCAGAGACAGGTTGACCTTGGTCTGTTGCAGCAACCATGATGACATAGATTTCCCCCTCTGCTACACTTCCTATACAACTTATAGTTGCCCTTCCTGTTTGTGAGCTTGGCTGTATTGAAAACTTGGAAGCCCCATTGTTTGAAACACTTTGTATGGTGTATACAATGTCACCATTTGCTCCGCTATCTGCATCACTGGCTGAGACCTACAATTTATGAATTCAAAATACATAAACTTTTATTATTGTTTCTTATTTATAGCTCATTCTGCACACAAAGTTATGCAATTTAAATTAAGTGTTAATTATTAATTTTCACCCACATCCAGCAAAACTTGATTGCTTGTAGTATAGTCTCCCTCCACAATACTGTCTACGTATCTCGGTGCACCAAATACTGGAGTGTTGTCATTAAGATCTCTGACATTAACAGTGACTTGCACGGTTCCACTTCTTGGGTTCTGGGTTCCCACTTCAGTTCCTGTCACCTATATTTTCATTGAAACATAAAACACCTTAATTAGTCATGTAATTGACATCCCACAATAAAATAATATCATCATAATATGGAAGCTTGTAAAGGTCACACCAGTATATTTTCTTAATTTGAAATCACTGATTACAATAATTACAAACTATTAATTTGTATTTATGAATTTTTACTATCAAGTATTTTGTTACATGCAAAAATTAAAAAAAAAAACAGAAGCAATGCCCTAAATTGTATAAAGATTACTCATTAACTTTGCTATGTTGCTATAGGTCACTGACAATAAATATCCAGATCGGAGAGAAAAAACAGTTGTATTTTAAATAACTCACAGTGAAAGTGACAACTGGAGTGGATTCATAGTTTATTACTGCAGCTGCTTCTACATATCCTTCACTGTTTACTCTAAACAGTCCTGTGTTGACAGTGAAAGTGTATTGTCCAGTCTCACCTACAATCTATAATTCAATACCATTTTTCAGTTCTCTAATTTAAAGTAAATCTTTTGAAAAAAATATACATGTATATACAGTGTTTATATTATGTTTGATTAACATCTTACTAAGTCTGGATCAGTAACAGAGATTCTTAAAAGACTAGATCCATCATTATTCCTTGGTATGGTTCCAATTGGTGAATTTTCGTAAATGTATCCTTGGAAAGGTACACTTAGCACTGGGTTATTGTTGTTGGCTGCAGCAACTGATAATTTTATTGTAGCTCTGTTGGAGTACCTGTTAGCTACATTTTCTTGAGCCTATGTAAAAGAGCTTATGGATTAATTTATTTGCAACCATGAAAGCATGAACACTGACTAAAAGAACTTCAAAATGAAGGAATACAATATGAACCTCAATGAAAAGTTCAAGCTCAGAAACTTGGGATCTATCAACGGATGCTGTCTGGCTTACTAGGGCACGATATCGGTTTGCTGAGCCAGAAACTTGTTGCGTGGTCACTTGGAACCTGTTTCGGTACCCAGATGGCAAGGCTGATAAGACATAAAGAAACTGTCTGTAGATTACATAGTGTAGTAAATTAGTCAAAAATCCTAAAATGAATAAGAAGTGTTGACGACGATTAATCATAGTAAATTTGGACAATGTCTGTTTTCATTTGTCCTTCAGTTTTTTATAAACATTAACATGAGAAAAATGCATGATAAGAATGATTCATTACATTGTGTACACTACACAAAATTGCTAGAGCACACCGTAGAAAACTTGAAAAAAAGATCAATGAATACAAATGTAAGATGAAGCGTAACCATTTAATAGAACTGTTTGAAAACGCAGAAGATAACTGACATCGAATACGATGTTTGATCATAAAAGACCATGGTAGGGCAATCAGAATATTTTCTGCTGGGTGTTCTTTGGATTAGTTTGTAAAAAAAAAAAAAAGGTTAGAGATTTTTGTTTCTTCTAGTAAATATAAACAAACATGAAATATCTTCTATACGTTGCTAGGGCATTCAACGTACACCACAAGACTATTTCAAGATTGTACTGCGAATCTGTGGCTATCGGAAGTGTGTTTGACTGGATACCGATACCAAAGTACTGAGTGACTTCTAGTCGACACGATAGAGATTCACTCTTCATCTACTGCGAAAAAGTGATACCACTACGCTTGCAACCTCACAGACCACAATCGGTAGTAACCAATGTCATATCAGTGCAAAAATTAGTGCTCAGTCGGCTTCGAAAAATTGGTTTGTGAATAAGAAGACCATTTAAGGTTCTTGTATTGACACCATATACATCGGCAAATACGACTGTATTGGGCAATGCTGTATATTAAATTTACGCGTGTCGATAAAGCAAATGTTCTGTTTAAATTTGAGAATATTCAGGGGTGCTTTAGGAATTTTGCCTAATGTACCGGTATAAGAACCTTGCATTACTTATAAGCCAGTCTTACTATTCTAGTGGCCAATCAAGTGCTGGCAAAAGCAGTGCAAATAAGAAAAACAGTCTGAAAATGAAATGTATAATTAATGACAACTCTGTTGATGTAACATTCTGTCTTGCATGTATGTTTTAATTTCAAATATTACTCAACATAAAAAAGTCAAACACTTAGTCCTTACTTTGTCGTATTGTAAAGGTGATCGGAGCATTAAGAGTATCCCTGTCCTCTGCAATGATATCAACTGCTGCATTGGGATTTCTAGGATCCACGGGTACCGGGTTGAATACAAGTGTGCCAGCCTACAAACGAAGAATGTTACATAATTTTTTATGATGAAATACAGTAAAACACTTTAAGATATCTTACAACTGAAATTGCTTTATTATATTCTGAATTTATTACCTCGATTTTTTTTAAAATACAGGGTAGAAAATATTAGTTTTTAAGCAATAATTCTCAATATTTGTGTTCTCTTTAAATCTGTTTTACCATATCAAGCCTACTGCTACATACTCAATCTTGTAAAAAGTTGTGAAACTAACCGTTGACCCAGATGTGACACTTGTTGTGTAAGTTGGGTTAAAACAAACATTGTTGACATTAAAACAGGTGGAATACACAAATTTGGGTCCTAGATCATCCACATCATTTATAGTAATTGTGATGGTGGTGGTAGTCTGTTTCCTGACTGCAACGTTACTGGCCTTGTCCTAAATAAAGGAAAATCACAATAAATCGAAGTCTAGGTCAGAAGAGATCTTACGTTATAAGTATCATATTAAGATTTTCAACTCCAGTACTGGTGGGTAGAATAAGGGTATCATACAACACAAAATTTCTTTAGCCAAATCCTTTATACTCGATCATTGAAACTTCTGCTCTACTCATGAATTTGAAAAGTTAATTGGAACAGTAATTTCTTTTCTAATATATATGCTGATTCACATAAATTAATGGAATCATTTAAAAGAACTGTAAATATACAACATATATTTAATTTAAATTATCTTTTCAAACACCATGTATATTACGATATCATGATACTGCTCTAAAATATGATACTCACTGTTGCTGATATCGTGAGGGTATATGACCGAACAGATTCAAAGTCTAAAGAATTGCCAACAACAATTTCTCCTCTTGAAGTGATAGGAAGTACAAATCTGGTTGAGCCATCATTCTAAAGAGATATTTTTTATGTAATGTTATGTTTGTATAAATACAAATGTACACTTAAAAAGTACAATTCCATTACATGTACATTCTCTTACTTTTTCCTCTCAATTTTAAGCCCCTCCCCTTTTCTGCAGTATTCCTGAAATTCAGATACTCCTAAAATATTGCTCCATTGCAGAAAAACACCTTTAAAAGCTCGTCTAGAATTTTATGGAATATCAAAGGAGGAAAATAAATGACAAGTATACACTCACAGTACTGCCATCTCCAGGAACTATGGCATACTCTATTTCTTTGTTGCTTCCAGCATCCAGATCTGTAGCTGTTATCCCAGAATACACTGTTGTTCCAACTGGTGCTGACTAAAATATGGTTTTAAAAAAGTTTTAAAGTAGGTCCCTTCTCGAAAATTTCTTGATTAATGTCAGGTTTTCTTTTCTGGAACCATTAGAATAACATTTAGGTTATTCAAAAGCCCGAAAAATACACGTATTGATTTATAACTTTTCTGACCAGAATCTCTGGAAGAATTATACCTCTTTCTTTCATCATAGAATTTCAACCGAAATTAATAGATGGTAGTTCTGAACATATTACATCTATTAAAACAAAATAGCTCTCAAAGCTAAATATTTATAAGATACAGTGTGATATTTTAATTTAATTTAATTCTTCAGTTCTTAGGTATAGGGCTTTTAATATATTTTCGTTTTTTATTACAAACATTTAGAATCTGTAGCTCTGATTAATCGACAATGTTTCGTGATCTGCCCGTTTCAAATTCGCTCACCTGCAATAAGGGCGAAAGGGACGAAAATAAAACAGGAGCGAAAATTTCCTTGTAAACAGCATTAGATTTACATCTTGTGCATTTAAAAGGCTATACAAATATATAAATTCATAGCATTTTGCTTTCTTTCTACAATTTCTATATAAAAGGTGA
Source organism: Saccostrea echinata (assembly GCF_033153115.1). Taxonomy (NCBI): domain Eukaryota; kingdom Metazoa; phylum Mollusca; class Bivalvia; order Ostreida; family Ostreidae; genus Saccostrea; species Saccostrea echinata. Next base: position 10,114,727 of record NW_026889771.1, read on the forward strand.
AGATTACGAACAGTGATCAATCTCCATCTCTGATGGAGAGAGGAACGAAGCGTTATCAGCCGTGGGTTTCCGACGATGATCAATCTCATAAATCAAGTTAACAAAACGGACTTATTTCTCAGTAGCTTGCCTCGGTATAAATAATTGATCGTGTTTAGAGCATGTTCTTGTTTATCGAATCAGTTGGGAGACATACACATCACATGCAGGTGATGCTGGATTGATTGATTAACTGTATGTTGTTTTACATCCCATTGGAGAATTTTTCACTCATACGAGGGGTTATCAAAAAGTTTGTGGACTAGCGCCATAAAATTAAAACCGCTTTAGGTACATCAATGAACTTTATAACATTTAGTTAGCGTCATCTTTTCTATCTATAGAATAAATCATAAATCATGTTTTATTTTTTAATAGTTTAATTTTGCTTGTAACGCTGTACTTGATTGGGTAAAAAATTTACTTTATATCGTATAAACACTTATGATATGAGCAATTGTCATAAAAAAATCCCGTTAATTCAGGCATGTGGTACAACACAATTGTTCCGTAAAATTTGCAATTTTTACCCCATTCTGTAAGTTCTATGAAATTTTATCGTAAATTTTATATGGAGAGTCCAAACGTTAATATTAAGGACTTGAAATTGGCGTCAAAAAGGGGGAGGGGTTTCCTTTTCCAACATTCTATGAAGTTTCGTACCTGGAAAAACTGGCATAGACCTAGAGAATGCTTAAACGGGCTACAGAAAAATAAAATGCATCCAGAGGGCGAGGGAGAGTTAAAAAAAACTACAACATAAAACAATGGCCTTTTTGTTCGTGCTACTGGCTAAACTTTGTACATGTAAATCATATACGGTGCCAATTTTGATGCACCAGAGGCGCATTTAAAGTTACGTAGTGAGTCAATACCATGTGTTTCTTTTAAGTTTTCTTTTCATGTTGGGGCAAATTAAGATTATTTTTACTTATAATTTTCTCCACAAAAAGTAGATATTTTAGGTTCTGAAACCTGTAATTTTCTGAAACGTAATACTTTCAAGAATTGAATAAAATTTGCATGTGTCTTGCAAAAATTTTACTTCTGTCAAATATTTTCCCGTTTGTCCGTCACAGTGTCTCTTTAAACATATTATGTCTCTTAAGTAGATTCCTTATTTTACGCGAGTACTTAATATCGCAAAATGGCCGAAGGGCGTCAAATCGCGAGAACAATAATTCGCGACTGGGTGATTTATCTAGAGATTTTATAACAGTAAAGCACCATAAAAATAAAAGCGAGTAATTTTATTTCTCGAGTGGTGCTTTTCGCGTAATTACGCGATAATTTATTCCTCGCGTATATTTAGGAATCTACAGTAATGCTCCTGCCGAATCGTTGGAAATCCGAAATATTTAATGAAAAAAAAATCAAAGAGCTGAAAGGGGGGGGGGGAGCAAAGACTGGAGCAAAATTACGTCGAAGGATTGTATCTAAGAAGAAGCCTTATCAACCGAAAAATTACGAACGGGCTTTTTTCCAACGGATTCATGATATGGCTATAAGAAGTAGTTTTGAGGTATCCTGCGGGGATTTTATCTTTTGAAATCGCAATAACATTGAAGAATTTAATAATGCAAATATGAATACAATGAACGATCCCCTTTTTGGTTACGTTCGTTCGTAAGATGTCGGTATTTCTCTATTGAGACGAAAAATAAAATCTTTTTAGCCATATTAAATATGGTATGTCTTATTAATCCTTTGTCAAAGATCTTCATAAATACGACTGACATGTAAAAATGAGCATATTGACGCACATGTCGGAGATATCGATGGTATAGCGCATAATTATAAAGGAAAAAGTGCTTACTGATTTCACATAAAATATGATAGATCGATAGATCACGTGTAATTGTTATTTATTTTTGACGCATTCTTGAACTTGACTGTCATAATTTCTCGACAATTGATTGTAGATTTTCAGTATGTAAAAAATGACGTCACAATCGCATTCGTTTACAAACAGCGCGGAGCGGAGTTTCCCGAAAGTGACGGAGTTAAGGTAGTGACGAGTTAAGGGGTTTGGCGATACTAGTCATGACATCATTCGAGTAGGAACATAACTCATTTCTTCTATACATCCTTATGTCTTATAGAAAAAAAGCGTTTCAATTTAGTTTTAAAAAATGGGGTCTATAATAAAGTATTAAGTATGCAGATATCAAATAAGTTGAGGACTTCTCTAATCCCATAATTTGAAGGTTTTAAATTCAATAATCAAGTTGAACTTGATAAAATTTGACAACATAGCTGAATTGAATCTTTAAAAGGTTAGGTATCACTTCAAAGCTAGGCTTTGATGAAATGAAACACAATTTCACACACTTAAATACAACACAGAGATTGTCCTTAGTTTTTACGGGAATAGAGAGTTATAGTTCTTATATTATGATTAAGGGGGTAGTAATTTTGACAAACCTCATCAACTGAAGCAGAATAAGGAGCATTTCTAAATATAGGTGCATTATCATTTATATCCCGAATCTCCAGCTGCATCAGGAAAAACTTTGTTGGCGTTGGATCTTTCTACAATTGAGATTTCAAAGAAAGAAATTATTATGAAAAAAAACAATGCTTCAAATATATTTTTATCATAATCGATGAACAATGAAATTAGCGAGCACATATAGATAGAGAATAGCATCAGGCCCGTAAAACGCGGGGGGGGGGGGGGGCAGAGGGGCCTCCACCTTTTCTGAGTATAGTAGTTTGCTGTAGTAAATTTTCCTTTAGATGCTGGTTGCCCCCCCCCCTACTTTTTGATGTTGTAAGGTGGAGCAATGACAATTTCCATGATTTGGACAGTATTTTTTTTCTTTTCTCCTTTTTTTTTGGTTGTCAGATATTTTGTGAAGTACCCCCCGGCCCCCACACTTTTGGTCAGAGGTTTTGGAAAGTTGCACCCTTAGAAATTTTAGCTACATGTACGGGCCTGAGTATCACCTACTTAGAAATGACAACATAACAATATTAAGCGTTAAGAAGAATATGTACTGTAGCTCCTTGTTCCCTATGTGTCCTTGGGTGAAGTATTTCTGAATCAAAAAACCTTGATTAATAACTGCTTAATAAAAATGTGACAGATAAGCCGTCAATATATAGGTTCAAATTAACAAACTACTTACCAAAGAACGACAAGATAATTGAAATTCAACAGTGTCAAGGTCATCACTAGCTATGTAGGAACTTCCCTGTATAAATGAGAGAAAAGTGTAGTGTAAGAAAAGAAAGTCCATTATAACAAGTCTCATAGGGCAAGCAACACAAAAAAAAAATCTTGCAGTAAGAACAATGCAATGAGGGATTGGTTAGTTTTCAGTTGTATATGTATATCAAATGAACTTTAATGTCACTAGGTTTGTTGTGACTTTAACATTCTTTGTGTCGCCGGCCTATTTTGGACCTATTTTCAAAAACTACGTTAAGTGCCATGTGCCTACTGCTAACTCATTACGTCACAAGTAAAACTGATTATGACGTTCCGTCATCATTTCGAGTTTCGCGAAATTTTGACCACTTTTGCTGCAGAAAAATAAAATCAGTCTATTACTGGAAATTATGAGAAAGGACTGGAATTTTATACGGGTATATTTCATTTGTCTTGATAATTTTACACGGGTATTTCATTTGTCTTGATCTTTGATAAATGTAAACGATGCATTTTGATTTGGAATTAAGCAATTTTATCCTTATTTTAAATCCTTATCTGAACAAAACTGGCAATCCGGCAAAGTTCCATTGGCAGAAAAAATATACATTTGCATCTGCTCACACTCTATCTTTTGATATAAGTTGCAGAATGGTGATATATATGAAATACGTAAAAATAGTTCCTGAGCAGGTTGGCGCTCTATGAAAACTAAAGTCAAAATTGAACAAAATTTGTGCATTTTTCTCCCTTTTTAAAAATTAACGGGAATTACACTTAGTTTGTGACGTCACAGAGACATAAATGATTTTAGTTTCCCTCAAATCAATGATGAATTGTTAATTCAGATTTATTTATTTAAAAATATTCAATTGCGCACATTTCAAGAGATTTTCAAAATTTGATTTTTATGGGACAGGGCTGCGCCTTTACCGTATAATGTTCTTTCACCTTAAAAAACGCTATATGCTCATCACTAGTTACTGAAAAATATTAGTACCTTATACTCTAATGCGCGGTATTCAATTTGTCGGCACGGCCAGGTTATAGGACCGACGATATCCAAAAATAAGAATTCAATGTTTAAACAGTTCCGTGAAAACGTAGTTAATAACATGTCAAATTGCATTAAGGCTGTTATTCGAGCAATTCTAGAAAAAAGAAACTAAGTGCTATAAGGTAAATTTTCAATTATCAACGTAAAAACTTTCATAAAATTGCAAAATTCAACATATCTTTTGTTTGCGCCTTTGTTCAGCAGCGATATATTTATTTCCAAAATGTGCATTTATTAAGGAATGTTTTGAAGTTTTGTGTGAGTTATTGGTGTTTAAATCACACAGACTTGTCACGTAGGGATATTTCATGAAGTGCGCTAGCGCTTCATGAAAAATATGCCTACGTGCAAGTCTGTGTGATTTACACACTAATAATTCACACTAAACTTCAAAACATTCCTTATATTTACATTTTACATGTTCAAAAATAGAGTGTGAGCAGATGCAATGTATATTTTTTCTGCCAAAGGAACTTTGCCGGATTGCTAGTATTGTTCAGATAAGGATTTAAAATAATGATAAAATTGCTTAATTCCAAATCAAAATGAATATCGTTATATTTTTATTAACGTCTCTGTATTCAATGTGACGTCACTTTAACGCGATTTTCTACGCGTGAGTATACACGAAAATGACATTCAAATCAATTTCACAGTTGGCTTAGTAGAAAAACATAGCAAATATAAATATATAAGTTTGAAAAAAGTTTTTTGAGCTGTATATACACATGTATACTGTAAATCACTTTATTCGCGAAAACTTCATTTTCGTGTAATTACACAGGACTGTCTGCTGATGAAAATTTCATATCCACGTATATTATTTACTGTATTATTAAAGATTACATAGAGTATTGACCACAGTTCGTGAAAAATTGTCCCGCTTATAAATACCAATTAACAATCTCCGTAAATAAGGTGTCGCAAAAATAAAGTGATTTACAGTATATACTAATTAGCTAAGTTTTACCATTATTTGATTTTTAAGAATTTAGAATTTAAATGATTATTTTGGTTTGAATTGTAATTTATGAAACTTACATCTCTGTCGATTGCCGACTTTAATCGGATAAAAGTTCTACTTCCAAAAGATGAATCTGTCACTGGTAAAGTTACTAATTCAAACAAACTATCTAAGTTAAGATCAGTAGGAGTGGCTGCTGATCTAACAAAGGATATGTTGACTCCTGATGCTGTCACAGTCCCCTGATTTATTCCCTCTATCGTTGTGTCTGTCCTATAGAGTGCAGAATTTGGGTCAAAAGAAGCAAAAGTGGACTCGTACACAAATCCAGCAATGTTAGGATCAGGTGAAGTGCATGCTGTGATAGATATACAAAGGTATACAAACATACAAGTATTAATTCATTTGCGGAATATTTGAAATCAGTTAAATTTTAGGAAAATTGTCTTCAGGTGTATTACTGAATTAAATTTAAATATGTTAAAACAATGATAAAAAAAATCTTACGTTCCTGCGAATTCACTGTACATATGTAAAAGTAGAGCCAAAGTATTGTAAAAGGCACCCCTAACGTGTCCTGCTTCTGCATCTTAAAATTGAGATAGCATTTTGAGATGAACTTATGAGCTTGAATACTGTTCCTTATCTCTATATATTTCACGGTTTTCTTCTGAATAAGGAAATTGAATACACTAGTATGTTTTTACTCTTTATCTCTCTCTTTTTAGGTCATTTAGGTGACTTATTGACGCTTTTGTTCGTCGTCGTGCGTAAAGATTTAACGTTGAAAGTTTCATTATTTGAATTGTATTTTAGAGGAACTTGGATTTAATTCTGCATGTAATAATCCAACTTATATTCATAGTTAGCTTTATAGGGAGGAAATTCTTCAAAATCACGCGTCAGTTTTAAATATATTTAATATTTCCAACAATCAAATTGAGTTTGAATTACCATACCTATACTGGATTCAGAAGATACTAGTACATAGGGGTCCCAGTAATGTTCTGACAAGCCTCTTCTCCTTACTCCTCACCAAATTATTAACAGCAGTGAAGGAGAAACTTCAGGAGAACTGTACAATGACATTCAAGAAGTGGTGTTAATCAGATGTGGTTACTTAAAAAATCCAAGGAATTTCGAAAAAAAAATTAAAATCGCATTTTTTTTTATACCAAAATCAATGACATCAAAACGTACGACTTTTCAACAATTTATACAGCCATTTTCCACGATAAATTAAAGTCCAGGCTTTTAACATCATAAACAACTACTTTTTCAATGAAAATAGAACTATTAAATTTACATACCTTTTCATTAGTCATTTGCAAAAATTATTTTGTCAAAGCATTCTGATTGTACACATTACTCCGAAGTTGATGTAAAAAATGTGCTTGATTTTCGGATTGACAATATCTATGCATAGTTTTTGTTGGAGATCAAGTCTTCCAACAATCAGTTGGATTTCTATGGGTAATAATTGCGCCCCGTTATTTCCAGTCTTATAGAGTAAACTTTCCCCTCTACAATCCCCCCGGGAAAACAGGCTCTATAGTAGGGTTTCTCCCACGGAAAAATGACTCTAGAGTAGGATTTCCCCTTCGAAAATCCCACATCAGATTCAATTTTCTGTGGGAAAATCCTATTTAGTTTAATAATTATAGAGTGCAATTCCCCCAGAGCCAATTTTCCCCCAATAAAATAACTTGGCTTTACTTATGTATGGGGGAGAAGATATTTTTATGTGTCCTTTTTCCAAAATGGCCAATGTTCCATTAAAACATACGAAGTATGAAAACACTGATGTTGTAGAGTAGGATTTCCCCCATAGATAGCTTTCCTCCCGGAATCTGTACTCTGGAGTAAGATCCCCCCCAGGGGAAATCTCACTCTAGAACCAGATTTCCCCCTCTTTCTTTCTCAGAGTAGGATTTTCCCTCTTCTAGCAATGCTTAAATAATATGAACAATATTTTGGCTTAAAGTTTATATGAAAGTCAACTGATTTTTTACTGAAAATATAGTGTTTTCGACTAAAGAATTCTCGAATTTAGTATGAAATCTTAAAATATATAGTTGAAATCATCGATTCTCAACTCAAAACTTTAACTAATAGGAAATTGTAAAAGGAGATGGGCGAACATAGCATGCAGAAAGCCTATAGCTTCAGAAATATAAAAAATAATGTTCAGTTTGTGAATTTAATATTTAGAGTAAAGTTCTCATTATTGAAATTTATGAAATTGTGATAAACAAAACTTTTCTGAGGAAAATTTTCTCGGCAAAATGTGTTCTTTTATTAAAAAAATTAATGTGGTATTCGTGGGGTTCGAATCCTAGCAATAAAAATCCTGAGTATAATTTTCTTTCGAGACTAGCAAGCTAAGCACTAGACTACACAAGTCCTGTCGAACAGTGGCATTTAAATCATGTTTGTGATATGATCCTTGACTTAATGGACTTCAATTATTTCTCGAAAAGAAGCGAATGTTATGTCATTAAAGTATATTTTTAAGGTATAGTGTGTCATTGCTCCATATTTTTGGTAACCAAAAAATGTATATTTTTATGCAAACTTTGAGGATTAACTTTCAAAAAGGTGGAGCGAAGACCCAGTCATATCGAAAAATAGTGCTATAGTATGCAAAAATGACTCTTTTTGCCCGCTTTACTGTGTGTCTAATATTTCACAGGCAAATAACTTCAATCTTTGAGGGATTTTTACAAATTGTAGAGATTTTACATAAAGTATATTTTAATGTTAGACGAAATATCAAGGAAAATTTTGATATAATTGAAATTTAATTTTTCATCTTCATGTTTGTCACACTATAGGCTTATCGCTCGTCATGTTCACCCATCTCCTTAGTAACTCAAAAAATCGTAGGACGAGATGTCTCAACACCATCTCTCGGCGCAGCGGTATCTGTTTGTTCACGAATTTTAAAATGTATATCAGGCCACCTATTTGCTTGCCCTCTAAAGGCCCAGTATTTCTTCTATGGACAGATCCTTTTTACAGGGAATGTGTGAAAAAAATTCTAAAATTTCCACAAGCCATTTAGCGAGTATTTGAATCGAGTAGTATTTTCAAAGGGAAATATTAAAAAAAAAGCCATAAACCAAAAACAAAACAGTACAAGAAACACTGCTTTTGCAAGCCGAAGCATATATCCCTTCGACCCCAGCGGTGTAATATTGGATTTGAAAGCAAAGAGCAAATACACTCTTTAAGTTTTTTTTTTAATCAATCTTTTTTTTTTTAAAAGAAATTAATGACCCATTTATAGTTCCATGGCAACGACAGCTATTTTGGATATTTAAACGCCAGAATCTTGGAGAGACACTTACACATCAATACTATGTTTATGTAGTTTTGAAATACAATTGGAAAAAAAAATCCATTTAAGATAAAATTCCTTTTTGTTTCCATGGATACAGTTAAAAAATTGTCCAAACGATTACATTGTTCCATTTTTTTTAAACCAGTTTGACCAGATAAAAAAGAAAAAGATTTTAATGGTTCAAAGAATTGGTTGGACAGTTACTGAGAAAAATGAGATTTGAAATTTTCATTCTTCGTATGTTTCAAACGAACTGGTCGCCATTTTGAATGTGTCGCCCTCTCCACCCTCATACATAAGTACAATCATGGTATTTTATTGGGGGGGGGGGATTGGCTCTGGGGGAAATCGCACTCTATAACTATAGGGCAGAGTAAGATTTCCCTCGGAAAATTGAATCTGATGTGGGATTTCCGTAGGGGAAATCCTACTCTAGAGTCATTTTTCCGTGAGGGAAAGCCTAATCTAGAGCCTATTTTTCCGCAGGGAAATCCTACTCTAGAGCCAGTTTTCCGGGGGGGGGGGGGATTTTAGAGGGGAAAGCCTACTCTACAAGACCGATAGTAGACCTATTTTTGTATGCAAATACTGAAGAAATCTCTTGCCTTCAACTTGACATTTAGATATATCGACGTTTTATCAATTAACAATAACATTTTCATTCCTACGTTGATTCGATATATCCATTTGCATTCGAAATAAAAGACACCAAAGAGTCTGATACATCTGTTTTATATTTTAAATATTTTTTCTAGAAAAGGCAGTCTGACAACAAATCTTCATTATAAGCTTTATGATAAACGCGATGACTTCAATTTTTCTATCGTTAACTTCCCTTACTTATATATCAATATACCAATATCACCTGCATATGTAGTTTATGTCTCCCAGTTGATTCGATACGCAAGAGCATGCTCTTCGTACGTACAATTTCTAAAACGAGGCAAGCTATTGACAAACAAGTTGATGATACAAGGATATAAAAAGTTTCCTTTAAATTCAACATTTTGCAAATTCTATAGTCGATGCAATTACCTTGTTAGCAAATACAACATATCGTTAAATAGAATGGTGATCCTACGTTTTTCATAAGAATTGTTATGCCATTATTTTCACCTTGAATTTTTTCCGTTTGCCCGATCATGACGATCACACCCGTAATTAGCATTGAACCGCTACCAAAATTGTGTAGTTTACGGCTCCAGGGTCAGGAGTCCTGGAGAAAGGGTGGGGCCGTATTGATGATATAGTGAAAATATATCAATTATTTGGAAAAGCTTCTTCTTTACCCATTTTTAATAAGCGGACAAACTAAGTGCATGGTTTGATGAGCATGGATGCTTCTTATAAAATTGTGAGATTCATGGTCCCCTGACGTGTTAGGGCGGGGGCTCTATTGATTACAAATGTATATAGTGAAAATGCATGATTTCTTTGAAAAGATTCTTCTATATCTCTGGGTATTAAGCAAATAGAGTGCATGGTTATGATTAGCAAGGGTGACTCTTCCGATTTTTTTTTTGACACTTTGAATTTCAGGCCTCGGGGTCAGAGGTTGAGGTGTTAGCATTGGGCTCTATTGATTATATAGTGAAAATGCATAATTTCTTAGGGTATTCTACCCCTGTGTATTTAGCAAACATACTAAGTGCATGATTACGATGAATTAGGGTGGTCTTCAAAATTGTGAAATCCATGGTTTTGAAAATCCCTCTTCTCTGACAATGGGTATTTGCAAACATACATGTACTTTGCGCATGGTTAGAAAAGCAAGTGTTTCTTTTCAAAAAATATGAATTTCATGATCCCTATATTAGGGCTTCTTTTTACACTTCCTGTTATAGGGAGGGCTGTATTGGTTATATATACTGAAAATTCATTTTTTCTGTGACAAACTTCTTCTCTGCTTCTGGGTGTTTAGCAAGCGTATTAAGCGCATGGTAAGGACAAGCAAGTGTGCCTTTTCAATAAAAATGTGAATTTCATGGCCCCTGGGTCAGGGTTTGAGGTGTTATGACGGGCTCTAATGATCGTATAGTGATCATACATTATTTTTTGATAATCTCCTCTGCTGCCAAGTATTTAGAAAAAATATACTAAGTGCATGTATTTATGAGCAAGGTTGTCTCTCCAATAAACAGTTTCCATAACATCAGAAACCCAGGGGCCACGAAATTCACATAACTAAGTACTTATTTATTATGAGCAAGGATCCAATAACGTGGAATTAATGGCTCATTTGTTCAGGGGTTATGTTGTAAGGGCGGGACTCTTTTAATTACATAGCGAAAATGCATTAATTCTTTGAAAATCTTATCTGCTGCCGGACATCTAGGAGGCAAACAGAGTACGAAGTTGTAATGTGAAAGGGTGTTTTTACCAGAATTGTGAAATTCTTGACCACTGGGTTAAGTGTTCCAATGCTGGGCAGGGCTATATTGATCTTGTAGGGAAAATTGTTCTTCGAGAAAAGTTACTCTCCTTCAGTATTCACCTATAATAATTGATCACTGTAAATAATGCAATTATTAGGTCAATTAAAAAAAGAATCAAACAAGATATTTTAATGTTTAATACAAAAAGTACTTTCAGAATTTTTTAATGGTCAGATAGCCATAAATAATAATTAAATCAAAATGAGACAAAAATACCTTATCTTTGTACATTAAATATTCTTCAAAGACCAACAGCAGCCAATGTGAGAGAAAATGATGCGTTTACAATATGTGATCGTGCATAATTGTTATGTTTAATCTACATAGTGTTAGTGACAAATGGGAGTGTATTAGCACTGGCAAGTGCAGGCTAGTAAACTATCTACTTAACGATTTGTTACTGAGGATAAACTATATTTTATTCAACCCTAATAATCACATTTCTCTTGCTTTTTATGCAAAATAGCCTCATCTGTTTTATTTTGTTTTATTTTATAAGTCTATTGATCGTTTACAGTGTTGCATTATACTCAGGTTAAGGCCATGTGTCTCTTGTTAATTATTGAATAAGCCATGAACCTAGTTATTTGGAAAAAGAAACCATATAGTCAAAATTAGAGTGTTCCAAGGAACGCTTGTGTCGCCTGCTTTGAGCTTCATTAAGGGTGTAAATAAATCTAATAATGGTCAGCTTTTTATTTACTACTAGCATGATGGTAATTGCATTTGCCTGCAAGGAAAAATTGGCATCCATTGATAGTATGACTGCGAAAGAATCTAACAATCAAAGAAAATATGGTTCCTTGACCCTCAAATGAATATTTAAATTTAAATTATTAGAAATAACTTTTTATCATATTATTAATACGTGTTTCCTACAATCCTCCAAAAGAGATTTCACTCTGTCTTTACTGATTGTCAGTCTACACGATCCCTTGTGGAATATCGATTCCAATGTATTGTCATGGTATTTAAATATAAGTTTGTGTGTCAACTGAATATCATACAGTTTCAAAGTACTTTTTCATGAGCTAAACGCGTTTCCAATAATCCTCCAAAAGAGATTTCACTCTGTCTTTACTGATTGTCAGTCTACACGATCCATTGTGGAATATCGATCCCGATGTATTGTCATGGTATTTAAATATAAGTTTGTGTGGTAACTGAATATCATAAAGTTTCAAATTACAGTATCATGAGGTCATAAATATGTATAAATGCTAATTATCAATATCTTTCCTCTCAAAATTCAGAAATCATAACTTAGATTAAACTACCCAGGGTATTTTTGCAAAGTACGTCAGAGGTCAAGATCAAGTGAATTATAATGCTGGTATTTTTCATATTGTCTTATGACACACGGTGCACATGCTAAATAGCAAAGACTTACCCCTTAAATGTAAAAAATATGCTGTAAATCGGCACTATGAAACTATTTTTAAAAGTAGGTCAAAGGTCAAGGTCAAGGGTTACTAGGTTGGTAACCTTGGTAATTTACAAAGCCATCATGCCAAGCAATATATGTGCAAAATATCAAAGCCATACCTCTTACAGTTTTCGAGATATAGGGTGTGACAGACGGACAGCTAGACAGACAGACAGACGCCGGGTAAAGTCCCTTAGTGTCGCTCTGCTCTGCAGGCAACATAAAAAGTATATATATGTATTGAAATGATGAGCAATGAGTCATTTATAACATTAGATAAATGATTACCAGTCCTCTTTTGGAATATAGTTAAATATTGTTTAACTTGACAAGAAAGGCGTTTGACAAAACCTGTCTTTCAGGAAAGACCCTTTATTTTAACAATGCATTGCGTGATATCTTTCTTATGTGTAGAAATAGTGCATGTACAATGAGAAAAGGATTAGTGACAATGTCTGAAAAAATAAAGTTCATGGCATTTGTTTACTATTAGAAATTGATTTTCGGACTTTTCTTCAACAAAAAGGAATTGAATATAAGAATTAGCCTGGAACTCAAGCAACAGTGGATAAACTGTTTTGAATTTCAAATAATCGTCTGTTTTCTTATAAACGACAATAAACTAACCGAGATTTGAAAGATATTTTTATATAAGTCTCCGAAGCATACCAGGTATTACGAAAGCCGGATAGGCTCATTTTTGACAAGATAAAAAAAAATTAACTCGTTATAACGAGATAGTTATCTCGTTATAACGAGTTAGTATCTCGTTATAACGAGTTAGTATCTTGTTATAACGAATTAGTTATCTCGTTATAACGAGTTAGCTATCTCGTTATAACGAGTTAGTATCTCGTTATAACGAGATAGTTTTCTCTTTATTTTGAGATTTAATAGCAATATAGGAATAAAAATAGCTTTATAGTTTTAATGCCATTGAATTTTTAGCTAGTAATTATCAGTCAAATTTAACTTGAACAATTGATTAATGGTTGAAATTTAATTTGCTCTAGAGTTTACTTATGATTAAATCTTGAACTATCTTGCTGTCAATAATCATATTTTGATAAGTATAGCAACTCTAAGGCGAACACATTTACGCATTAATTCGTGAACGCCTCCTCAAATTGTTGCATTAGGACGCGATATTTTTCTTTAAAAAATATTGCCAAATATACTTGCTTTAAACTTTGGCAATTTATTTATGACAACCATTTCTGATGAATGACACTATTTCGACATGTTTTCGACGACTTATACACTTTCATGTATCAATTTCTATACCGCTAAAATTAAATATCAGAGACAATATAAGTGCAACATATCGCACGCGTTTATGCAACATATAATATATACGATTACAGTGTGATACATATGTTATTTTTGAGATTCAGAAATGTTTTGATGAAGGTGTGTGGTGAGACATCAGCATGTTAGATTATAGGCGTAGTAATAGGGGGCTAATGTCCCCACCACCTTTTCTGAAAAGGGGGCGGTCAACAGTATCTTTGTGCCCCTTTCTCCAGATTTTTTTTTACCTGAGTAAATATCTCTCGAAAATAATGGCGAATACTCCTAGTTTGAATATCAAATTTTTTTGTTTTTTTTTGTTTTGTTTTGTTTGTTTGTTTGTTTTTTTTTTTTTGCTTGTCAAATATTTTACTTGGTTTACCCCCCCCCCCTTCCTCGCCTTGAACTTTGTGACTAAGCTTATGCAGATTGTCCACGATGATTAGGAATGATAAAGCTAAAATGATATATCATCCTGCTAAGTAATAAGACGTTAGATTTGATCTGCTGATATTAATTGATATTTTATCTAATATTCTGTCATGACTCACTGTTTATATTTTTTTCCGGGGGGGGGGGGGGGGGGAGGGGGGTCCAAACTGTGGAGATTCACGTAGACCTATTTGAGATTCACGTCTATTTGGTGGATCTTATGTTTACCACATAGTGACAAAACATCAAACCAGAGTTTACAAAACAAAAAAAGTTTACAGAGTTTACAAAGCCAGTTCAGTTTGTTTACTTAGGATTGATAAACGAATAGGGCTAATACTACATGTATATTATTACATGTAATACAACATTGAAGCAATATCATTAATTATTTTCCTCATCACAATATTTGTTGCGTATACTTTGCAAGCATATAATTTTAAATTCAAAAAGAGATTGATTTTTTTTTGGGGGGGGGGGTTAATAAATGGAGGATATTCAATGTTTTGTATCTGATATGGAATTCATTTCACGAGTGGGACAGGATTTTTTTTATATTTTCATGAGTGCGAAGCACGAGTGAAAATATCAAAAATCCTGTCTCACTATACAATACATATTTTTAGGCATAATTTATGCTTGAAATACACCTTAATTAATGCATATCATATTGTAAACTTTAGATATTAAACTTTCATTCTATACCCAAAAAGGATCACAAAAACGTCAACTGTTTTTACTATTGTCAAAGTGAGGCATGTGAATTTCCTACATGCACTACATTTCAGCCTGCTGACCTTCACCTTTTTATTGTGGCTTCCGTAGAATAAAGAGCCCCAAAAGTTTTTTTATTCTACCACATTGATAATAACGCAAAAATACATATTGTACATGAGATTTCATGCCAAATTGGTAAATTAAAATGTTTCTTTCTTTTAATAAACAAAAGAAATATATAAATTTTTAAGTGATAAGTACAGTATTCTTCTTGAAATTCATCATATTTATTATTGAGGGGAAGGAGGGATTGGTGATAAAAACAACGTGAATTTAGTTTTTTTTTTGTCAGACATTGAATTTTGATCTTGCCCCTTTGAATTGAACTGGAATTCCTTGTTAACAGACAAGAAATTATCAAAATATGGACGTTAAAGCCTAACAAATGGTATCATATCGACATTATTAATTCGGAATATATGAAATAATGGGATTATTTCTATGCATTTTTATTGCGACAAATATTACGCAAAAATTATCATAATTTTAACAAAGTCAAGAAAGCTTGATCAGAGCAGTTAATCAGCCAGAGTATATATATATATTTTTTCTGATCTCCTTGTACATGTTGACAAAATTTTGACGTTATATACATTCCATTTAAAGATGACACTAACTCTATTTTGCAATTTTAAGGTATAACACAACAACATGAGGCGGTCATAACTTTCCGTATATTTGTCTTCGGTCTTTTCAATAAACAACACTAATCAAAGGCATAATACATAAAACTAGTATGCTGTTGTTCCATTGAATCTTTATCACGCACACTTCAAACAAATTTGATCTACTCGCTTCTGTATATTTCCTATAAATAATGGTCTATTCTTTACTTAGATATATCAACTCTTTAGATCATTTTTTATCTCGTTATAACGAGATAATTATCTCGTTATAACGAGATAAGTAACTCGTTAAAACGAGATAACTAACTCGTTATAAAAAGATAACTAACTCGTTATAACGAGATAATTATCTCGTTATAACGAGATAACTAACTCGTTATAACGAGATAACTAACTCGTTATAACGAGATAGCTAACTCGTTATAACGAGATAACTAACTCGTTATAACGACATACTAACTCGTTATATCGAGATAACTAACTCGTTATAACGGGAGAATTATCTCGTTATAACGAGATACTAACTCGTTATAACGAGATAACTAACTCGTTATAACGAGATACTAACTCGTTATAACGAGATACTAACTCGTTATAACGAGATACCAACTCGTTATTACGAGATAATTATCTCGTTATAACGAGTTAAATATTTTTTTGGTCTTGTCAAAAATGAGCCTATCCGGCTTTCGTAAGGTATAACCTTTACTTTTAGAAGATTTTATAATCTCTATAAAGACACTTGAAATTATCCAAAAGAAACACGTTGGATGAATCTTGACTTCACGGCGATTAAATATATGTAAGTTTTGCCTAAGAACTATGCCTTTAGACATATTTTAAGTTTAAAATTAAGGTATTGTCTTATCTAATCTTTTTTAGAATTGCATCTTAAGCACATTTTAAACTTCTGTAGCAAGGTTTCAGATAGAAGAAAATTACCATAAGTATAAATGAAGTTTTAAAATGCGAGTTCTACACTATAAAAATTATTATATAGACTTTTTTTGATAAAGACTTGTTACATGTTAAATACTACACACTGTGTAACTGCCAATAACCCACTTCACTTATTCTTACGTGTAATTAAATACAACATGGCGCTTGCATCGTTCAACGGCTTTAGTCAAAGAGAAAACACACACTAAATGGTTCAATGATCAGTAAGCGACACATGCAATTAATCAAGCTTAAGTTCACTGATTGTCTTAAATTTGATTTAGTTTGTATTACATCAAACTGTATATAGTATTTCCAAGGTAAAATAAGCTAAAATATTTCAACCATTCATTTGTCCTTACCTTTGTGACTTGACACAACCCTTAAAATAGAAATAAACTTCCTTGTTTTTAGCAAGACGATGTTTGTGGTGCATATAAAGAATGACTTACACAACAGTTGGTAAGGTTAAGCACATAGCTTCATTTTGTCTTTTTGAAGTTTGAAATAAACTTTAGAAAGGTAACAAAAAATTAATATAGCTTGATTTTTAGCTCAACTGGTCAGAGACCAGAAAAGCTTATGCGATAGCAAGGTGTCCGTCGTCCGTCAGTCTGTCTGTCCGTCTGTAAACAATTTTTCAAAACGCTACTCCTCCTACAGTTTTAGTCTGATTTCAATATAACTTGGCACACAAGTAGACTACACTAAGATACATAATTCTGTGAATCGGTTTTTGATTTCGATGAGCGGTGTTGCCATGGTTACTAAAAATAGAGATTTCTGGGAAGTACTTTCAAAACGCTACTCCTATTACAGTTTATGTCTGATTTCAATATAACTTGGCACACAAGTAGACTAGACTTTGATACATAATTCTATATATCGATTTTTGATTTCGATGAACGAACGGTGTTGCCATGATTACTAAAAATAGAAATTTCAGTGAAACTCTTTTAAAACTCTTTCCTCCTACAGTTTTGGTCTGATTTCAGTATAACTTGGTACACAAGTAGACAATACTAAGATACATAATTCTCTATATCGGTTTTATGATTTCGGTGAACGGTGTTGCCATGGTTACTAAAAATAGAAATTTCCTTGAAATATTTTTAAAACAGGTTTGATCCGATTTCATAATAACTTGGCACACAAGTAGACTAGACTATGATACATAATTCTGAGTAACGAATTTTTATTTCGATGAATGGTGTTGCCATGGTTACTAAAAATAGAAATTTCTGTGAAACTCTTTAGAACCCTACTCCTCCTACAGTTTTGGTCTGATTTCAGTATAAACTGGCACACAAGTAGACTATATACTAAGATACATAATTCTGTGTATCGGTTTTTGATTTCGATGAACGGTGTTGCCATTGTTACTATAAATAGAAATGTCCTTGAAATACTTTCAAAATGCTACTCCTCCTACAGTTTTGATCTGATTTCAGTATAACTTGGCACACAAGTAGACTACACTATGATACAAAATTGTTTCTATTGTTTTTTGATTTTGCTGAATGATGTTGTCATGGTTACTAAAATTGAAATTTCTGTAAAATTCTTTTCAAAGGCTACTCCTCCTACAGATTTAGTCTGATCGCAATAAATCTTAATAATACAAAAATCTCAATAAAACAAAAAGAAACTACACCAAGGATCATTATTCTATGTATTTCTGTTGCAAAGTTTCAAGTCCAAGTGCTACTTTTAAGTACAAACCAGTAGAGCTACATTCTCATTAGAGACTTCTGGTTTATGTCATAAATAACAAGGAAAAAGACTCAGTAGCCAGTACCTTATATCCAAAGTTGAACTCTACGTTATCCAATATTCCTTTGCTCAAATCTTCTATTACGTACAATGTACTGCTAAATATCTTTTCATTTAAAAAGCAAAGAGGAAGTCTCAGGTGTTGGAAAGAAATGAATTTTTCTAACAATACTAGTTATTTTAATTCAGGAAACATTTATTTGGCAATCAGAAGTTACCTACTCTTACAAAAAAGGATACAGTGCCCCAAACCAATGTAGCTAGCCTGACCAAAAATGGTGGCCGTTGCTATAATGCTCTTAAAAGGTAAACCTTGTACAAGGGGATGGATAACATCCAGGATCCCATATTTAGACCTTCTTTGGAAAGTGTGTGGGGGGGGGGGGAAGGTGTCTGTGAGGGACTGTCAAAAGGAACTGAGTTTACAAGACCGGCAACCTATTGAGCTAGCCCGGCCAAAAAATGGAAAAAAACCCGCTTATAATACTGTTATAAAAGTATATA
Organism: Saccostrea echinata; assembly: GCF_033153115.1. NCBI lineage: Eukaryota > Metazoa > Mollusca > Bivalvia > Ostreida > Ostreidae > Saccostrea > Saccostrea echinata. Next base: position 10,133,486 of record NW_026889771.1, read on the forward strand.
GTTCTAGGGGCTGGATAATATCCAGGATCCCATATTTAGACCTTCATCTTTTGACAGGAAAGGGGACTGTGAGAGACTTTTGACTGTCAAAAGGAATTTTGTTTACAAGACCGGCAATCTATTAAGCTAGCTCGGCCAAGGTAAAAACGCCTATAATACTGTTATAAGAGTACATAGATCGAGAGGTTGGGTAACAAGGGAAGGGTCTTGTACAAGGTTTACCTTTTAAGAGTATTATATCCACGGCCACCATTTTGGTCAGACTAACTATATTGGTTTGGGGTCCTGAGTCTTTTTTTTGTAAGTGTGGCCTTTGATTCGCTTCTCCAAGATGTATTAAATTGAGTCAATCTTGTTTCTTGAAAAGTATCTATTACGACACTTAAGGTAATTTGAACCGTGAACCCACCACTTAATACCCCATACGAAAATGTCTAGTCAACTAATCGTCGACTAGCAGTCAACTAGTCATCAATTGAATACTCGAAAACAATTGACTACTAGGAGTTGAATGCTTTTCTGATAAGTTGTCAACTGCTTTGCCTAAAGTGGTCCGTCAATTGACTGTTTTTTACTGAATTGACCATTAGTTGAATATTAATGCTAATACTTTTAAAATCTCATTCGAGAAAAGAGTTGACCATTGTTGAACACTTCGACTTTGTAAAATCTTGTTGAGCTGTCTATAGTTGATTTGAAATTGAAGAACAAGATGTTACTGGTCAAATGAATATTTTAGAAAACCTCTAAACCATGACGTATTAACAATGACTGGATGCTACACTACCTGCAGGCCCATAGGAAGCAATTTCAGTTGGGGGGGGCACAACCATACATTTTCAGTAGTTGAGGGGGCACTATCAACTACCAAAAATTCCCTGACGAGCAAGAAAAAAAAAGGGTCATCAAGGTATGTCACTCGTGAAATAAGTTATATCAAGGATTTTTTGAGAAGTATATTTTAGATAAGTGCTCATATAGCAAGACTCCAAATCGCAAAGAAAATTGGGGGTCAGTGTGCATCTTATTGAGCAACGGTGCAATGAACTTGGCCTTTTTGCACTTAAATTGTAACCCTTAAGTTAATCACTTTAACATTCATTATATTTAAGCAGATGTAATCATGGCAATAAATATAATCTTATTTTACGTAAAATTGTGTGAATAATATTTATCATTGGACAAGTCATGCAAATAAATGCGCATAAATTATTGTGTGACCTTTTTGCACTAAAAAGGATTATATTTGGGATATTAAAAATCTAAATATGCAATAAATATTTTCTTGTTTAAAGCTTTTTATGACTTTAGTGCCGATCAGTTGGAAGTATCCTGTTGTTTAAAATAATAAAGAAAAAAATGGGGCCAGTGATGTAAATTTGGAGATATTGGTCCAAATATGAGATTTTTAGGCCCCACCCCCACCCCCAAGTGTAAATTTTAGCTTAACTTCTTCAATATTTCTTCATTTCTTTGCAAAGTCTGTTGAGTGAATGTGTAAAATTTGATTTAAAAATATTAATTGAAACCTACATGTAATATTCCTAGCACATGACCACGGAAAAAATGCTGCGAGTAAAAATATGTAGGGCTAAAGTTCCAAGATATTAAATTTAACAAATGTGTAGATTTCAAGAATTTTCTTCTAAATATCCTTCCATTACAAAAAATAGTCCCCCATAAATCTTGTTTCTTTATGATTTTGTGATCAGTTTTGAAATTGAATGTTCTATAATTTGCATTGTTTAATTCAAATATGTTGTAAAAATTGAATTGTAATAGTTTTGAAGTGAGAGGTTCTGAATAATCTTTTCTTAAAAGTTGAAGAGTGACATTCCTTAATATGACTAATCATGGCTTTGATGTACTTGAAAAGAAGATTAAAAAAAAAAAGATTTTTCCTTCGTATTCCTCAGTAAAACTTTAACCCCTCTTGTGGCCCCGCCCTACCCCCAGGGGGTCATGATTTATACAAACTTGAATCTACACTACCTGAGGATGCTTCTAAATTAATATAACTAATTATGGCTTTGCTGTTCTTAAGAAAAAGATTTTTTAAAAATATTTTCTATATATTCCTATGTAAAAATTTGACCCCCTGTTGTTGCCCTGCTCCGCCCATGGGGGTCAAGATTTGTACACAACTGAATGTATGCTACATGAGAATGCTCTTTTATAAATATGACTAATCTTGGCTTTGCTCTTCTTGCGAAAAAGATTTTTAAAAAATTTCCTATATATTATTATGTAAAACTTTGACCCCTTGGTGTGGCTCCGCCATACCCCCGGGACTCATCATGGCTTTGCTGTTCTTGAGAAGAAGATTTATTTTTTTTTTTTTTTAGATATTCCCTATATATTTCTAAGTAAAATTTTGATTCCCTGTTGTGGCCCCGGGTCATGATATGAACAAACTTGAATCTACTGTATGTAATGGAGTTTTCACATAAGTTTTAACTTTTCTGGTCTAGTGGTTGAAATTGGCCTAGTGGTATTGGAGAAGAAGTCGAAAATGTGAAAAGTTTACAGACACCAAACGACTGCCGACACACGACAGACGACAGACAGACGCCGGACACTCTTCGATCGGAAAAGCTACCTTGAGCCTCAGGTGAGCTAAAATGGATATACTCCCTTCTGAATCCAATTACTTTTCTATGAATGATAAGCAAAGTTTTCATTTTACTTCCTCATTTATTCAAATTAAGAACAAACAGATAAAAACAAAATGAATCACAACTGTGCACATTGTCTTCCAATCTAATATAATGCATAACATTTTTTAAAATCACAGGAGTTTGCATACCTATCAATTTTACCTATATCAATTTTACCTATCAATTAAGAAATAAAAAAAAAACGTAATACTAATAATAATTATAATAGGTATTGCATATTTTTAAAAATAATTTCCTAATAATTTCGGTAAAATTAATAGGTATGCCAACTCCTGTGTTTAAATTAGCACCAATACAGTAACACCGCTCAAGATATCCACTATACAATGAAATTACTTAAAGGGTAAAAATACAAACATATGAGCAAAAAATTTATCGGAATGCTTCAATACTGACCACTATTATGCCTTTTTCAATATACAGAACAAGGAGAGACAGTGTTTGTTTTGGCAATATGCCTGTTAAACATTTCAAGGTGATAAGACATGCAATCAATAAACATGGCTTCAACAAACTATGAAGAGATGATTAAATGAATATGATAATATGTATGCATATACTAAAATATTATTCGTACTTGAAAATAATGCTTGGCATGAAATTTAATTTAAAACTCAATATTGACTGTAAATGGGGTTGGGATGCGGGGTACTTTAGTCATTCCCTGCAAACTTTATGAAAAAATCCTTTTCAAAAGAAAGGCTTTTTTCCCAAAATCGTTTTGAATTTCAAATTCTTGTCTATCAGCTGAATTCTTTAGAGCAAATTTACTCTCGGTGTATTTTCAACCATGTGAAGACTTAGCAGAATTTACACACGTGTGAAGATATGTCCATTACATAAAACAATGGATTGCTTCTTTGAAAAGTGCCTCTTGTACTAAATTGGAAAGAGCAGTGATCCTCTGCTATGTCGATAAATTCCATTTTATATGATTGAATAATTCCTATTTCTGATTGACTGAGATCCAACATTGCAGAAAAAATACGACGTTATGTTCACCTGCACGTGATCTTCAAAATGAACATAACACTTTTTTTCTACATTGGACTGAAATAGATCGGGAAATTCCAAATTGATACAAATAGTTTTGGAAATTTTTTTCACATGTACCCAAAGAACTCAGGTGATTACAACATCCAGAAACATAAATCTGGGGTGGTGGGAGGGGTGCAGGGGTCCTTTTTTCTGAAGGTAATTTTCTTTTCTTTTTTTTATGCCCCCGTATCGAAGATTCGGGAGTATATAGTTTTTGCCCTGTCCGTCTAGCTGTCTGTTGGTCTGTTTATCTGTTTGTCCGCAAAAACTTTAACATTGCTCATAACTTTTGGTTGGTTAGGGCTATGGTTTTCATATTTTACTTGTGTATTCCTTGTGACAAGACCTTTCTTTGGGTACCATCATATTTGAACTTTTGACATTGACCTTGAAGTTTGACCCAATTTTGAAAAAAAATTACCCAATTTTAACCTTGGCCATAACTTTTGAACAGTTGGTGCTAGGGCTTTCATACTTCGTATGTGTAATCCTTGTGACAAGACCTTCCTCTGAAGACCAACAACTTTGACTCTTGACCTTACCTAGGAGTTTGACCTACTTTTGAAAAACTTTAACCTTGGCCATAACTTTTGAACGCTTGGTGCTAGGGCTTTCATACTTCACATATGTAATTCTTGTGACAAGACCTTCCTTCGGATACCAACATTTATAGCCCTTTTGCCTCGACCTTGGAGTTTGACCTACTTTTGGAAAACATTAACCTTGGCTATATCTTTTGAACGGTTTCTGTTAGGGTTTTCATATTTCACATGTGTATTTCTTGTGAGAAGGCCTTTCCTTGGTCACCATTAATTTTGACCATTTGACCTTGACCTTGATGTTTGACTTTATTTTGAAAAACTTTAACATTTTCCATATCTTTTCAATGGTTGCTGCTAGGGCTTTCATATTTCACAGGTATATTCCTCGGAACAAGACCTTACTTTGGGTACCAACATATTTGATTTGCATTTGAGAAAGTTTAACCTTCGCTATAAGATGCCATACGGGGGCATCAGTGTTTCACAAACACATCTTTTTTTTTCATTTAATTGAGTATATAAATGTTCATACAAAGGTTGGTCCACCGTTAATGGACGATATCCCCCCTCGAATAAAATTTGGAGTTTGGAGAATTCTCCTTTTTTGGGGTGGCTAGTCAAAGATTTTTTTCCAGGTAAGTTGTCAATTTATTTATCCTTATACCCCCTCCCCCTTCAAAATCGATTCTATTAACGTGCCTGACATTTATTTTCCTACACTGCACCTAAAATAGATTTTAAAATTCCATTTTAATACAACTTTTTATGTTTATTTCAATCCCGCTTCTTTCATTGCGTTTGGCTAGGATTTCAGGAAATGTAAACTTCTTAGATGGCATGGATTGCTGAAAAATTTTGTATCATTTAATCATTGAATCAAATAAAAAAAACAAGAGGCCCAAGGGCCACATCGCTCACCTGAGCACTGTGGCTAAGAAAAAAGGAAAAATCAGTTTGTATTGAAAAGCTTAAATGCAGAAGTGGTCCCAACCTACCCCTAAAAAGGGAGGGGGGGGTCCATGATTTGAACAAACTTGAATCTACACTATCTGAGGATGCTTCCGTATAAATATGACAAACCGTGGCTTTGCTGTTCTTGAGATTTTTGAAGATTTTCCTTTATATTCCTATGTAAAACTTTGATCGTTCATTGTGGCCCCACCCTACTCCCAGGGGGTCATGATTTGAACAAACTTGAATCTACACCACCTGAGGATGCTTCCACATAAATATGACCAATCATAGCTTTGCTGTTCTTGAGAAGAAGATTTTTGAAGATTTTTCCTATATATTCCTATGTAAAACTTTGATCGTCCATTGTGGCCCCACCCTACCCCCGGGGGTCATAATTTGAACAAACTTGAATCTACACCACCTGAGGATGCTTCCACATAAATATGACCAATCATAGCTTTGCTGTTCTTGAGGAGAAGATTTTTGAAGATTTTTCCTATATATTCCTATGTAAAACTTTGATCGTCCATTGTGGCCCCACCCTACCCCCGGGGGTCATAATTTGAACAAACTTGAATCTACACCACCTGAGGATGCTTCCAAATAAATATGACCAATCATTGCGTTGCTGTTCTTGAGAAGAAGATTTTTCCTATATATTCCTATGTAAAACTTTGATCGTCCATTGTGGCCCCACCCTATCCCCGGGGGTCATGATTTGAACAAACTTGAATCTACACTACCTGACAATAATTCCACATGAGTTTCATCTTTCCTGGCCCACTGGTTCTTGAGAAGAAGATTTTTCAATAATGCCATTAATTTTTAGCTATTTCGTAATTATCTCCCCTTGGAGGAGGGCGTGGCCCTTCATTTGAGCAAACTTGAAACCCCTTTACCCAAGAATACTTTGTGCCAAGTTTGATTGAAATTGGCCCAGTAGTTCTGGAGAAGAAGATGAAAATGTGAAAAGTTTACGACAACAACGACGACGATGACAGACAACGGACAAATTTTGATCAGAAAATCTCACTTGAGCCTTCGGCTCAGGTGAGCTAAAAACCCAACTAATCCTGTTTTGGGGGGTCAATACGATGATTTTACCACCTTCAATGTTCACATCACCCTTCGGACTCGGTAAATATTTACTCCTCAGGAAGCTAAATCATAGTATTGACTTTAAAAAAAAAAACAAACAAAAAAACAAAAAAACAGCAATAATTGTATAATACTGTTTAAAGTAGCTATTGAACAAGTAATGGAGAGGAGAAGGGGAACTGCATAGACTAATGAAGAAAGAATGGTTCGTTTTAGTACATTGGGGAGAATAAAGAGTTTTAAAAAATCCAAGTTTTTCTAGAGGGCTTGGAAATTGCCAGATTAGTACCGATTTGCACACAGCTTGCAAGTACATATGAACGCACTGCGAAAATTGTATATGGGCGCATGTAAACGGGACTTTATATAATCATTATATAACGATTTTCAACAATACCTGAATATTTATGTACATGAAACATGTTAAAGATACCCTTTTTTTTTTACAGGTAAAATGTCTTTATCCTTCCCGAGGCACAGAAAGCTTTAGGAACTGAAAGAGGAATACATGTAAATTTATCTTAAAAATTTTAAATGATGCTGAGAGATTTTGAAGTGCGTTAGCTCTTACAGGCCATATGACGTATGATCTAAATGTACATGTTGAGTGAATGTTGGCACAAAAATACTTCTAATAATTTAGAATGTAAATATAAGAAACTGTATTTTTTTGCTTATAGATTGGAACACGTGGATATTACCATGTATTCAAATATATAATATACCATCAAAGAAAGCTAGGCCACATAATCTTTTATGCTTTAAAACTTACGATTTCTTAAAAGTGATCAAATTTATGATTAAAATGCAAACATATAATAAGAAAAATCAGGTAACTGAAGAAAAAATAAGTAGACCGAGAGAACAGAAGTTTGGAGAAGCATCCCTCATTGCAGTGCTGAAAAACTGCGATTATAGGCTGTACATGCATCGCTTATACGCCTTAAGTTGCTGAGTCTGAAAGTCAACTTTATAACTTTGAACTTCAAGAAAATAAAGAATGAATATTCTGTTGTAAACGTTAATGACATGCACTTCTACTTGTTGAAAATAATTGTATCTGGAGGTCTTGACGATTTCAAAAATGGAAGTCAAGAACGATAACTGAAAGTCGCTCTAAATATACTTCATGTAAACGTAGATAGTTTTTACCCAATCAGAAAACAGCATTTTTACACACACCAAAAACAGATTTCAAAGAAACAAAGAGAACACGTGCTTTTGTCTTCTCATCCTCAAAAAGATTTTTTTGACAAAATATCTTTAGTAAGATGAAATGATTTTTGAAGAATAAGGTATTTACCGTGAACAAACTTGACATTTTAATCTCAGGAAAAAATTAGTGCATGTAGCTGTGTAACATAATGCAATCTAGATGACATCGTTAAATCAATTACAATTATAAAGTTTACTGAAAATGTTCTATGTTGGTAAATATAAACATTTTGCTTAGCCGTCCGATTTTCTTCAAAACGCGAACTTTCCTTGCGTATAGATCTATAGCACGCAAGTGTTCATCGTATAGAGTAGTTTTAAAATATTATAGGTTTCACAAGTGCAGGCTGAATACCATGTTATATATACACTATACAAAAAGGAAAGGAATAAAATATGGGAGAAAGGGAATAAGGATGAATGTTTTTATCATCATATCTTACCACGCAAACCAATAACTGCATGATTTTGATATACAATGGAAACACTAATGACTGTTATATCCTCAGTACCACAATATCTTCATGCCTGGCTCTAAAAACTGAAAAGCTGAGGTATTTATATCAAATTTCTTAACGCAATTTAACCAACTGTGATTGCTACCTCAAAGTGACAGATATTAATCCCACTTAAAATTTATTTTAAGCTTTTCAAGTCGTGTTTGTTTACGGTAGAATTGTTATATATGCTGTATTATTCCTAAATATGCATGAAGTTTACAAAAAGTTTGTTCTTTAAAAATCTTTTGAGCCAAAAAGTTTAAAACCACATGTTTTATTTATTTTCTCATGGGTTTGTCTAAATGCCGTTATCTGATTTGTCAGAAGCATTAGCTTTTTGTTTATTCTTAGTATTTATAGCAAGTGACGGTCATTGTTCTTAACTTTCTTATATGGAAATCGTCCTGACCTGATCTACGCTTTTAAGTATAATTGAAGTTATATGAGATCCACGAGATTTCCTTATTCCATGAGAAATGTGAACAAGAGGCCAATGGGCCACAATGCTCACCTGAGTAACTATGGCCATCTGTTCGTCATAAGATTTTCCCCCCTATATATTCTTATGTAAAATTAAGATATTATAATATTTTGTGGTCCCACCCTATCCCCAGCCCCACCCTACCCCAGGTGTCATGATCTGAACAAACTTGAATCTGAGGATACTTCTATATAAATATGACTAGTCATAGCTGTGCTGTTCCCAAAAATATTTTTCCTATATATTCCTACTTAAAATTTGATCATGGCCCCACCCTACCCTCAGGGGTCATGATTTCAACAAACTTGAGTCTACTTTACCTGAGGATGTTTCCATACCAATATGACTAATCATGACTTTGCTGTTTTTTCCTATGCATTCCTATGTAAAACTTTGCCCATAGTGCCCCCATCCTACCCCGGGGTCATGATTTGAACAACTTTGAATCTACACTACCCGAGGACGCTTCCATATAAATATGATGACTCATGATTCTGCAGATAAGAAGAATTTTCAAAAGTTTTCTTATGTATTCCTATGTAAAACTTTGATCGCACAAAGTGGCTTCCCCCTTCCCCCGGGGGTCATGGTTTGAACAAAATTGAATCAACACTACAGGTTTCATGCAAGTTGCACTTTTTCTGGCCCAATGGTTCTTAATAAGAGGATTTTTAAATTACTTCACCCATTTTTCACTCTTTCTTAATTATCTCCCCTTGGAAGAGTGTGTAGCCCTTCATATTAACAAACTTAAATTCCCTTTACCAAGGATACTCTGTGCCAGGTTTGGTTAAAATTGGCCCAGTGATCCTGGAGAAGAAGATGAAAATGTGAGAAGTTTACGACAATGACAACGCCAACGCAGACGACGACAACAACAGACAGAGGACAAATTTCGATCAGGAAGGTTCACTTGAGCCTTTGGCTCATGTGATCTAATTATTGAAATTATTCTTATTTCGTTGTTGATTTCATAGTACTTTTAGTTTGGTGAAGGCAATCATGATTAAAAATTAATAGCTAACAAATCTTTGGAAACCCATTCACACTGCATTTTTGTTTTTAAAAAAGTATACTGGTATATGAAAGGAAATTAGAAATATATTGGAACAAAGAGAAAAAAATTTAAAAAAAGATAAGAAATGTATTTTTAAAGATCCTGATATCTACGTAACATCCCTATAACTTTAGATTTTTTAAATCATTTGAGAGAGAGAGAGAGAGTTATATTATATATTAAGTACTCTCAATGTTATGTATTTTTAGAAAAATAAAACTATAAAATGAAGTTGTAAAACTGAAACTTTTTCAATACTTACTATTATTATCATAATCGGATTTATGTAGTGAATGCGTTATAAATCCATTTATCACAGCGCCCCACGTGGAAGGATGCGCGCGCAATATATGCGCAAGCATTTGTACATTCCATTCTCACACCATTTCCAAATGTTGCACGTTTAGGGTTTGCTGTGAATTTTTAAGAAAATTTAATTTTGATCAGAATATAACACATTCGCTAAGAAAATTTAGAATATTGCACAATGACATTGTCAAAAGACTGTGGTGTACAAAGACGAGGTTTTTCTGATTGTTTGCACTAATTGTACCGTTAGTGTACTTCAACATGCTAGAGTTTTTGACTTCGCGCCGAAAGGGCTGTAAGGAGCGTATGGACGTTAGCCGAGGCTCTTACTTGTAGGAGTATCGTTGCTGTAAATATTGACAAAGATGTCCACAACATCTATAGTCGCCAAAGCCAAACAAGGCATTACAAAATGGAGAGAGAGAATAACGTCAATACCAGCAATGAGGAGGACATGCATAATACTACTACTACACACAGCACAAACGGTATGTCATCTTGTATGCCTACATCAATTATTAGTATAATGTTTTCACTGTTGTATCAATTACATTTAAAAAAAAAAAAAAAAAAAAAAAAAAAAAAAAAAAAAAATGCACAAGAAAATACTAAATGTTCAGTTAATCGATCATTCTGTTAAAATCAGTGGGAAAAGGCAAAGAATAAGCTAATCATTACAATTGGTTTTAGTGTATTTAGTAGAATCTTAATTTAAGCACACCCTCTTCAACCACAGAGTTTAGAGCAATATAAATATAATTAGGCACACGTTAAGACTGGGTTCCATAAAACTCCCATTGACTTGAATTAATTTAACCTCATACTCTTAAGATCACGCACTCGGCATCGTCGGTCATTGTTCCGATGTTGTAAGCGCCCGAGTATATACTTCATGGAGCCTTAAGGCTATAATAATAAGACTAATTTATTTATTCACCAATCAATGAGCTTTGAAAGGGGGGCATATATATATATATATATAATTTATAAAAACAATACAATTACGTTTATAGCAAGTAATGGCTGCATTACGTGCAATATTAACCTGATCCTCACTTGCAATATTTAACTGTCCTCGCTAGCATCCCTCATACAATTGAAAGACTAGTGTTTCGATGCCAAATATCGTTACTTATTGTGTATATATGTGCACATTGTTATAAAATATGTATTTTAAGCTTGTTCTCCCTTCGATTAACATCTTCGTGTCCGTCCTCAACAAATCAGCAACCCCGGCCTGGGGAACAATTTTTGAAAGAGAAAACCTTAAATTCCGTTACTCCTAGGCATTCAATTAATAAACATCGGTCATTCTTAAGTAAATATTAAACTACTTCCAATATTTATGCATGTCATGTTCCACCAAAGCAAGAATTAGGCGATGAGTTGATAAATGGTTTTAATTTAATTTAGGGCGCATGGAGTGAAGAGCAAATTAATTAATTAATTAATTGAAATTAATTTCAGTAGATCTGTATCAAGACAAATTCAGTATATGTTGCTGAGTGAAATAGCTATGGGCGAATGGCTGTTCCTTTTTCCTTAACACCTCTATCAAAACTAGGCCCATAAATCATGGAGGGGGATCAATATCCACATAACAATAAACCAAAAATTTTATAGATTGAGGGCCATAATCGGTATGATAGCACCATTGACAAGATCTTTACCTGGCAAAATGGATACAAAAAATCGTTTTTAGACTATTGTCTAGAAAACCAGATGATTTTTTGCGTACTTGGCTTCGAATAACTACTATGTCAAACGCCTTCCATTTGTTGTTACACATCGTCACAAATAAATAAATAAATGAAGTGATTAATAAATTAATTAAACACAAATGAAATATTATCTTTTTTTCACTCGTCAGGTCACAACCTGGTTCGAAATATGAAACGCATTTATTTATCTTGATGTCTTTCTGTTTTGCAAGTTCAGCTCACGCCAACATTTGCTCAAAATTGATGACACGTTTGGCGATTTTGGTCAGCATTGGGAATTCTTCAATGCGTTGAACATTTGTTCCCGTCACAAAAATTAATTCATCTGGGTTTGGAAATTGATACATGTCAAGTTTGTATTCTGACGAAAAGCTAATTAAACCTAAGATTTTGCTGATAGGAAGGGCCAATAAATCTTAAAAGTCACTTCAAATGAAATGCAATTCTTTCAGTGCCGTCTTACCGCTCTGTTACCAGCTTTCCCACGATGCAATGATTGGCATAAAAAATGCAGCAACTTTTCTTTTGTATAAAGACCATTTGTTTTTATGTCATTTAAATTTTGAATCACTTTATATTTATTTCTTCACGATATGGCTGATTAAGCAGTAATATTCTTAAGCGCAGACGGAAGGCATACTGGCTGCGGGAAAGCCAGCATATGATTATACACCTATAATTGTAGTAAAGTTATTTTGATTACGATTAGATCACACAACTTTATAAACAGACGTCAAAATATGTAAGATCTATACAGTTTGATTTGATGTTTAGTATATTTATAAATGACTTATACACGTTTTTAGATTTTACCTTATTAAATTGAGATCTCCATCTTAGAATTACTTGATCACACTTCACATGTTATCATCACGGAAGTACTATTTCATTTATCAATATTACTTACATATACAGTGTCAAATTTTACAATATACAAATACATGTATAGATTATTTAGTATGTATACACATAAATTTTTTGTACTGTTTGTAATTGTAGAAATCATGCTTGTTGTGATGCCTGAAAGGGCCCTGATTTGGAAATAAAGAATCTTATCTACCATACTATCATCATCAATGAATAAATAAATAAATAGATAGTGTATTCCATCTCATGTTCTCATTAATGTTAATATGTATCCAACAGTAGATAATAAACTATCTTTAGTAAGAAAACCTTTTTTATACTAAGCACTTTAAGTTTAAACTCGGCACTGCATAAGTACAACCTCGTTATATAAAACGAGTACTTTCATCACGTAGGCGTTAAACTGCAGGGGGGGGGGGGGGGCAGTAGGGTATTGAGACACAGTTACTCTCTGTATTGTTAATTATTAGTCATGCACCATTGTTTACGAATTAGAGCAAACATTCCTGGTAATTTATTATTTATATTAACCTTAAACTAGATGTGTTGCGTCTCAATATAAATATATGCACTATACATGTAAATTATATTTTTTTAGAACTTGAAAAGCTACTTACTTTCATGCGAATCAATTCAATTATTTGGAAGAGAATAATTTAAATGTTATCATTCATAGATTATAAACCCTACAGGTCAATAGAATAAGAAAGACATTTGAACTTTTTCTCTAGATATTTGGTTCATCTGTTCATTTTAATCACAGGCTTCTACAGCAGTAAATTTTAGTATGTTGTAACAAAGCAAGAGAGGAATGTGCTAGAATGGAGTTCCTAATCCGATATTCTATTGCGGGGCAAATGACCTTGGCTGTGTAAAGATATGCATTGATAAAACTGCCGAATCCTTAAATAAGTTCAGTAAAGTTAACTATAGGGTCGTTTCCAGATGTGATGGGAAGTTCGATCAGGAAAAAGATTGCAAAAGTAATTAACTCAGTTACCAAGCATAATTAATCTAGTTCCAACAGAGGATATTTTATATATGCAATTCGTCTGGCAGTAAGCTAAAATTTTTAAAAGCGGGCCTAAAAACATAGTGAACTGCCAACTTTATTTAATATTATCATTTATAGTAGTAGTAGTATCATTGATATATATTGTGGGGGTCACGGCTGGTTTTGTGAGTAGAGTGTTAAGCTACCCCCACGTTTGTGGCGGCGTGCATATTACATGAGTAACTATGCACGTTTGGCGGATTTAGCTTAACACACTTCATCTCGACTAGCGCCGCTGTGAACAGGGCGCAGCTGCAACATAATTATTTTGACAACTGGTCAATGGAAAACAATTGACAGAACATTGATTAATTGAAATATTGTTTGGCTTAAACATAAACTTACTACAATTCATTGAATTGAGTGAGTATTGATTGATTGAACATTGATTGATTGAACATTGATTGATTGAATATTGAAACATTGATTGATTGAACATTGATTGATTGAATATTGATTGATTGATTGAATATTGATTGATATTATTGAAAATGGATTGATTCATTGGACTGAAACTTTTTGATTGATTCAACTGAATATTCATTAATTGATTGGATATTCATTAATTGAATTGATAAATTTATTGATTGATTGATTGATTGAACTTGATATTGATTGATTCAATTGAATATTGATTGATTGATTGAATATTGTTTTATAAGGCTGGCGCACCGCAAAATTTGGAAAGCAAACGCCAGTCTTATAGTGTAAAAAATGACATGTGTACAGTTAATATTGATTGATTGATTGATTGTTTGCTTTGATTGGAGGTGTGCCAAAAACCAATTGGGTCGGCACCCACTGAACACATGTATCTTAAATAATTGATCTGCAACCAGCCGTGGCCATATGATGCCAAACTTAATAAATAAATAATTAAGAAATGGTGTCACTTGTTTTTTAGTGGTAGTCTGTGATAATCGGATTTATGTAGTGAATGCGTTATAAATCCATTTATCACAGCGCCCCACGTGGAAGGATGCGCGCGCAATATATGCGCAAGCATTTGTACATTCCATTCTCACACCATTTCCAAATGTTGCACGTTTAGGGTTTGCTGTGAATTTTTAAGAAAATTTACCCGCCCTTCCACACCCCATATTACTTTGAGTTGTTTTCTGCGCCGAGTTCTTTTCATTTCAGAGAAAGAGGCCTAAGGAGCCAAGCTGTCAATCATTCTAAGACCTTGCCTTAGTCATGACCGGCCAAAGCTGCCATTCCTTGCCATACAGTGATGAATGCTATCGTGATGGACACTTCCAAGTACCAGAAGGATGGACTTCGCTCACCCAATCGTATTGGCTTATTGACTTTAAACAGGGTGAAGCTGCAACACGATAACTATCGATCAAGGACTAGATAACACCCATCGTCACGGCTGGTCATCTTATTATGCGGACAGTATTGTCTCTGTAATTAACAGAGCGAAGAGCCAGTTGGAGAGATACATCGAATAGCGCTTAACACAAATCATCTTGACACGCGTCGCTGTTAACAGGGCGCAGCTGCAACTTGATTATGTGGATGACTTATCGATGGAAAACAATTAATTGACTTAATAATTAACACAGAACATTGATTAATTTATTGAAATATTGTTTGGCTTAAACATAAACTTACTACAATTCATTGAATTGAGTGAGTATTGATTGATTGAACATTGATTGATTGAACATTGATTGATTGAATATTGAAACATTGATTGATTGAACATTGATTGATTGAATATTGATTGATTGATTGAATATTGATTGATATTATTGAAAATGGATTGATTCATTGGACTGAAACTTTTTGATTGATTCAACTGAATATTCATTAATTGATTGGATATTCATTAATTGAATTGATAAATTTATTGATTGATTGATTGATTGAACTTGATATTGATTGATTCAATTGAATATTGATTGATTGATTGAATATTGTTTTATAAGGCTGGCGCACCGCAAAATTTGGAAAGCAAACGCCAGTCTTATAGTGTAAAAAATGACATGTGTACAGTTAATATTGATTGATTGATTGATTGTTTGCTTTGATTGGAGGTGTGCCAAAAACCAATTGGGTCGGCACCCACTGAACACATGTATCTTAAATAATTGATCTGCAACCAGCCGTGGCCATATGATGCCAAACTTAATAAATAAATAATTAAGAAATGGTGTCACTTGTTTTTTAGTGGTAGTCTGTGATAAATGAATATGAAATTCGAACAGTTACTGCTTTACTAGAAGTTGAATACGCTCCAAAAGGACCAACATTTACTTCAATTTGGACAGAGGAACTTCCGCAATATTGACAATTTATTTTCTTATAGGATGCGTGAATGCAAACTATTACGCCAGGATGCCCTTTTTTCTTTCATGAAATGTTGAAGAAAATATTTTAAGAAATTTTGGGGACGTTAAGTAAACTTCGAAAATGAGAAGAAAAGGTACACCAATTCAATACAAAATAAATTGAATCTAAAACAACATTTTTATGCATCTCCCTGGTCTCATTGTTTACGGATGATTGCAATAAGAAAAACGGTACTGCTAAAAAGATGAATGTTTATAAATATATTGTTTATAAAAATCTACATTGCATTTGTAAGGATAGAGGAGATAGTTGGAAATACAAAATAAGTCACCACTTTAATTAACTGCATTTCAGTGTTATTTTCTAGAGAAAAAAAATAATTTTAAAAAGTATGAGGTTTATTTGAAATAAGGTGACAGGTGTTTCATTTAACTTTCTTGATACAGAGAGCTTATTTAAAGACCTGATTTTTAAAATGACTATTACCTTCTCCTTGATATCGGTAATACACGGTCAGTTGCACGTACTACGATGCCAAAGGACTGTCCCTTCGCTATAGAACCAACACATGTAATGACAGCCTTGCCTTCTATATTTGATTCCAGAGAGAACACCCTATCACCTTTGTTTGAAACACTCTGAATATCATAATCAATGCCATCCAAATCCTCATCTGTGGCTGAAATCTGAATATATAGGACTAAAGGATTGCAGATTTTTTTTTTTAATTTGATTTAAATGCCTTTCACACAGAAAGAATATCTAAATAAAAGTTGATAATTCTACCACTCTAGCTTCATGAAGTCATAAAGTGACCTCAACAAATCAATCCAAAACATATAAAAAGCAAATGAAAATAAGATCAAACAGCGAAATAAAATCCGTCTCTTCCAAGTAACTTATTGTAGCACATATCAGACAGTCAATAATCAAACATACATTGTTTTTATATACAAGAACAAATGAAGAATAACAATTAGTGTAGGAAAATAAGGAAAAATAAGTATGTTATATACCATCAGCATACGTTGGTGGTTCTCAGTATAATTTCCCTCCAAAGTGTTTACGAAGTATACAGGGGCAGAAAATATTGGGGAATTGTTGTTGCAATCTGAAGAAATTTGTTTACTAGTATTGACTTCAGCAAAGGACAACTTTATCGTAGCTCTGTCATAGTATTGGTGAGACGAATTTTCTTTAGCCTGTTTACAACAGAATACAAGTAAGTTTCTAAATATTTCTAGAAATCTGTACAGAAAAAAAAGACACAGTAAAACAGCTCAAACAAACCTCAATGAAAAGTTCTAGCTCAGAAACTTGGGATCTATCAATGGAAACCGTCTGGCTTACAAGGGCTCGATATTGGTTTGCTGAGCCAGAAACTTTTTGAGTGGTCACTTGGAATCTGTTTTGGTACCCAGATGGCAAGGCTGACAAAAAAAATGAATATCAAATAAAACAAAGAAACTGACTGTAGATAACAGAGTTGCAAATGAGGCAAATATAAATAGATAAATGAATTATATAAATAAATAAATAAATAAATCAAATAAATAGAATAAATAAATAATTAAGTGAATAAATAAGTAAGTGAGTAAATAAATAAATAATAAACAATAATCAAAAGGCACAACACCTCTGAAATAAAGAGTGTTGAGATATTATTGTCGTAAACAAATTTCCTATAAATAGACTGATTACAAATCTGATTTCATCTGTCTATTTACTTTAATTATTAAAACTAGCAAGATGGCCCACTTAAAAAGGTCATAACACCTGATAAAAAAAAACTGTTTTTTTTTTTTTTTTTTTTGCTAAGGATAAATCTGTGTATACCAATGCAATTTATGTATCAGTTTCAACTACTCTAACTATAAAGTTGTTGTTGGAAAAAGCAGTGCTAACTGGAAATAGCATGTTTTCTAAGACTATATAAGTACCATCATGTGATGTCCAATCCCTTTGACAAATTGTGAAGAAAATATATTAAACAAAAATAAAATATTATCCAAAATATAAAAGTCAAATTATACTGTATACTGACTTTGTCGTATTGTAAAGGTGATCGGAGCATTACGAGTGTCCCTGTCCTCTGCAATGATATCAACCGCTGCATTGGGATTTCCAGAATCCACAGGTACTGGGTTAAATATAAGTGTGCCAGACTAAAAATGTAGAATGTCATATTGAAATGAAGAATGTTTTATATGATGAAAAACAATTTATATTCTTTATTCATCAATTCATATCCAACAATTTGTACTATTGGGTGGAATATACTAGCCTTTTAGGAATAAGTTAAAAAGTGTGCTAGTATTCTGCTTTACATTGTAAGAAACTACTGTTATATATACCCAATTGTTCAAAAACTAACCATTGACCCAGATGAGATACTTGTTGTATAAGATGGGTTAAAACAAACATTGTTGACATTAAAGCAGGAAGAATACACAAATCTGGGTCCTAAATCATCCACGTCATTTATAGTAATTGTGATGGTGGTAGTAGTTTGTTTTCTGTCTGTAATATTGCTGGCTTTGTCCTGAATGATGGTAAAACCACAAAAAATTAAAATCTTTATTAAAAGTATATGAAGCAAAATTTCAACTTCAGCCCAGTCGAGAAAAATATGATGGATATCATACATCACAAAAATTCTTTTAACCAAATTCTGTTTACTGCAATGCCTTTGGATTTGAGATGTAATATGGAACAATAGTTTTGTTCTTTTAAATATCTATTGATATTGATATTCATAAAAATTACATGCTAGGTCCTAATAGTTAAGTTATAATGGAAGGAACTGCAAAAATATACAATATAGAAATATTTAGCTCCAAATATATAACTACATTCTGATAATAATTTAATGAAATAATCAGAAATATGACACTTACAGAGCCAGTTATTGTGAGGTTATATGAATGAGCAGATTCAAAATCTAAATAAGTGCCAACAACTATTTCCCCTCTTGACGATATAGGCAGTGCAAATCTGGTTGAGCCATCATTCTAAAAAAAATCACAGTAGTTAATAAGTTAATATAATTAATTCACTTAAAAGGTACAATTCTATTACATGTTGTTATTTTTTTTTTCAATTTAATCCCCCTAATTTATTAAATTTTAGAAATCAAAGCAAATATTAACAGAAAATAATTTAAGGCTTTAAGAAGTGACATATTTTCGTCTTAAAGTAATATGCTTTTTAAGAATACTATGTAATTATTTTTGGTTGTCTAAATTCATGGTAACGCTTTTAAGTGTTCAAAGAAATCCAGAATTAACAATAGATTTCCAAAGAATTTATTCATCTTCACTATCTGATCAACCCTAACACCATAACCCCTGACCCAGGTTTCAAAATTTAGGAAGAGACAAGAGAAGAATTTTCCCGTCGCCGAGCAGAGTTGTGCTTATGGAGATAAAAAAAAAATAAAGACAAACATACCGTATATGGTTGTGAAAAATAAATAACCGTAAATTAATAGTTTGCCAGTGTGTTTTCTTTGAAAGTGCAAATGACTGCAATTCTGGGGAGGGGGAACTCCGATTTCTGAGTTAGATACCTTAACTGTTGTGTTATTATGGGTTAAAAAATCTGTTACATAACCAAGTGTCTGTGTTCAGAGGTCATGCATTTCACAATCTTGGAAGAGGCATCTTTGTTAATCTTAACCATGCACTTAGTTTATCTGCAAAATATCCAGGAGCAAAGAAGATTCAAAGGAATAATTCATTTTCACTATAGTTAAAACAGACCCCCCCCCCTCCGAACCCCGACCCTTTGGCCACAAATTTCACAGGTTTGGTAGAGGCACTCTTACTCATAATAGTTTTAACTTTTTTATCAGTTTAATATACATTTAATATACAAGAAGAATATTTAAAAAATTTGATGCATTTTCTTTACAAGATCAACAGACCCGCATCCTAAATCAAGAATTCCTGACTCTGGGGCATAAATTTCCCAATTTTGGTTAAGGATGCATTGCTTGTTATAATTATGCCAACAAATTGACTACTTCAAGTCTAGGAGTAAGGAAGATTTTTGAAAATCACATTAATTCTTACGATTTTGACTCCACCTCTCAGGTCCCGGGGGGAGGGGGGGCTTCAAAGTACACAATTTTTGTCCCCCTTCCCAAAGATGCTCTAAAGCAAAATGAGTTGAAATTGATTTACCGGTTTATGAGAAGCTAAAAATGAACAAAAAGATAGCAATAAGTCACCTGAGTGACTCAGGTGACCTACATGTAATTAACAGGGTAAATTAAAATAAAAACACTCACAATACTTCCATCTCCGGGAACTATGGCATACTCTATTTCTTTGTTGCTACCTGCAACCAGATCTGTAGCTGTTATCCCAGAATACACTGTTGTTCCCACTGGTGCTGACTAAAATATGGTTTGAAAAAAGTTTTAAAAAAAGAACGTAAAATGACAGAAAAATAATCGAACCCTGTTCAAATTATTTCATTGCTAATTTCTTACTACACACTAATTTCTTATATGAAGCATTTCAATTTAGTTTGGTCTTTTTTTTACTTTGAATGCATTGAATGAGTAGATAATAACTCATGTGTACTAAATGTGTTAAAATCACGTGACTGCCGCATCACGTGAAAGTCTAAATATAAAATCTAATCGTCCTCAATATGTAGTTACTAACCAGAATTAATAATAAATAATCGCCATCCTGATTCATTTTTAATCACAAAAATTTGTCGATATTTCCACTGCGCACCTTAACTGTACTGCGAAATCCACGAAAATTGAGAAATCACGAAGTCTAATGATTCCACAGTATAGTGTAGTATAGTATATAGTATAGGGGTATTTAGTTTTGACAAACCTCATCAACTGAAGCAGAATAAGGAGCATTTCTAAATATAGGTGCATTATCATTTATATCCCGAATCTCCAGCTGCATCAGGAAAAACTTAAGTTGCGTTGGGTCTTTCTAAAATTAAAGATTTTGAAGAAATAAATCAATTATTTTCATGAAAATACAATGCTTTAAAGTACATTTTTAGCATAGTAAATGAACAATAAAATCGTTGAACACATAGAACATTGTATCACCTGTTAGCATAGAATGTATATAAATCAAAGAACTTTTATAACTGCTTAATGAAAAAGTGTCAGATGAACAGTCCAATATATATCTTCAGTTAGCTATGTACTTACCAAAGAGCGACAAGATAATTGAAATTCAATATTGTCCATGTCATCACTAATTGTATATAAATTTCCCTGTTAAAAGAGGGGAAAAGTCAATAATTGTAGTCTTAGGAAAAACAAAATCTCATTTAAAGTAGTGTCATAATTAGGGTATTTCACGGGTATTTCATTTGTCTTGATCTTTGATAAATGTAAACGATGCATTTTGATTTGGAATTAAGCAATTTTATCCTTATTTTAAATCCTTATCTGAACAATACTGGCAATCCGGCAAAGTTCCATTGGCAGAAAAAATATACATTTGCATCTGCTCACACTCTATCTTTTGATATAAGTTGCAGAATGGTGATATATATGAAATACGTAAAAATAGTTCCTGAGCAGGTTGGCGCTCTATGAAAACTAAAGTCAAAATTGAACAAAATTTGTGCATTTTTCTCCCTTTTTAAAAATTAACGGGAATTACACTTAGTTTGTGACGTCACAGAGACATAAATGATTTTAGTTTCCCTCAAATCAATGATGAATTGTTAATTCAGATTTATTTATTTAAAAATATTCAATTGCGCACATTTCAAGAGATTTTCAAAATTTGATTTTTATGGGACAGGGCTGCGCCTTTACCGTATAATGTTCTTTCACCTTAAAAAACGCTATATGCTCATCACTAGTTACTGAAAAATATTAGTACCTTATACTCTAATGCGCGGTATTCAATTTGTCGGCACGGCCAGGTTATAGGACCGACGATATCCAAAAATAAGAATTCAATGTTTAAACAGATCCGTGAAAACGTAGTTAATAACATGTCAAATTGCATTAAGGCTGTTATTCGAGCAATTCTAGAAAAAAGAAACTAAGTGCTATAAGGTAAATTTTCAATTATCAACGTAAAAACTTTCATAAAATTGCAAAATTCAACATATCTTTTGTTTGCGCCTTTGTTCAGCAGCGATATATTTATTTCCAAAATGTGCATTTATTAAGGAATGTTTTGAAGTTTTGTGTGAGTTATTGGTGTTTAAATCACACAGACTTGTCACGTAGGGA
Source organism: Saccostrea echinata (assembly GCF_033153115.1). Taxonomy (NCBI): domain Eukaryota; kingdom Metazoa; phylum Mollusca; class Bivalvia; order Ostreida; family Ostreidae; genus Saccostrea; species Saccostrea echinata. Next base: position 10,155,536 of record NW_026889771.1, read on the forward strand.
TATTTCATGAAGTGCGCTAGCGCTTCATGAAAAATATGCCTACGTGCAAGTCTGTGTGATTTACACACTAATAATTCACACTAAACTTCAAAACATTCCTTATATTTACATTTTACATGTTCAAAAATAGAGTGTGAGCAGATGCAATGTATATTTTTTCTGCCAAAGGAACTTTGCCGGATTGCTAGTATTGTTCAGATAAGGATTTAAAATAATGATAAAATTGCTTAATTCCAAATCAAAATGAATATCGTTATATTTTTATTAACGTCTCTGTATTCAATGTGACGTCACTTTAACGCGATTTTCTACGCGTGAGTATACACGAAAATGACATTCAAATCAATTTCACAGTTGGCTTAGTAGAAAAACATAGCAAATATAAATATATAAGTTTGAAAAAAAATTTTTGAGCTGTATATACACATGTATACTGTAAATCACTTTATTCGCGAAAACTTCATTTTCGTGTAATTACACAGGACTGTCTGCTGATGAAAATTTCATATCCACGTATATTATTTACTGTATTATTGAAGATTACATAGAGTATTGACCACAGTTCGTGAAAAATTGTCCCGCTTATAAATACCAATTAACAATCTCCGTAAATAAGGTGTCGCAAAAATAAAGTGATTTACAGTATATACTAATTAGCTAAGTTTTACCATTATTTGATTTTTAAGAATTTAGAATTTAAATGATTATTTTGGTTTGAATTGTAATTTATGAAACTTACATCTCTGTCGATTGCCGACTTTAATCGGATAAAAGTTCTACTTCCAAAAGATGAATCTGTCACTGGTAAAGTTACTAATTCAAACAAACTATCTAAGTTAAGATCAGTAGGAGTGGCTGCTGATCTAACAAAGGATATGTTGACTCCTGATGCTGTCACAGTCCCCTGATTTATTCCCTCTATCGTTGTGTCTGTCCTATAGAGTGCAGAATTTGGGTCAAAAGAAGCAAAAGTGGACTCGTACACAAATCCAGCAATGTTAGGATCAGGTGAAGTGCATGCTGTGATAGATATACAAAGGTATACAAACATACAAGTATTAATTCATTTGCGGAATATTTGAAATCAGTTAAATTTTAGGAAAATTGTCTTCAGGTGTATTACTGAATTAAATTTAAATATGTTAAAACAATGATAAAAAAAATCTTACGTTCCTGCGAATTCACTGTACATATGTAAAAGTAGAGCCAAAGTATTGTAAAAGGCACCCCTAACGTGTCCTGCTTCTGCATCTTAAAATTGAGATAGCATTTTGAGATGAACTTATGAGCTTGAATACTGTTCCTTATCTCTATATATTTCACGGTTTTCTTCTGAATAAGGAAATTGAATACACTAGTATGTTTTTACTCTTTATCTCTCTCTTTTTAGGTCATTTAGGTGACTTATTGACGCTTTTGTTCGTCGTCGTGCGTAAAGATTTAACGTTGAAAGTTTCATTATTTGAATTGTATTTTAGAGGAACTTGGATTTAATTCTGCATGTAATAATCCAACTTATATTCATAGTTAGCTTTATAGGGAGGAAATTCTTCAAAATCACGCGTCAGTTTTAAATATATTTAATATTTCCAACAATCAAATTGAGTTTGAATTACCATACCTATACTGGATTCAGAAGATACTAGTACATAGGGGTCCCAGTAATGTTCTGACAAGCCTCTTCTCCTTACTCCTCACCAAATTATTAACAGCAGTGAAGGAGAAACTTCAGGAGAACTGTACAATGACATTCAAGAAGTGGTGTTAATCAGATGTGGTTACTTAAAAAATCCAAGGAATTTCGAAAAAAAAATTAAAATCGCATTTTTTTTATACCAAAATCAATGACATCAAAACGTACGACTTTTCAACAATTTATACAGCCATTTTCCACGATAAATTAAAGTCCAGGCTTTTAACATCATGAACAACTACTTTTTCAATGAAAATAGAACTATTAAATTTACATACCTTTTCATTAGTCATTTGCAAAAATTATTTTGTCAAAGCATTCTGATTGTACACATTACTCCGAAGTTGATGTAAAAAATGTGCTTGATTTTCGGATTGACAATATCTATGCATAGTTTTTGTTGGAGATCAAGTCTTCCAACAATCAGTTGGATTTCTATGGGTAATAATTGCGCCCCGTTATTTCCAGTCTTATAGAGTAAACTTTCCCCTCTACAATCCCCCCGGGAAAACAGGCTCTATAGTAGGGTTTCTCCCACGGAAAAATGACTCTAGAGTAGGATTTCCCCTTCGAAAATCCCACATCAGATTCAATTTTCTGTGGGAAAATCCTATTTAGTTTAATAATTATAGAGTGCAATTCCCCCAGAGCCAATTTTCCCCCAATAAAATAACTTGGCTTTACTTATGTATGGGGGAGAAGATATTTTTATGTGTCCTTTTTCCAAAATGGCCAATGTTCCATTAAAACATACGAAGTATGAAAACACTGATGTTGTAGAGTAGGATTTCCCCCATAGATAGCTTTCCTCCCGGAATCTGTACTCTGGAGTAAGATCCCCCCCCCCAGGGGAAATCTCACTCTAGAACCAGATTTCCCCCTCTTTCTTTCTCAGAGTAGGATTTTCCCTCTTCTAGCAATGCTTAAATAATATGAACAATATTTTGGCTTAAAGTTTATATGAAAGTCAACTGATTTTTTACTGAAAATATAGTGTTTTCGACTAAAGAATTCTCGAATTTAGTATGAAATCTTAAAATATATAGTTGAAATCATCGATTCTCAACTCAAAACTTTAACTAATAGGAAATTGTAAAAGGAGATGGGCGAACATAGCATGCAGAAAGCCTATAGCTTCAGAAATATAAAAAATAATGTTCAGTTTGTGAATTTAATATTTAGAGTAAAGTTCTCATTATTGAAATTTATGAAATTGTGATAAACAAAACTTTTCTGAGGAAAATTTTCTCGGCAAAATGTGTTCTTTTATTAAAAAAATTAATGTGGTATTCGTGGGGTTCGAATCCTAGCAATAAAAATCCTGAGTATAATTTTCTTTCGAGACTAGCAAGCTAAGCACTAGACTACACAAGTCCTGTCGAACAGTGGCATTTAAATCATGTTTGTGATATGATCCTTGACTTAATGGACTTCAAGTATTTCTCGAAAAGAAGCGAATGTTATGTCATTAAAGTATATTTTTAAGGTATAGTGTGTCACTGCTCCATATTTTTGGTAACCAAAAAATGTATATTTTTATGCAAACTTTGAGGATTAACTTTCAAAAAGGTGGAGCGAAGACCCAGTCATATCGAAAAATAGTGCTATAGTATGCAAAAATGACTCTTTTTGCCCGCTTTAGTGTGTGTCTAATATTTCACAGGCAAATAACTTCAATCTTTGAGGGATTTTTACAAATTGTAGAGATTTTACATAAAGTATATTTTAATGTTAGACGAAATATCAAGGAAAATTTTGATATAATTGAAATTTAATTTTTCATCTTCATGTTTGTCACACTATAGGCTTATCGCTCGTCATGTTCACCCATCTCCTTAGTAACTCAAAAAATCGTAGGACGAGATGTCTCAACACCATCTCTCGGCGCAGCGGTATCTGTTTGTTCCCGAATTTTAAAATGTATATCAGGCCACCTATTTGCTTGCCCTCTAAAGGCCCAGTATTTCTTCTATGGACAGATCCTTTTTACAGGGAATGTGTGAAAAAAATTCTAAAATTTCCACAAGCCATTTAGCGAGTATTTGAATCGAGTAGTATTTTCAAAGGGAAATATTAAAAAAAAAAGCCATAAACCAAAAACAAAACAGTACAAGAAACACTGCTTTTGCAAGCCGAAGCATATATCCCTTCGACCCCAGCGGTGTAATATTGAATTTGAAAGCAAAGAGCAAATACACTCTTTAAGTTTTTTTTTTAATCAATCTTTTTTTTTTTAAAAGAAATTAATGACCCATTTATAGTTCCATGGCAACGACAGCTATTTTGGATATTTAAACGCCAGAATCTTGGAGAGACACTTACACATCAATACTATGTTTATGTAGTTTTGAAATACAATTGGAAAAAAAAAATCCATTTAAGATAAAATTCCTTTTTGTTTCCATGGATACAGTTAAAAAATTGTCCAAACGATTACATTGTTCCATTTTTTTTAAACCAGTTTGACCAGATAAAAAAGAAAAAGATTTTAATGGTTCAAAGAATTGGTTGGACAGTTACTGAGAAAAATGAGATTTGAAATTTTCATTCTTCGTATGTTTCAAACGAACTGGTCGCCATTTTGAATGTGTCGCCCTCTCCACCCTCATACATAAGTACAATCATGGTATTTTATTGGGGGGGGGGGGATTGGCTCTGGGGGAAATCGCACTCTATAACTATAGGGCAGAGTAAGATTTCCCTCGGAAAATTGAATCTGATGTGGGATTTCCGTAGGGGAAATCCTACTCTAGAGTCATTTTTCCGTGAGGGAAAGCCTAATCTAGAGCCTATTTTTCCGCAGGGAAATCCTACTCTAGAGCCAGTTTTCCGGGGGGGGGGATTTTAGAGGGGAAAGCCTACTCTACAAGACCGATAGTAGACCTATTTTTGTATGCAAATACTGAAGAAATCTCTTGCCTTCAACTTGACATTTAGATATATCGACGTTTTATCAATTAACAATAACATTTTCATTCCTACGTTGATTCGATATATCCATTTGCATTCGAAATAAAAGACACCAAAGAGTCTGATACATCTGTTTTATATTTTAAATATTTTTTCTAGAAAAGGCAGTCTGACAACAAATCTTCATTATAAGCTTTATGATAAACGCGATGACTTCAATTTTTCTATCGTTAACTTCCCTTACTTATATATCAATATACCAATATCACCTGCATATGTAGTTTATGTCTCCCAGTTGATTCGATACGCAAGAGCATGCTCTTCGTACGTACAATTTCTAAAACGAGGCAAGCTATTGACAAACAAGTTGATGATACAAGGATATAAAAAGTTTCCTTTAAATTCAACATTTTGCAAATTCTATAGTCGATGCAATTACCTTGTTAGCAAATACAACATATCGTTAAATAGAATGGTGATCCTACGTTTTTCATAAGAATTGTTATGCCATTATTTTCACCTTGAATTTTTTCCGTTTGCCCGATCATGACGATCACACCCGTAATTAGCATTGAACCGCTACCAAAATTGTGTAGTTTACGGCTCCAGGGTCAGGAGTCCTGGAGAAAGGGTGGGGCCGTATTGATGATATAGTGAAAATATATCAATTATTTGGAAAAGCTTCTTCTTTACCCATTTTTAATAAGCGGACAAACTAAGTGCATGGTTTGATGAGCATGGATGCTTCTTATAAAATTGTGAGATTCATGGTCCCCTGACGTGTTAGGGCGGGGGCTCTATTGATTACAAATGTATATAGTGAAAATGCATGATTTCTTTGAAAAGATTCTTCTATATCTCTGGGTATTAAGCAAATAGAGTGCATGGTTATGATTAGCAAGGGTGACTCTTCCGATTTTTTTTTTGACACTTTGAATTTCAGGCCTCGGGGTCAGAGGTTGAGGTGTTAGCATTGGGCTCTATTGATTATATAGTGAAAATGCATAATTTCTTAGGGTATTCTACCCCTGTGTATTTAGCAAACATACTAAGTGCATGATTACGATGAATTAGGGTGGTCTTCAAAATTGTGAAATCCATGGTTTTGAAAATCCCTCTTCTCTGACAATGGGTATTTGCAAACATACATGTACTTTGCGCATGGTTAGAAAAGCAAGTGTTTCTTTTCAAAAAATATGAATTTCATGATCCCTATATTAGGGCTTCTTTTTACACTTCCTGTTATAGGGAGGGCTGTATTGGTTATATATACTGAAAATTCATTTTTTCTGTGACAAACTTCTTCTCTGCTTCTGGGTGTTTAGCAAGCGTATTAAGCGCATGGTAAGGACAAGCAAGTGTGCCTTTTCAATAAAAATGTGAATTTCATGGCCCCTGGGTCAGGGTTTGAGGTGTTATGACGGGCTCTAATGATCGTATAGTGATCATACATTATTTTTTGATAATCTCCTCTGCTGCCAAGTATTTAGAAAAAATATACTAAGTGCATGTATTTATGAGCAAGGTTGTCTCTCCAATAAACAGTTTCCATAACATCAGAAACCCAGGGGCCACGAAATTCACATAACTAAGTACTTATTTATTATGAGCAAGGATCCAATAACGTGGAATTAATGGCTCATTTGTTCAGGGGTTATGTTGTAAGGGCGGGACTCTTTTAATTACATAGCGAAAATGCATTAATTCTTTGAAAATCTTATCTGCTGCCGGACATCTAGGAGGCAAACAGAGTACGAAGTTGTAATGTGAAAGGGTGTTTTTACCAGAATTGTGAAATTCTTGACCACTGGGTTAAGTGTTCCAATGCTGGGCAGGGCTATATTGATCTTGTAGGGAAAATTGTTCTTCGAGAAAAGTTACTCTCCTTCAGTATTCACCTATAATAATTGATCACTGTAAATAATGCAATTATTAGGTCAATTAAAAAAAGAATCAAACAAGATATTTTAATGTTTAATACAAAAAGTACTTTCAGAATTTTTTAATGGTCAGATAGCCATAAATAATAATTAAATCAAAATGAGACAAAAATACCTTATCTTTGTACATTAAATATTCTTCAAAGACCAACAGCAGCCAATGTGAGAGAAAATGATGCGTTTACAATATGTGATCGTGCATAATTGTTATGTTTAATCTACATAGTGTTAGTGACAAATGGGAGTGTATTAGCACTGGCAAGTGCAGGCTAGTAAACTATCTACTTAACGATTTGTTACTGAGGATAAACTATATTTTATTCAACCCTAATAATCACATTTCTCTTGCTTTTTATGCAAAATAGCCTCATCTGTTTTATTTTGTTTTATTTTATAAGTCTATTGATCGTTTACAGTGTTGCATTATACTCAGGTTAAGGCCATGTGTCTCTTGTTAATTATTGAATAAGCCATGAACCTAGTTATTTGGAAAAAGAAACCATATAGTCAAAATTAGAGTGTTCCAAGGAACGCTTGTGTCGCCTGCTTTGAGCTTCATTAAGGGTGTAAATAAATCTAATAATGGTCAGCTTTTTATTTACTACTAGCATGATGGTAATTGCATTTGCCTGCAAGGAAAAATTGGCATCCATTGATAGTATGACTGCGAAAGAATCTAACAATCAAAGAAAATATGGTTCCTTGACCCTCAAATGAATATTTAAATTTAAATTATTAGAAATAACTTTTTATCATATTATTAATACGTGTTTCCTACAATCCTCCAAAAGAGATTTCACTCTGTCTTTACTGATTGTCAGTCTACACGATCCCTTGTGGAATATCGATTCCAATGTATTGTCATGGTATTTAAATATAAGTTTGTGTGTCAACTGAATATCATACAGTTTCAAAGTACTTTTTCATGAGCTAAACGCGTTTCCAATAATCCTCCAAAAGAGATTTCACTCTGTCTTTACTGATTGTCAGTCTACACGATCCATTGTGGAATATCGATCCCGATGTATTGTCATGGTATTTAAATATAAGTTTGTGTGGTAACTGAATATCATAAAGTTTCAAATTACAGTATCATGAGGTCATAAATATGTATAAATGCTAATTATCAATATCTTTCCTCTCAAAATTCAGAAATCATAACTTAGATTAAACTACCCAGGGTATTTTTGCAAAGTACGTCAGAGGTCAAGATCAAGTGAATTATAATGCTGGTATTTTTCATATTGTCTTATGACACACAGTGCACATGCTAAATAGCAAAGACTTACCCCTTAAATGTAAAAAATATGCTGTAAATCGGCACTATGAAACTATTTTTAAAAGTAGGTCAAAGGTCAAGGTCAAGGGTTACTAGGTTGGTAACCTTGGTAATTTACAAAGCCATCATGCCAAGCAATATATGTGCAAAATATCAAAGCCATACCTCTTACAGTTTTCGAGATATAGGGTGTGACAGACGGACAGCTAGACAGACAGACAGACGCCGGGTAAAGTCCCTTAGTGTCGCTCTGCTCTGCAGGCAACATAAAAAGTATATATATGTATTGAAATGATGAGCAATGAGTCATTTATAACATTAGATAAATGATTACCAGTCCTCTTTTGGAATATAGTTAAATATTGTTTAACTTGACAAGAAAGGCGTTTGACAAAACCTGTCTTTCAGGAAAGACCCTTTATTTTAACAATGCATTGCGTGATATCTTTCTTATGTGTAGAAATAGTGCATGTACAATGAGAAAAGGATTAGTGACAATGTCTGAAAAAATAAAGTTCATGGCATTTGTTTACTATTAGAAATTGATTTTCGGACTTTTCTTCAACAAAAAGGAATTGAATATAAGAATTAGCCTGGAACTCAAGCAACAGTGGATAAACTGTTTTGAATTTCAAATAATCGTCTGTTTTCTTATAAACGACAATAAACTAACCGAGATTTGAAAGATATTTTTATATAAGTCTCCGAAGCATACCAGGTATTACGAAAGCCGGATAGGCTCATTTTTGACAAGATAAAAAAAAATTAACTCGTTATAACGAGATAGTTATCTCGTTATAACGAGTTAGTATCTCGTTATAACGAGTTAGTATCTTGTTATAACGAATTAGTTATCTCGTTATAACGAGTTAGCTATCTCGTTATAACGAGTTAGTATCTCGTTATAACGAGATAGTTTTCTCTTTATTTTGAGATTTAATAGCAATATAGGAATAAAAATAGTTTTATAGTTTTAATGCCATTGAATTTTTAGCTAGTAATTATCAGTCAAATTTAACTTGAACAATTGATTAATGGTTGAAATTTAATTTGCTCTAGAGTTTACTTATGATTAAATCTTGAACTATCTTGCTGTCAATAATCATATTTTGATAAGTATAGCAACTCTAAGGCGAACACATTTACGCATTAATTCGTGAACGCCTCCTCAAATTGTTGCATTAGGACGCGATATTTTTCTTTAAAAAATATTGCCAAATATACTTGCTTTAAACTTTGGCAATTTATTTATGACAACCATTTCTGATGAATGACACTATTTCGACATGTTTTCGACGACTTATACACTTTCATGTATCAATTTCTATACCGCTAAAATTAAATATCAGAGACAATATAAGTGCAACATATCGCACGCGTTTATGCAACATATAATATATACGATTACAGTGTGATACATATGTTATTTTTGAGATTCAGAAATGTTTTGATGAAGGTGTGTGGTGAGACATCAGCATGTTAGATTATAGGCGTAGTAATAGGGGGCTAATGTCCCCACCACCTTTTCTGAAAAGGGGGCGGTCAACAGTATCTTTGTGCCCCTTTCTCCAGATTTTTTTTTACCTGAGTAAATATCTCTCGAAAATAATGGCGAATACTCCTAGTTTGAATATCAAATTTTTTTGTTTTTTTTTGTTTTGTTTTGTTTGTTTGTTTTTTTTTTTTTTGCTTGTCAAATATTTTACTTGGTTTACCCCCCCCCCCTTCCTCGCCTTGAACTTTGTGACTAAGCTTATGCAGATTGTCCACGATGATTAGGAATGATAAAGCTAAAATGATATATCATCCTGCTAAGTAATAAGACGTTAGATTTGATCTGCTGATATTAATTGATATTTTATCTAATATTCTGTCATGACTCACTGTTTATATTTTTTTCCGGGGGGGGGGGAGGGGGGTCCAAACTGTGGAGATTCACGTAGACCTATTTGAGATTCACGTCTATTTGGTGGATCTTATGTTTACCACATAGTGACAAAACATCAAACCAGAGTTTACAAAACAAAAAAAGTTTACAGAGTTTACAAAGCCAGTTCAGTTTTTTTACTTAGGATTGATAAACGAATAGGGCTAATACTACATGTATATTATTACATGTAATACAACATTGAAGCAATATCATTAATTATTTTCCTAATCACAATATTTGTTGCGTATACTTTGCAAGCATATAATTTTAAATTCAAAAAGAGATTGATTTTTTTTGGGGGGGGGGGGTTAATAAATGGAGGATATTCAATGTTTTGTATCTGATATGGAATTCATTTCACGAGTGGGACAGGATTTTTTTTATATTTTCATGAGTGCGAAGCACGAGTGAAAATATCAAAAATCCTGTCTCACTATACAATACATATTTTTAGGCATAATTTATGCTTGAAATACACCTTAATTAATGCATATCATATTGTAAACTTTAGATATTAAACTTTCATTCTATACCCAAAAAGGATCACAAAAACGTCAACTGTTTTTACTATTGTCAAAGTGAGGCATGTGAATTTCCTACATGCACTACATTTCAGCCTGCTGACCTTCACCTTTTTATTGTGGCTTCCGTAGAATAAAGAGCCCCAAAAGTTTTTTATTCTACCACATTGATAATAACGCAAAAATACATATTGTACATGAGATTTCATGCCAAATTGGTAAATTAAAATGTTTCTTTCTTTTAATAAACAAAAGAAATATATAAATTTTTAAGTGATAAGTACAGTATTCTTCTTGAAATTCATCATATTTATTATTGAGGGGAAGGAGGGATTGGTGATAAAAACAACGTGAATTTAGTTTTTTTTTTGTCAGACATTGAATTTTGATCTTGCCCCTTTGAATTGAACTGGAATTCCTTGTTAACAGACAAGAAATTATCAAAATATGGACGTTAAAGCCTAACAAATGGTATCATATCGACATTATTAATTCGGAATATATGAAATAATGGGATTATTTCTATGCATTTTTTATTGCGACAAATATTACGCAAAAATTATCATAATTTTAACAAAGTCAAGAAAGCTTGATCAGAGCAGTTAATCAGCCAGAGTATATATATATATTTTTTCTGATCTCCTTGTACATGTTGACAAAATTTTGACGTTATATACATTCCATTTAAAGATGACACTAACTCTATTTTGCAATTTTAAGGTATAACACAACAACATGAGGCGGTCATAACTTTCCGTATATTTGTCTTCGGTCTTTTCAATAAACAACACTAATCAAAGGCATAATACATAAAACTAGTATGCTGTTGTTCCATTGAATCTTTATCACGCACACTTCAAACAAATTCGATCTACTCGCTTCTGTATATTTCCTATAAATAATGGTCTATTCTTTACTTAGATGTATCAACTCTTTAGATCATTTTTTATCTCGTTATAACGAGATAATTATCTCGTTATAACGAGATAAGTAACTCGTTAAAACGAGATAACTAACTCGTTATAACAAGATAACTAACTCGTTATAACGAGATAATTATCTCGTTATAACGAGATAACTAACTCGTTATAACGAGATAACTAACTCGTTATAACGAGATAGCTAACTCGTTATAACGAGATAACTAACTCGTTATAACGACATACTAACTCGTTATAACGAGATAACTAACTCGTTATAACGGGATAATTATCTCGTTATAACGAGATACTAACTCGTTATAACGAGATAACTAACTCGTTATAACGAGATACTAACTCGTTATAACGAGATACTAATTCGTTATAACGAGATAACTAACTCGTTATAACGAGATAATTATCTCGTTATAACGAGATAACTTATCGTTATAACGAGATACTTACTCGGTTTAACGAGATACTAACTCGTTATAACGAGATACCAACTCGTTATTACGAGGTAATTATCTCGTTATAACGAGTTAAATATTTTTTTGGTCTTGTCAAAAATGAGCCTATCCGGCTTTCGTAAGGTATAACCTTTACTTTTAGAAGATTTTATAATCTCTATGAAGACACTTGAAATTATCCAAAAGAAACACGTTGGATGAATCTTGACTTCACGGCGATTAAATATATGTAAGTTTTGCCTAAGAACTATGCCTTTAGACATATTTTAAGTTTAAAATTAAGGTATTGTCTTATCTAATCTTTTTTAGAATTGCATCTTAAGCACATTTTAAACTTCTGTAGCAAGGTTTCAGATAGAAGAAAATTACCATAAGTATAAATGAAGTTTTAAAATGCGAGTTCTACACTATAAAAATTATTATATAGACTTTTTTTGATAAAGACTTGTTACATGTTAAATACTACACACTGTGTAACTGCCAATAACCCACTTCACTTATTCTTACGTGTAATTAAATACAACATGGCGCTTGCATCGTTCAACGGCTTTAGTCAAAGAGAAAAAACACACTAAATGGTTCAATGATCAGTAAGCGACACATGCAATTAATCAAGCTTAAGTTCACTGATTGTTTTAAATTTGATTTAGTTTGTATTACATCAAACTGTATATAGTATTTTCAAGGTAAAATAAGCTAAAATATTTCAACCATTCATTTGTCCTTACCTCTGTGACTTGACACAACCCTTAAAATAGAAATAAACTTCCTTGTATTTAGCAAGACGATGTTTGTGGTGCATATATAAAGGATGACTTACACAACAGTTGGGAAGGTTAAGCACATAGCTTCATTTTATCTTTTTGAAGTTTGAAATAAACTTTAGAAAGGTAACAAAAAATTAATATAACTTGATTTTTAGCTCAACTGGTCAGAGACCAGAGGAGCTTATGCGATAGTAAGGTGTCCGTCGTCCGTCCGTCTGTCTGTCCGTCTGTAAACAATTTTTCAAAACGCTACTCCTCCTACAGTTTTAGTCTGATTTCAATATAACTTGGCACACAAGTAGACTACACTAAGATACATAATTCTGTGAATCGGTTTTTGATTTCGATGAACGGTGTTGCCATGGTTACTAAAAATAGAGATTTCTGGGAAGTACTTTCAAAACGCTTCTCCTCTTACAGTTTATGTCTGATTTCAGTATAACTTGGTACACAAGTAGACTAGACTATGATACATAATTCTATATATCGATTTTTGATGAACGAACGGTGTTGCCATGATTACTAAAAATAGAAATTTCTGTGAAACTCTTTTAAAACTCTACTCCTCCTACAGTTTTGGTCTGATTTCAGTATAACTTGGTACACAAGTAGACAATACTAAGATACATAATTCTCTATATCGGTTTTATGATTTCGATGAACGGTGTTGCCATGGTTACTAAAAATAGAAATTTCCTTGAAATATTTTCAAAACAGGTTTGATCTGATTTCATAATAACTTGGCACACAAGTAGACTAGACTATGATACATAATTCTGAGTAACGAATTTTTATTTCGATGAATGATGTTGCCATGGTTACTAAAAATACAAATTTCTGTGAAACTCTTTAGAACCCTACTCCTCCTACAGTTTTGGTCTGATTTCAGTATAACCTGGCACACAAGTAGACTATACTAAGATACATAATTCTCTGTATCGGTTTTTGATTTCGATGAACGGTGTTGCCTTTGATTTCAGTATAACAGTATAAATAGAAATGTCCTTGAAATACTTTCAAAATGCTACTCCTCCTACAGTTTTGATCTGATTTCAGTATAACTTGGCACACAAGTAGACTACACTATGATACAAAATTGTCTCTATTGTTTTTGATTTTGTTGAATGATGTTGTCATGGTTATTAAAATTGAAATTTCTGTAAAATTCTTTTCAAAGGCTACTCCTCCTACAGATTTAGTCTGATCGCAATAAATCTTAATAATACAAAAATCCCAATAAAACAAAAAGAAACTACACCAAGGATCATTATTCTATGTATTGCTGTTGCAAAGTTTCAAGTCCAAGTGCTACTTTTAAGTACAAACCAGTAGAGCTACAGTCTCATCAGACACTTCTGGTTTATGTTATAAATAATAAGGAAAAAGACTCAGTAGCCAGTACTTTATATCCAAAGTTGAACTCTACGTTATCCAATATTCCTTTGCTCAAATTCTCTATTACGTACAATGTACTGCTAAATATCTTTTCATTTAAAAAGCAAAGAGGAAGTCTCAGGTGTTGGAAAGAAATGAATTTTTCTAACAATACTAGTTATTTTAATTCAGGAAACATTTATTTGGCAATCAGAAGTTACCTACTCTTACAAAAAAGGATACAGTGCCCCAAACCAATGTAGCTAGCCTGACCAAAAATGGTGGCCGTTGCTATAATGCTCTTAAAAGGTAAACCTTGTACAAGGGGATGGATAACATCCAGGATCCCATATTTAGACCTTCTTCTTTGGAAAGTTGGGGGGGGGGGTCTGTGAGGGACCGTATGACTGTCAAAAGGAACTAAGTTTACAAGACCGGCAACCTATTTAGCTAGCCCGGCCAAAAAATGGAAAAAAAAACCCGCTTATAATACTGTTATAAAAGTATATAGTTCTAGGGGCTGGATAATATCCAGGATCCCATATTTAGACCTTCATTTTTTGACAGGGAAGGGGACTGGGAGAGACTTTTGACTGTCAAAAGGAATTTTGTTTACAAGACCGGCAATCTATTAAGCTAGCTCGGCCAAGGTAAAAACGCCTAATAATACTGTTATAAGAGTACATAGTTCGAGAGGTTGGGTAACATCCAGCATCCAATATTTAGACCTTCATGTCTATACAAGGGAAGGGTCTTGTACAAGGTTTACCTTTTAAGAGTATTATATCCACGGCCATCATTTTGGTCAGGCTACTTATATTGGTTTGGGGTCCTGAGTCTTTTTTTTTGTAAGTGTGGCCTTTGATTCGTTTCTCCAAGATGTATTAAATTGAGTCAATCTTGTTTCTTGAAAAGTATCTATTACGACACTTAGGGTAATTTGAATTGTGAACCCACCACATAATACCCCATACGAAAATGTCTATTCAACTAATCGTCGACTAGCTTTCAACTAGTCATCAATTGAATACTTGAAAACAATTGACTACTAGGAGTTGAATGCTTTTCTGATAAGTTGTCAACTGCTTTGCCTAAAATGGTCCTTCAATTGACTGCTTTTTACCATTTAATTACCATTAGTTGAATGCTAATACTTTTAAAATTTCATTCGAGAAAAGAGTTGACCATTGTTGAACACTTCGACTTTGTAAAATCTTGTTGAATTGTCTATAGTTGATTTTAAATTGAAGAACAAGATGTTACTGGTCAAATGAATATTTCAGAAAACCTCTAAACCATGACGTATTAACAATGACTGGATGCTACACTACCTGCAGGCCCATAGGAAGCAATTTCAGTTGGGGGGGGGGGGGCACAACCATACATTTTCAGTAGTTGAGGGGACACTATCAACTACCAAAAATTCCCTGACAAGCAAGAAAAAAAAGGGTCATCAAGGTATGTCACTCGTGAAATAAGTTATATCAAGGATTTTTTGAGAAGTATATTTTAGATAAGTGCTCATATAGCAAGACTCAAAATCGCAAAGAAAATTGGGGGTCAGTGTACATCTTAGTGAGCAAAGGTACAATGAACTTGGCCTTTTTGCACTTAAATTGTAACCCTTAAGTTAATCACTTTAACATTTATTATATTTAAGCAGATGTAATCATGGCAATAAATATAATCTTATTTTACGTAAAATTGTGTGAATAATATTTATCATTGGACAAGTCATGCAAATAAATGCGCATAACTTATTGTGTGACCTTTTTGCACTAAAAAAGGATTATATTTGGGATATTAAAAATCTAAATATGCAATAAATATTTTCTTGTTAAAAGCTTTTTATGACTTTAGTGCCGATCAGTTGGAAGTATCCTGTTGTTTAAAATAATAAAGAAAAAATGGGGCCATTGATGTAAATTTGGAGATATTGTCAAAATATGAGATTTTTAGGCCAACCCACCCCCCCCCCCCCCAAGTGTAAATTTTAGCTTAACTTCTTCAATATTTCTTCATTTCTTTGCAAAGTCTGTTGAGTGAATGTGTAAAATTTGTTTTAAAAATATTAATTGAAACCTATATGTAATATTCCTAGCACATGATCACGGAAAAAATGCTGCGAGTAAAAATATGTAGGGCTAAAGTTCCAAGATATTAAATTTAACAAATGTGTAGATTTCAAGAATTTTCTTCTAAATATCCTTCCATTACAAAAAATAGTCCCCCATAAATCTTGTTTCTTTATGATTTTGTGATCAGTTTTGAAATTGAATGTTCTATAATTTGCATTGTTTAATTCAAATATGTTGTAAAAATTGAATTGTAATAGTTTTGAAGTGAGAGGTTCTGAATAATCTTTTCTTAAAAGTTGAAGAGTGACATTCCTTATTATGACTAATCATGGCTTTGATGTACTTGAAAAGAATATTAAAAAAAAAAGATTTTTCCTTCGTATTCCTCAGTAAAACTTTAACCCCTGTTGAGGCCCCGCCCTACCCCCAGGGGGTCATGATTTGTACAAACTTGAATCTACACTACCTGAGGATACTTCTATATTAATATAACTAATTATGGCTTTGCTGTTCTTAAGAAAAAGATTTTTAAAAAATATTTTCTATATATTCCTATGTAAAAATTTGACCCCCTGTTGTTGCCCTGCTCCGCCCATGGGGGTCAAGATTTGTACAAAACTGAATCTATGCTACATGAGGATGCTCTTTTATAAATATGACTAATCTTGGCTTTGCTCTTCTTGCCAAAAAAGATTTTTAAAAATTTTTTCCTATATATTATTATGTAAAACTTTGACCCCTTGGTGTGGCCCCGCCATACCCTCGGGACTCATCATGGCTTTGCTGTTCTTGAGAAGATTTTTTTTTAGATATTCCCTATATATTTCTAAGTAAAATTTTGATTCCCTGTTGTGGACCCGGGTCATGATATGAACAAACTTGAATCTACGGTATGTAATGGAGTTTTCACATAAATTTTAACTTTTCTGGTCTAGTGATTGAAATTGGCCTAGTGGTATTGGAGAAGTCGAAAATGTGAAAAGTTTACAGACACCAAACGACTGCCGACACACGACAGACGACAGACAGACGCCGGACACTCTTCGATCGGAAAAGCTACCTTGAGCCTTCGGCTCAGGTGAGCTAAAATGGATATACTCCCTTCTGAATTCAATTACTTTTCTATGAATGATAAGCAAAGTTTTCATTTTACTTCCTCATTTATTCAAATTAAGAACAAACAGATAAAAACAAAATGAATCACAACTGTGCACATTGTCTTCCAATCTAATATAATGCACAACATTTTTTAAAATCACAGGAGTTTGCATACCTATCAATTTTACGGAAATTATTAAGAAATAAAAAAAAAAAGTAATACTAATAATAATTATAATAGGTATTGCGTATTTTTAAAAATAATTTCCAAATAATTTCGGTAAAATTGATAGGTATGCCAACACCTGTGTTTAAATTAGCAACAATACAGTAACACCGCTCAAGATATCCACTATACAATGAAATTACTTAAAGGGTAAAAATACAAACATATGAGCAAAAAATTTATCGGAATGCTTCAATACTGACCACTATTATGCCTTTTTCAATATACAGAACAAGGAGAGACAGTGTTTATTTGCCTGTTAAACATTTCAAGGTGATAAGACATGCAATCAATAAACATGGCTTCAACAAACTATGAAGAGATGATTAAATGAATATGATAATATGTATGCATATACTAAAAATATTATTCGTACTTGAAAATAATGCTTGGCATGGAATTTAATTTAAAACTCAATATTGACTGTAAATGGGGTTGGGATGCGGGGTACTTTAGTCATTCCCTGCAAACTTTATGAAAAAATCCTTTTCAAAAGAAAGGCTTTTTTCCCAAAATCGTTTTGAATTTCAAATTCTTGTCTATCAGCTGAATTCTTTAGAGCAAATTTACTCTCTGTGTATTTTCAACCATGTGAAGACTTAGCAGAATTTACACACGTGTGAAGATATATTGTCTATTACATAAAACAATGGATTGCTTCTTTGAAAAGTGCCTCTTGTACTAAATTGGAAAGAGCAGTGATCCTCTGCTGTGTCGATAAATTCCATTTTATATGATTGAATAATTCCTATCTCTGATTGACTGAGATCCAACATTGCAGAAAAAATACGACGTTATGTTCACCTGCACGTGATCTTCAAAATGAACATAACACTTTTTTTCTACATTGGACTGAAATAGATCGGGAAATTCCAAATTGATACAAATAGTTTTGGAAATTTTTTTCACATGTACCCAAAGAACTCAGGTGATTACAACATCCAGAAACATAAATCTGGGGTGGTGGGAGGGGTGAAGGGGTCCTTTTTTCTGAAGGTAATTTTCTTTTCTTTTTTTTATGCCCCCGTATCGAAGATTCGGGAGTATATAGTTTTTGCCCTGTCCGTCTAGCTGTCTGTCTGTTGTCTGTTTATCTGTTTGTCCGCAAAAACTTTAACATTGCTCATAACTTTTATTTCACATGTGCATTCCTTGTGACAAGACCTTTCTTTGGGTACCATCATATTTGAACTTTTGACATTGACCTTGAAGTTTGGCCCAATTTTGAAAAAAAATTACCCAATTTTAACCTTGGTCATAACTTTTGAACGCTTGGTGCTAGGGCTTTCATACTTCACATATGTAATTCTTGTGACAAGACCTTCCTTCGGATACCAACATTTATAGCCCTTTTGCCTTGACCTTGGAGTTTGACCTACTTTTGGAAAACATTAACCTTGGCTATATCTTTTGAACGGTTTCTGTTAGGGTTTTCATATTTCACATGTGTATTTCTTGTGAGAAGGCCTTTCCTTGGTCACCATTAATTTTGACCATTTGACCTTGACCTTGATGTTTGACTTTCTTTTGAAAAACTTAAACATTTTCCATATCTTTTCAATGGTTGCTGCTAGGGCTTTCACATTTCACAGGTATATTCCTCGGGACAAGACCTTACTTTGGGTACCAACATATTTGATTTGCAATTGAGAAAGTTTAACCTTCGCTATAAGATGCCATACGGGGGCATCAGTGTTTCATAAACACATCTTTTTTTTTTTTTTTTTTTTTTTTTTTTTTTTTTTTTTTTTTTTTTACATTTAATTGAGTATATAAATGTTCATGCAAAGGTTGGTCCACCGTTAATGGACGATATCCCCCCTCGAATAAAATTTGGAGTTTGGAGAATTCTCCTTTTTTGGGGTGGCTAGTCAAAGATTTTTTTCCAGGTAAGTTGTCAATTTATCTATCCTTATACCCCCTCCCCCTTCAAAATCGATTCTATTTACGTGCCTGACATTTATTTTTCCTACACCGCACCTAAACTAGATTTTAAAATTCCATTTTAATACAACTTTTTATGTTTATTTTAATCCCGCTTCTTTCATTGCGTTTGGCTAGGATTTCAGGAAATGTAAACTTCTTAGATGGCATTGATTGCTGAAAATTTTTGTATCATTTAATCATTGAATCAAATATAAAAAAAAACCCAACTAATCATGTTTTTGGGGGTCAATACGATGATTTTACCACCTTCAATGTTCACATCGCCCTTCGGACTCGGTGAATATTTACTCCTCAGGAAGCTAAATCATAGTATTGACTTAAACCCCCCCCCAGCAATAATTGTATAATACTGTTTAAAGTAGTTATTGAACAAGTAATGGAGAGGAGAAGGGGAACTACATAGACTAATGAAGAAAGAATTGTTCGTTTTAGTACATTGGGGAGAATAAAGAGTTTTTAAAAATCTAAGTTTTTCTAGAGGGCTTGGAAATTGCCAAATTAGTACCTACCGATTTGCACACAGCTTGCAAGTACATATGAACGCACTGCGAAAATTGTAAATGGGCGCATGTAAACGGGACTTTATATAATCATTATATAATGATTTTCAACAATACATGAATATTTATGTACATGAAACATGTTAAAGATACCCTTTTTTTTACAGGTAAAATGTCTTTATCCTTCCCGAGGCACAGAAAGCTTTAGGAACTGAAAGAGGAATACATGTAAATTTATCTAAAAAATATTAAATGATGCTGAGAGATTTTGAAGTGCGTTAGCTCTTACAGGCCACATGACGTATGATCTAAATGTACATGTTGAGTGAATGTTGGTACAAAAATTCTTCTAATAATTTAGAATGTAAATATAAGAAACTGAATTTTTTTGCTTATAGATTGGAACACGTGGATATTACCATGTATTCAAATATATAACATACCATCAAAGAAAGCTAGGCCACATAATCTTTTATGCTTTAAAACTTACGATTTCTTAAAAGTGATCAAATTTATGATTAAAATGCAAACATATAATAAGAAAAATCAGGTAATTGAAGAAAAAATAAGTAGACTGAGAGAACAGAAGTTTGGAGAAGCATCCCTCATTGCAGTGCTGAAAAACTGCGATTATAGGCTGCACATGCATCGCTTATACGCCTTAAGTTGCTGAGTCTGAAAGTCAACTTTATAACTTTAAACTTCAAGAAAATAAAGAATGAATATTCTGTTGTAAACGTTAATGACATGCACTTCTACTTGTTGAAAATAATTGTATCTGGAGGTCTGGACGATTTCAAAAATGGAAGTCAAGAACGATAACTGAAAGTCGCTCTAAATATACTTCATGTAAACGTAGATAGTTTTTACCCAATCAGAAAACAGCATTTTTACACACACCAAAAACAGATTTCAAAGAAACAAAGAGAACACGTGCTTTTGTCTTCTCATCCTCAAAAAGATTTTTTTGACAAAATATCTTTTGTAAGATGAAATGATTTTTGAAGAATAAGGTATTTACTGTGAACAAACTTGACATTTTAATCTCAGGAAAAAATTAGTGCATGTAGCTGTGTAACATAATGCAATCTAGATGACATCATTCAATCAATTTCAATTATAAAGTTTACTGAAAATGTTCTATGTTGGTAAATATAAACATTTTGCTTAGCCGTCCGATTTTCTTCAAAAACGTGAACTTTCCATGCGTAGAGATCTACAGCACGCAAGTGTTCATCGTATAGACTAGTTTTAAAATATTATAGGTTTCACAAGTGCAGGCTGAATACCATGTTATATATACACTATACAAAAAGGAAAGGTGTAAAATATGGGAGAAAGGGAATAAGGATGAATGTTTTTATCATCATATCTTACCAGGCAAACCAATAACTGCATGATTTTGATATACAATGGAAACACTAATGACTGTTATATCCTCAATACCACAATATCTTCATGCCTGGCTCTAAAAACTGAAAAGCTGAGGTATTCATATCAAATTTCTTAACGCAATTTAACCAACTGGGGTTGCTACCTCAAAGTGACAGATATTAATCCCACTTAAAATTTATTTTAAACTTTTCAAGTCGTGTTTGTTTACGGTAGAATTGTTACATATGCTGTATTATTCCTTAATATGCAAAAGTTTACAAAAAGTTTCTTCTTTAAAAATCTTTTGAGCCAAAAAGTTTAAAATCACATGTTTTATTTATTTTCTCATGAGTTTGTCTAAATGCCGTTATCTGATTTGTCAGAAGCATTAGCTTTTTGTTTATTCTTAGTATTTATAGCAAGTGACGGTCATTGTTATTGACTTCCTTATATGGAAATCGTCCTGACCTGATCTACGCTTTTAAGTATAATTGAAGTTATATGAGATACACGAGATTTTCTTATTCCATGAGAAATGTGAACAAGAGGCCAATGGGCCACAATGCTCACCTGAGTAACTATGGCCCATCTGTTCGTCATAAGATTTTTTCCCTATATATTCTTATGTAAAATTAAGATATTATAATATTTTGTGGTCCCACCCTACCCCCAGCCCCACCCTACCCCAGGTGTCATGATCTGAACAAACTTGAATCTGAGGATACTTCTATATAAATATGACTAGTCATGGCTGTGCTGTTCCCTAAAAGATTTTTCCTATATATTCCTATTTGAAATTTGATCATGGCCCCACCCTACCCTCAGGGGTCATGATTTGAACAAACTTGAGTCTACTTTACCTGAGGATATTTCCATACCAATATGACTAATCATGACTTTGCTTTTTTTTCCTATGCATTCATATGTAAAACTTTGATTGCCCATAGTGCCCCCATCCTACCCCTGGGGTCATGATTTGAACAACTTTGAATCTACACTTCCTGAGGACGCTTCCATATAAATATGATGACTCATGATTCTGCTGATAAGGAGAAATTTCAAAAGTTTTCTTATGTATTCCTATGTAAAACTTTGATCGCGCAAAGTGGCTTCCCCCTTCCCCCGGGGGTCATGGTTTGAACAAAATTGAATCAACACTACAGGTTTCATGCAAGTTGCACTTTTTCTGGCCCAATGATTCTTAATAAGAACCCATTTTTCACTCTTTCTTAATTATCTCCCCTTGGAAGAGTGTGTAGCCCTTCATATTAACAAACTTAAATTCCCTTTACCAAGGATACTCTGCTTAAAATTGGTCCAGTGATCCTGGAGAAGAAGATGAAAATGTGAGAAGTTTACGACAATGACAACGCCAACGCAGACGACGACAACAACAGACAGCGGACAAATTTCGATCAGGAAAGTTCACTTGAGCCTTTGGCTCATGTGATCTAATTATTGAAATTATTCTTATTTCGTTGTTGATTTCGTAGTACTTTTAGTTTGGTGAAGGCAATCATGATTAAAAATTAATAGCTAACAAACCTTTGGAAACCTATTCACACTGCATTTTTGTTTTTAAAAAAGTATACTGGTATATGAAATGAAATTAGAAATATGTTGGAACAAAGAGAAAACAATATAAAAAAAATAAGAGATGTATTTTTAAAGATACTGATATCTACGTAACATCCCTATAACTTTAGATTTTTTAAATCATTTGAGAGAGAGAGAGAGAGAGAGAGAGTTATATATTAAGTTCTCTCAATGTTATGTATTTTTAGAAAAATAAAACTATAAAATGAAGCCGTAAAACTGAAATTTTTTCAATACTTACTATTAATATCATAAATTAATATGAAATTCGAACAGTTACTGCTTTACTAGAGGTTGAATACGCTCCAAAAGGACCAACATTTACTTCAATTTGGACAGAGGAACTTCTGCAATATTGACAATTTATTTTCTTATAGGATGCGTGGATGCAAACTATTACGCCAGGAGGCATTTTTTTCTTTCATGAAATGTTAAAGAAAATATTTTAAGAAATTTTGAGGACGTGAAGTAAACTTTGAAAATGAGAAGAAAAGGTACACCAATTCAATACAAAATAAATTGAATCTAAAACAACATTTTTATGCATCTCCCTGATCTCATTGTTTACGGATGATTGCAATAAGAAAAACGGTCAGTTGCACGTACTACGATGCCGAAGGACTGTCCCTTAGCAATAGAACCAACACATGTAATGACAGCCTTGCCTACTATATTTGATTCCAGAGAGAACACCCTGTCACCTTTGTTTGAAACACTCTGAATATCATAATCAATGCCATCCAAATCCTCATCTGTGGCTGAAATCTGAATATATAGGGCTAAAGGATTGCAGATATTTTTTTTTAAAATTTGATTTAAATGCATTTCACACAGAAAGAATATCTAAATAAAAGTTGATAATTCTACCACTCTAGCTTCATGAAGTCATAAAGTGACCTCAACAAATCAATCCAAAACATATAAAAACAAATGAAAATAAGATCAAACAGCGAAATAAAATCCGTCTCTGCCAAGTAACTTATTGTAACACATATCAGACAGTCAATAATCAAACAAACATTGTTTTCATATAGAAGAACAAATGAAGAATGACAATTACATAGTAAAGGAAAATACTAGTAAGGAAAAATAAGTATATTATTTACCATCAGTATACGTTGGTGGTTCTCGGTATAATTCCCCTCCAAAATGTTTACGAAGTATACTGGAGCAGAAAATATTGGGGAATTGTTGTTGCAATCTGAAGAAGTTTGGTTACCAGTATTGATTTCAGCAAAGGACAACTTTATTGTAGCTCTGTCATAGTACCGGTGAGCTAAATTTTCTTTAGCCTGTTTAAAACAGAATACCAGTAAGTTTCTAAATATTTCTAGAAATCTGCACAGAAAAAAGACACAGTAAAACAGCTCAAACAAACCTCAATGAAAAGTTCCAGCTCAGTTACTTCTGATCTATCAATGGATGCCGTCTGGCTTACAAGGGTTCGATATCGGTTTGCTGAGCCAGAAACTTTTTGAGTGGTCACTTGGAATCTGTTTTGGTACCCAGATGGCAAGGCTGAAAAAAATACAAATATCAAATATCAATAGGCAAAAATAAATAAATAAAATAATAAATGAATATATAAATGAATGAATAAATAAAGAAATAAATAAATAAGTAATATACAATAAATAAAGGACAAAACACCTCTGAAATAAAAAGAGTAGATATATTATTGTCGTAAACAAATTTCCGATAAATAGACTATTTCAATTCTGATTTTATCTGTTTATGTACTTTAAGTATTAAAACTACCAAGATGACCCACTTAAAAGTCATAACACTTCATGAAAAACCTGGGATTTTTTGGTTCTTGCTAAGGATAAATCTGTGTATACCAAAGCAATTTATGTATCAGTTTCAATTACTCTTATAGTCAGGTTATTGCTGGAAAAAGCAGTTTTCTAAGATTATATAAGTACCAACAGGTGATGTCCAATCCCCTTGACAAATTGTGAAGAAAATATGTTAAACAAAAATAAAATATTATCCAAAATACAAAAGTCAAATAACTGTGTACTGACTTTGTCGTATTGTAAAGGTGATCGGAGCATTAAGAGTGTCCCCGTCCTCTGCAATGATATCAACCGCTGCATTGGGATTTCCAGAATCCACAGGTACTGGGTTAAATACAAGTGTGCCAGCCTACAAATGTAGAATGTCATATACAAGTGAAAAATGTTTTATATGATGAAAAACAATTTATATTCTTTATTCATCAATTCATATCCAATAATTTGTACTATTGGGTGGAATATACTAGCCTTTTAGGAATAAGTTAACAAGTGTGCTAGTATTCTGCTTTACATTGTAAAAATTGCTGTTTTATATATACTCAATTGTTCAAAAACTAACCATTGACCCAGATGAGATACTTGTTGTATAAGTTGGGTTAAAACAAACATTGTTGACATTAAAGCAGGAAGAATACACAAATCTGGGTCCTAAATCATCCACGTCATTTATAGTAATTGTGATGGTGGAAGTAGTTTGTTTTCTGTCTGTAATATTGCTGGCTTTGTCCTGAATGATGGTAAAACCACAAAAAATTAAAATCTTCATTAAAAGTACATGAAGCAAAATTTCAACTTCAGCCCAGTCGCGAAAAATATTATTAATTCCAGTTAAGTGTGCCGTTTTGCATTACGTCACAACCTATGACGACAGCTGTGATCAAGGTATATAATACACGCCTCCTAACCGCAAACTTTATGACTGGTAGTTTCTTCTTATCCTTGATTGGTTGCTCGTGCAACAGACTATCTCCGTGTCAATGTTGATAAAATGAGTTGACCAATCAGACAGCGGCGTTGTGAATTGTTTACGCCGGGCGCATCTATCGAAAAAGATCGTGACGTAATGCGAAACGGCACACTTCACTGGAATTGATAATATGATGGATATCATACATCACAAAAATTCTTTTAACCAAATTCTGTTTACTGCAATGCCTCTGGATTTGAGATGTAATATGGAACAATAGTTTTGCATATAAATTACATGCTAGGTCCTAATAGTTAAGTTATAATGGAAGGAACTGCAAAAATATACAATATAGAAAAATTAAAGCGGTTATATTTAGCTCCAAATATATAACTACATTCTGATAATAATTTTATGAAATAATCAGAAATATGACACTTACAGACGCAGTTATTGTGAGGTTATATGATTGAACAGATTCAAAATCTAAATAAGTGCTAACAACTATTTCCCCTCTTGACGATATAGGCAGTGCAAATCTGGTTGAGCCATCATTCTAAAAAAAATCACAGTAGTTTATAAGTTAATATAATTAATCCACTTAAAAGGTACAATTCTATTACATGTTGTTATTTTTTTCTCTCAATTTAATCCCCCTAATTTATTCAATTTTAGAAATCAAAGCAAATATTAACGGAAAATAATTTAAGGCTTAAAGAAGTGACATATTTTCGTCTTAAAGTAATATGCTCTTTCGATGCGATTTTTAAGAATGCTATGTAATTACTTTTGGTTGTCTAAATTCATGGTAACGCTTTTAAGAGTTCAAAGAAATCCAGAATTAACAATAGATTTCCAAAGAATTTATTCATCTTCACTATCTGATCAACCCTAACACCAGAACCCCTGACCCAGGTTTCACAATTTAAGAAGAGGCAAGAGAAGAATTTTCCCGTCGCCGAGCAGAGTTTTGCTTATGGAGATAAAAAAAAAATTAAGACAAACATACTATATCTGGTTGTGAAAATTAAATTACCGTAAAAAACATTATTACGTGTAATAAATAGTTTGCCAGTGTGTTTTCTTTGAAAGTGTAAATGACTGCAATTCTGGGGAGGGGGTACTCCGTGTTCGTAGTAAGATACCTTGACTGTTGTGTTATTATGGGTTAAGAAATCTGTTACATAACCAAGTGACTGTACTCAGGGGTCATGCATTTCACAATTTTGGAAGAAGCATTCTTGTTTATTATAACCATGCACTTAGTTTATCTGCTATATATCCAGGAGCAGAGAAGGTTCAAAGAAATAATTCATTTTCACTATAGTCAATACAGACCCCCCCCCCCCCCCCGAACCTCGACAGGTTTGGTACAGGCAATCTTGCTCATAATAGTTTTAACTTTTTCATCAGTTTAATATACAGGGAGAGAGAAGAATATTTGAAAATTTTGATGCATTTTCTTTACATGATCAATAGAGCCGCATCCTAAGTCAAGAATTCCTGGCCTGACAATTTTGGTTAAGGATGCATTGCTTGTTATAATTATGCCAACAAATTGACTACTTCAAGTCTAGGAGTAAAGAAGATTTTTGAAAATCACATTAATTCTTACGATTTTGGCCCCACCTCTCAGGTCCCGGGGGGGGGGGGGAGGCTCGAAAGTAACAATTTTTGTCCCCCTTCCCAAAGATGCTCTAAAGCAAAATGAGTTGAAATTGATTTACCGGTTTATGAGAAGCTAAAAATGATCAAAAGCTTACGGACAAAAAGATAGCAAAAAGCCACCTGAGTGACTCAGGTGACCTAATTAACAGGGTAAATTAAGATACAAACACTCACAATACTTCCATCTCCGGGAACTATGGCATACTCTATTTCTTTGTTGCTACCTGCATCCAAATCTGTAGCCGTTATCCCAGAATACACTGTTGTTCCCACTGGTGCTGACTAAAATATGGTTTTACAAGGTTAGCTTTTTAAAAAAAGCTGAGAGTCAGCCACTGGAATACAGAAAGTTTCTTTCTTGTTTTGTGATGGTATATGATTTGTTTTATCCATCATGCTGTGTTCATTAAAATTTCAAAGTCATTGTCGTCTAAGTCAAAATTCGCCCAGTCGTTTTGATATTTGTAACATAATGCTGTACATAATAAATAATAAAGCATAGAATAAATTTTAGTTAGACTACATCGTGATCTTTATGATGACCTCCAATTAATTTCTCTTGGGCGCGGACATCAAATAAAGTTCGTCTCAGAAATGAACAATTAAAGCCACTATGATCCCAATCATTGAACGTTGAAGAATGTATACATTTTCATTTTTACTGTTAAATTCTATAAATGATATTGATTATGATGCTTAAAAGGAAGGTAGACCTTGGGTTAGATTGTGTTAATTATTATTAGATAAAAGTTTTTAATCGTGCAGGTTCGAGGCAATGCATGATAAGGGAAGGGGGAGGGGTGCATACTGTATGTATATTTAATTCAATTTCTAAATTTAAGCATTCATTTTAGTGTTATTAGGAAAGAAAAGAATTGCTTCTAAAGTAAAGTAAAAAAACTGGAAATTCAAAATATTTTATACATACAGTACGTATACCCTTAAATGATACTGGATTCCATCTCGCTCACTCTCTCTCTAATTGGGGGGGGGGGGGGTTTGGGGGGCTGTCTATAAATCCGCGCAGTTTCCCTCAACTATCGCAGTTCTACTGTGGTCAGTTTTTCACCTGTGAGCGCGGTTCACGTGCGCAAGCGGCACTTACATGTCTATCCTCATGTAAATTATAAGACTTTACACATCTTAAGTGATCTTCTGTCGTTTTCATAACTTTCATCATTAAAGTGAAAAGATATTCTTTTTTTTTTTCACTGTTTTTGGACCTTTGTGCAAGTGGATTATTGTATGAATTCCGACCCGTACATGTATTATGCAAGGTATTGATCGAGGGAGTCTTGCATCAGGCATTCAGAGGAATACACACAAATCCGTGAACTTGTAACGGCGATTGAGGGTATATATATCTAGTGTCAAATGTGCTCTGCATATAAACTTCTCATCTTCTATAAGAAGCACTGAAATATTTTCATAGTATCATATTTCCCACTTAGAACAATCTCTTCTTTAATTTTTCGTCGAGAACGACGAAGAACAATGCAGTCTATAAATAGATCGAGGTCGCGTCTTTATTTAGAGGGTGTTTGTGAAGAATCACGCCCTTTGGTTGGAGCAAATAACACGAGTTTCTTTAGAACAAGTCGTGTACATCTTTTTCCCAGAATTCCAAATTACGCAAGCGCACTTGCAGTTTCATCCCACCGTAACTAGTCAGCCCGGGGGCTGACTAAAAAAGGTTTTAATAAAACGCAGAGAAAAATAATCGAACCTTGTTCAAATTATTTTATTGCTAATTTCTTACTACACACTTATTTCGTATATGAAGCATTTCAATTTAGTTTGGTCTTTTTACTTTGAATGCATTGAATGAGTAGATAATAAAGTACCCGGACATCAAAAGTGTTGAAGAGAACTTCTCTATCTCCATAGTTTGAATTTAGAGGATTTATTTAGTTCAATAATCACATTAAACTTGGAAAGATTTGATAACTTTTCATTTACATAGCTGAAATTTGAAAAGGTTTTCTATTATTTTAAAGATAGCTTTAATGAAATAAGACAAAATTTTGATATTTTGCATTTTAAATACTGTTCACCCAGGCCAGTACATGTAGCAGTGTTTCAAAAGTGGGGGCCAACTTCTGACAAGGAAAAAAAAAATACCCCCCTAATTTACTGTCCAAATCCTGGAATTTGCCAGTGCTCGAC
Source organism: Saccostrea echinata (assembly GCF_033153115.1). Taxonomy (NCBI): domain Eukaryota; kingdom Metazoa; phylum Mollusca; class Bivalvia; order Ostreida; family Ostreidae; genus Saccostrea; species Saccostrea echinata. Next base: position 10,184,699 of record NW_026889771.1, read on the forward strand.
CTTACAACGTCAAAACGTGTGTGTGTGTGTGAGGGGGGGGGGGGGGAGGGAAACTAGCATCTGAAGGAAATTTACTATAGCAAAATCCTATACTCAGAAAAAAGTGCGCCCCCGCATTCTACGGGCCTGTCACCCTAGGGATTGTCTTTAATTTTAATGGGAAAACTGTGGAGTCATTTGAATTCATGGGGGTCTTTTTTTGTGGATTGCTTACATTTTACAGGTTCGTTGGGACGTAATTTCGTGTATTCTTTTACACCTACAAAAGGAATTGAATATGACTTTGTAATCCAATTTATTAATAGCGATTCTCTGTAACCACTTAAACTTCTTTGCCACGCATGGTCACCGATTTGGATGAAACTTTGCCCATTATAACAACTTGACACCAGAAACATAAATCAAATAAAATTTCGTTGCTATGTGTTTTGGTTGCCATGGTAACAGCAAGAAAAGTTGAAAAAATTGAGATTTTCAGCTACTTTGAATCTTTATTACACCTAAATAAAGACCAAGAAAAACAAACAAACCATTCTCCCAAAAACATGACACCTTGTTGCCACTTATGCTATAGAGAAACTATTAAGAATTTATCTGTTAGTAAGTGGTAACCATGGGTACATTTGGAATACATTTTAGATGCTGAAAAATGCTGAAAAACGCTCAATATTCACAAATGATAGATGTTTCATGATCAAACTTAAATCAACAATCTAAGAAAAACAATAAAAAATACTTGACCTTAAGTAATAAGGTATTGGCAATATTATTCTGAAAATAACTTTCATGGTTGCCATGGTAACACAGTGTAACCATGCAAAATCTGTTGCTGTGATTGGGATAATGCTACTATTTTGAGGAAAAACAATAAAATTCATGACTGGCACATATACATCCTTATAACCTTGCAACACCAACAACATTAGAAAAATTGGGATTAATTGTTACTTTGCAGTGTAACCATGGAAACAACGTACCAGTTGTTCAAAGTGATATTTCTTTGCTGCTTTAGAATTTACTTACCTTTTAATCAAGAAACATATTACATGTATTCACCTTGAATAGTACTTATCTGGTAGAACTAAAGTTGAATATCATATATTGATAAAGTTTGTTGAAAAAAAACAACACTGTTGCTATGGTTACCAAGAAGGGAAAATGTTCGATTTTGTTAATTTTATATCAATATTAAACCCTATGTGCCAGCTTTTTGCATCCAGTTAGAGATTGGGTGGTAGTCAAAATTAAAAGTCAGGTTCATTGTTCATATATATCAATCATAAAAGTTTTGGGAATCTACATACAAGGGTACATATCCAAGGAAACAGAATATTTTTCAGATTTTTAAGCATATTTTTTCGGCTAATTTCCATAGCAACGCCCTATTTAAAGAATTGAATATGAATTTTTTGAAATGTTAAAATTAGGGTCACACCAACGCCTTTAAAAATTGATCATCAGTTATATAGAAATATGCTTTTTAAAAAAATAGGATAAGATTAAAACACTAAAAGAGTAAATTTAAAATCCCTTCTTGGTATTAAAACCATAGCAACCATTGTCAAACTATAAGAAATATCATAAATCGTCCTTGGTATATGTTACAAGGATCTCTTGTCTATTATTTGCTTTCATTTCAACCTATAATTGTTTAAATTCTTAAGTGTATGACTTTATAAAATTAAATGAGCAAAATTATTACTTTTGAATACTTTGTTTCCATAGTAACGTATGTAATAGTTGATTTACCAAACATGTTTATCACGCATTTAAGACCTCAGGCCTTTAACTTTCAGAAACAGTCATTGCCACTTGTTTGCTTTGCTGCAAACCTTAACTGTGGGACTCTGAACATGTTAAAAAATGCCATTTTTCAAACGTTAGGACATGTTGCTATGGTAACCATGACACGTAGCAACCAATTTTTGCCTGATTTGAGTTTACGGTATCAAAGACTTTTATCATAGAGAGTTTGGAGAAATTCTGAGACTATGCGTGCCACAGCTCCTATATAAAAGTTCAAGTCATTACAGAGAATGGCTCTTAATTCGTGGAGAATGTAAATTCGTGGATGAGAGGTACAGACGAACGCAGCACAGTTAAGGTATCCGATCCATAAAAGGACCTAATTTTCTAACCTTAAATATCCATCCTGTATTAAATACTCAGAAATTAATTCAAAGCATTTTAGAGTAGAAAAGGATTTACCAGGAGAAATTTTCAAAAATATAATTACCTAAGCAGTAATTAATTAATGAAGAATGCATTGAGGTCTATGGGGACAAGCAAACTTTTGAAAATAAAAATTTAAATACTAAGAATATCAAAAAATTGCTGTGGTGGAAAGATGTATTTAATCATTAGGAATAGAAAAACGATTGAAAACTAATTTTTTACCAGAAAGATTTTTTTAGAATTGATTTTTATTGATTAAAAGCAAAGGGGGATAACTCTTCAAGGACAGGACAAGGTCAAAAATTAGGACACATACCGCTCTTACATATTGATACTAAAACATGAAGATTATGTATACATATACTGAGAATTCAGCCAATACATATCTGTTATGCATTCAGATTCATTGAATCTGAGGCTATTATGGATCGGATACCTTAAGGCTACAAAAAATGGACGGAGCTTTATTTAACTATGACATCATACAAAACCAACAATTCTTAAAAATACCACAAAATGAAATAATTTGATATTTTAAACTGTAGGAGACCATCAAACTACATCAAAACTTACTTCAGCATGCTGTATTGTAGTTAGTTAAATCCCACATAACAAGGTATAATGAAGTCACTGATCGCAATGCACTTGACGAAGTGACGTCATTTCGTAAAACTTGACGCAGTTTGTGTGCAGTGAGAGGCGGATCCAGAAATATTTTTTCAACGAAAAATGTATTCTATAATTAAATAAAATATCATTTACAATACAGATAGTTTATAGGCCATTAACTTGGATTCAATGTCTTCTTTATGATATTATTCATATATTTTCCGTCCATTTCCTATTTAACTTAAACTGCGGCGTATTTTGTATGCAAGAATGTAAGGGTCTTAATAAATCAATCAATGCAAGGGCATACACTTAATGGATCATAGTAAGCTTTTACAACTAAACTCTAGAAGTATTAAGGTATCTGAAAAGTGCTGCGATCCTGTTGAAGTCTTGAAAATAATTTTATTATATCTATATTTAATGTCGTTGACCAGCAAAAAATACAACATGCGGTCATACAAATACGATTTTAACAATGAAATAGCAGAATATATATAGGATCGCAGCACTTTTCAGAAACTACAATGCACGTTGAAAATATTCATAAACTAAACTTAGAATTTTAATTTGGTTACTAAATGTCCTTGCACTAGTGAAATTTATAGGTGACCTCAATTGTGTTAAAATCACGTGACTGCCGTATCACGTGACAAGTCTAAATTTAAAATCTAATCGTCCTCAATATGTAGCTATTAACCATAATTAATAATTAATAATCGCCATCCTGATTATGAATACATTTTTAATCACAAAAATTTGTCGATATTTCCATTGCGCACCTTAAATGTACTGCGAAATCCACGAAAATTGAGAAATCACGAAGTCTAATGATTCCACAGTATAGTGTTAAAGTTCGTAGATTATGATGAAGGGGTATTTAATTTTGACAAACCTCATCAACAGAAGCAGAATAAGGAGCATTTCTAAATATCGGTGCATTATCATTTATATCCCGAATCTCCAGCTGCATCAGGAAAAACTTAAGTTGCCTTGGGTCTTTCTAAAATTAAGATTTTGAAGAAATAAATCAATGATTTTCATGAAAATACAATGCTTTAAAAGTACATTTTTAGGAAATTAAATGAACAATAAAATCGTTGAACAAATAGAGCATAGTATCACCTGTTAGCATAAAATGTATATAAATCAAAAAACTTTAATAACTGCTTAATGAAAATGTGTCAGATGAACAGTCTAATATATATCTTCAGTTAGATATGTACTTACCAAAGAGCGACAAGATAATTGAAATTCAATATTGTCAAGGTCATCACTAATTATAGATAAATTTCCCTGTTAAAAGAGGGGAAAAGTCAAAGTAATAATTGTAGTCTTAGGAAAAACAAAATCTCATTTAAAGTAGTGTCATAATTCAAGCAATGAATTTTTTTTTCTTGCAATAAAAATATACATCCATTATATTGGTTAACTTTCAATTCTGTATTTAATCAACTTAAGACCATTCTAGAAAGGATACTAGAAAAAAAGAACAATATATATTAAAAAGAAATCTGTCCTAATAGATTCCTTCATGATGAAAACGTTAGATCTTATAGATCTTAAGCATTTACAAACGAGTTTCAATATTTTTTTTGAATTGTTTTATACAAAACTGACTACTAATATATAATTCATTTACTTATTAATTTTCCAGAAAGTAGATTTTTTCAAAATCTAGCATTTTTGTTTGAATTGTAATTATATAACATCTATGTCAATTACGGACTTTTACTTTTAATTGTTTAGATCGTAGATGTTAAGAAATTATTTTGGTTTTAAGCGTAATTTAATAAACGTACATCTCTGTCAATTGCAGATTTCAATCGGATGAAAGTCCTACTTCCAAATTGTGAGTTTGATACTGGTAAAGTTATTAATTCAAACAGACTATCCAAATTAAGATCAGCAGGAGTGGCTGGTCCTCGAACAAAGGTTATATTGACTCCTGATTCTGTCACAGTCCCCTGATTTATTCCTTCTATCGTTGTATCTGTCCTATAAAGTGGCGAGTTTGGGTCAAAAGAAGAAAAAGTGGACTCGTACACGGTTCCACGAATGTTAGGGTCAGGTGAGCTGCATGCTGAGATATTTAAACAAACATACACATATTAATTAATTTATGAAATATTTCTAGATATTTAAATTTTAAGAAAATAGTCTTAATGATGTATTATTGGATTACATTTAAATACATGGGATTAACATTAATAGAAAAAAAAACCTTACGTTCCTGCATATCCACTGTACATATGTAAAAATAAAGCCAGATTATTGTAAAAGGTCCCTGTGAAATACTCCGCTTCTGCATCTTGAATTTAGAGAGAAAGAGAATTAGGTCAAAATATCTAAAGTCAGCACTTTTATAATGTTTTTTTCTCTTTATCCCCCTCTTTCATATTATATTTGAATAATCTATTAACCTTATAGTTAGGAACTTGAAATGATGAGCCATGAATCATTTACAAATGTTATTGAATAGCTGATTGCTAACCCTTTTTCTTTCTTTCCTTTTCAAACACAGGATATTTTTTAGTATTATTAAATTTTCGTCGTCTAAATAAATTTAAGACGCACTATTCTACAACATATTCTAGAAGTAGTATTAATAAAATGTGGATTCTCAAAAACTCCAAAGAAAATCTTAAAAATTTAAATTCACAAAAATTTCCAAAAGTTAGTTACGTCAAAACGTATGACTTCTCAACACCTTGTACAACAATTCCTCAAGAAAAATTAAAAACTAGGCTTTTTGAAATCATAACCAACTGCTTCATCAATAAAAATGGAACTCGGAAATTTTCATATCTTGTGATTGGTCATCAACAAAACTTCTTTGTAAGAAATCACTCTGATTCAACACATAAGTACTCTGAGGTTGAAATTAAATGTATGTTACCTTTTCACAATATCTATGTAGTCTTTGGAGAACAGGTCTTCCAACAATCTGCTGGAATTTGCAGGGCATTAATTGTATTCTTCCTTTAGTAACCGATCAGTTTTCATATTACAATGAAACAGAATTTATAAAAAGAAACTTCTACATGAGAAGAAAACAATTGCTGTGGGCCTTCAACTCAACATTCAGATAAATTATAATCAATTAACAATAGTTACTTCCATTCACATGTCGACTCCATATATCCCAGTGAATTCCAAATTAAAGACCCTCAGAGCCTGCCACATGCATCTGTTTCATATTTAGATATTTTACTGACTATAGACGATAAGGGCCAGCTAACAACTAAATTGTATGACAAACGAGATGACTTAATCTTTTCCATCGTCAACTTTCCTTATTTATATGGTAATACTGTCATTAAGCTATCACTTGCATAATTTGTGTTTATGTATGTCTTTTAAGTTATCTGATACTCAAGAGAGCCTGCTCTGGGCAAGATCAATATTTAATAGGCCAATATTTTATAGGCCAACGACAGATAAGTTGATGTTACAGGGATTTAAAAAAAACTCATTTGAAGTCAGCATTTTGTAAATTCAATGGTCGTTATTATCAATTAATATTATATACAATCTATGAATAGGTTGTATTTTGATTGACATATATCATACCGATTGTTAGGTATTTTATTTTTATACTAGATATGACAACAGAGCATTCCGTCTACTTGATCAATAAATAAGGCTCTCGGCGGTGTGACTGTGTGACTGGTCGATAGGGGATGTTTACTCCTCCTAGGCACCTGATTCCACCACTGAAATTTCCGTGTTTTATGCTCGTTTAACAAATTTATACTGTTTATAATATTTTTTGTCATCGATCACTTATCGTTATCCTTAACTTTTTTCATTTTATATCATGGAAAATCTTCAAATATTCTGTGCTGCAGTTCATTAATGAGGATTTAGTTTTAAAAAAACATTTATTTATCACTAGAAAGGAATTTTTTTCAAAAATACTCTCACAACATTCTTATGGAAACATATTTTTCTTAATTTTTCTGTTTTTATTATATAATTAGAACATAATTATTTATTGTTCAATTGACAGAAAAGAGGACGGAACCTGCCTTTCAGGAAAACCCCTGGGAGTGATCGACCTTCGTTGCAACAGTAATTTTTGTTGTTGCCTCTCCTATGTGTAGAAATAATGCATGTACAATGAAAAAAAAAAGATGACAATGTTTGAAAAAATATATTTCATGGCATGTATTTTCTACTCGAATTCGAGTTTTCAGACCTCTCCTTCAACACGAAGGAATTAGCCTTAACTCAATACAGTAGTTTATCAGCAACAGTGCATTAATGATATACCAATGTTTTCCACACTTAATAGTAGGCAAGTTTAAAATAATCATCTGCTATTTATGTAAACGACAATAAACAATCCGCGATTTGAAAGAGATGTTTTATATATAGCCACGTTTTTGAAGGGGGAGGGTTCCAAAAAATGACAACTTACATCTCTCTGTGTGTGTGTGTTCCAACTTTTGCCACATGCAATTTTATTAAAACATTACCATTGGACGATCTAAGTATACTGCAACAAAAAGTGGAAGGGGGAATGGGCCTTTAAATGAACATTCTCAAAATTTGGAAAAATGTGAGAAGGGACCAGCCTTCCTCGCCCCCCTTGCCTGATATATCTAACAGGCATATGACCCTGAATACGTCTCTTTTCTTGTAGAAGATTTTATTATCTCTAGAAAAATACACGAAATTATCCTCTAGAAACACAGTTGTGAATCTTGCCTGAATTCACCGCGATTAAATATATGTAAGTTTTGCATAAATATTATGTCCTCAGGGACATTTTAATTTTAAAATTAAGGTTTAAATGTCTGAACCTTTTTTTTTTTTTAAAGAATTGCATCTTAAGAACATTTTAAATTTCTGTACGAATATCTCATATAGAAAAAAATACCGGTAGTTAATAACGCGAGTTTTACACCACAAAAAATTATTATAAAGCACTTTTTAGATAAATAAATATTTGCTTATGAAAAAGCTAAAGATGTGCAATCTTAAACACATCGGTCATATGCCAAAGTGCCCTCTTCCTTCGTTCCTACAGCCCTACTTCCATTTAATTAACGTTGATTTGTCATGTTGTAATTTTTGAATTTATAGGATGGCAGTAAATATTGATGTATTATTTTGTATTTACTGCTATCTGGTAAATCAATAAATAAAACATGACATTTTCATCCTTCAGCGGCTTTAGTCAAAAATTGAAAATAACACCCAGTACTTCAATTATCCTGATACATTTCAAAAAAGTTAAAGACAAAGATGATTAAACGTGCAATGTATCAAAGCTTAAGTTTGATTTTTTAAAATTTGATTCAGTTTGTAGAACGCCAGATTGCATATAGTATTTTAAAAGTAAATAGCACAACCATTCAATTTGTACTAGACTTACCTCTGACGATTTAACACTACACTGCAATTAGAAATAAACTTCCTTGTTTTTAACAAGACGATGCTTGTGGCTTATACAATGGTTGGTAAGGTTTAAGTGCATAGTATCCATTGTCATGTGAAATAAATTAGAGATAGAAAAAAAAAACATGATTTTTATGTCAAATTATAAATAAAACGTAAAAATTCTGCTTACCAGTATGTTATAAACTACGTGGTGTCCTATATTTTCTAATAAATATTTTTTTTGCCTAAATTGCGATTTTGTTCTTTTGCAAACAATTTACAGCTAAATACATTTTTTTATTTAAAAGCAGAGTAATGTTCAGATGGAAAGAAATGGCATTATCTAACAAGTGTGTAAATTACAATATATATTGCCATCAGATCCACAAAATGAGTTGTGGTCTCTGTGAGTTAGCATGTGGGCAGTATGAACTCTAGTGAAGTGCAGAATAGTGACCCACCATGCTAACATTGGACATATATTGCATAATGTAAACTTTTTATTGCGTTAAATTATCTTACCACATCAATTAACTTGGTCAAATATGTATATCATTAATAAAAGTAAAGAAAAAGCTGTAAAATGAATTCTTTAATATTTTCATTGTTAAACACTAACGCATTTAACATCTATACTGTGTATCGTATATTAGAGACAGTATTTTCTAATATACAATTTTTCGCTATAAAAATAACTATTTAGATATAAAAGAATTCCATCAGAGAAATATTTATTCTATATTACGCACTAGTTAACTCTCTCTTCTGATCTAAAAAGAAGTCATTAGTCGACTACACTTTATTTCAGAAGAGCCATTGCAGTATCATTAAAATCGTTGTCCAGATTATGATCAGTATTGAAATGTTTCATACTGATTTTATACTATATAACCGATAAAAAAGGAAACATTTAATAATAACAATAAGTGGTCTGTGTTGGCTCTGTTCACAATTTCTATTGTTTAAATTGACTTTTGAGCATGATCACTATTCAATCACTGTGAAATTTAAAAGGGGTGACTTAAAAATTCTTGAAATAAAAATTTGGTGTAGCATTCTTCCTTAATATTTCTTTTTGCAATGAAAGCTGTACAGAAATATCCGTAACAAAAAAATACTATAGTTAACTGTAGTTTACTATAGTTAACTATAGTTTACTATAGTTAACTTTAGTAAATCAAAGTGTCAAAGTTATTACTATAGTAAATCAAAGTTTTAAAAGTGATCACTATAGTGTCATAGTGATCACTATAGTAAATCAAAGTTTTCAAAGTGATCACTATAGTGTCATAGTGATCACTATAGTAAATCAAAGTTATCAAAGTTATCACTATAGTAAATCAAAGTTTTCACCATAGTAAATCAAAGTTTTCATAGTGATCACTGTAGTAAATCAAAGTTTTCATAGTTATCACCTTAGTAAATCAAAGTGTCAAAGTTATCACTATAGTGAATTATAGTGTCAAAGTTATCACTATAGTAAATCAAAGTTTTCATAGTGTCAAAGTTATCACTATAGTTAACTATAGTAAACTATTGTTAATTATAGTATTTTTTGTTAGGGTATTGATACCATGTAAAGAGCTTCTCGGTGAAAAGACTCCTCTTATCTTCAACTATTTAAAACGGAAAGTGAATCAATTAACGACCACTGTATGTACAACAAGATATTGAACTCTACTCACTGGGTTTAAGTTGGTAAGGTAAACACTGAATTAACTGTCCATCTGTTTTAAATTGCCTCATCACAAACACAGTCTGTAAATACGAGTAAAAATGTTAAAACTTGTATTTCCTAACTGAAACCAGTAAATATACGTATTTCCTAAGCAGAGTAGGAATTTCATGTATTTACTAAAATTCGGGAAATACATGAAATTCCTGATTTCATGACATATTTACTGTAACATATATAAAAGAAATGGAAGTTTATGCATGAAAACTGCATTTATATTATAAAATTGTATTGTCCTTAGAATAAAAAAATAAATTTAAATCACATTGATATACATGTATGTTATTAATCTAATATTTCTCAATTTCTGGGAACACTATATATATATTGATAGATAGATAGATAGATTATAAATTTTGATGATATATATATAGTACAAATTTCGATGCACCAGACGTGCATTTCGACAATTATGTCTCTTAAGTGATGCTCAAGCCGAAACGTTGGAGATATATATATATATATATATATATATATATTAGAAAAATCATTTTCACAAGATGACATTTTTAAGAACGATGTCTTACTTAAAAGAAAAAAAGACTTTTTGACTCAGAACTTATTTACATTAAATTTATACATTAAAACTTATTTTTCTTTTAGAAATCAGTCTTTTACCTGTCTATTTGTCTACAAAAGCATTCAGAAGATTCGATAAACCTTAGACTGCTGCCTTTCATATAAATTGTTAGGCCATTATTTTCAGACTGAATTGTCCATGGGCTTTTCCGTTTACCGTTTACGTTTATCATGACATATGGGGGGGGGGGGGTATGTTTACTTCTTCAAGACACCTTACCTCAACTCTGTTTTCAGTGGCCTGTGTTGACTCTGCTCACAATTTCTATTCTTTAATTAAATTGACATTTGAGCAAGATCATTGTTCCTTATCTTCAAATTACTAGTAGAAAAGATTCGTTAAAAAATAAAGTTTCAAATCAGAATTTTCGGTGTTTATTGTGTCCATATATTTAAGATTGTCACAACGCTAGTTAACACTGCTCCTTATCTCAGAGCAACAACTTCTTACGTTCCGTGCCTTTACATGAATATCCTCGTTTTTTAATATAATGCTTGATGTGTATGTACACAATTTATGCAACGTATTTTTTTGTGAACTACGGAAATATAGTTGAGAATGCCTTCTTCTTTATACAAGTGAAAAGTGCTCTAATGGGACATTAAACAACATAGAATCAATCATCTTAATCTGCCATTTCCTTTTCAGTTCCAATAGGCAGCCCGTAACTAGTTTAGTGTATTTCAAAACAGTTCTTTAAGCCTTTGGAAGAAAAAGTTCATGTCTTTTAGGTTTGATGTGGCGCGGTGAACGAGAATCGAACCCGGGGCCTTCCAACCAAAAGGCGAACGCCCTATCACTAAGGTACCGTGACTGGTTGGATTAGGATCAAGTTATAATTCATCAAATTTACCTTAGAATTTTCAGAATTTTTAATGCTCAAAGAGCCCCTCTCCCTTAGTCTGAATTTATTTGAACAATTTTCAAAAGATTTTGAGATGTTTGTGAACAGAAAAACATACAAATTAAACCAGTCTGAGAAATAATGTTTTCGAACAATCAACGGAAAAATTTTTAGTGTATGGTATTGTTGGTTATTCATGACAAAACAAGTAGGCAAAATCATACGTCAAAAATTGTGTCAATTGCACAGGAAAGTAGCCAAGCAACACTTCTTCAAAGCGCATGAGTACACACTTTATTTACACTACACAATTTACACTGTAATAACTATAAAGTTTCAAAATGATGGTGCACAGAAATAAGCGTCCAAAATACTTCATGTATAAAAAATATTATGTTTCAAATAATGCACGTTTCGCATGCAGAATCAACATTTTTGGTCAACTTTTTATCAATTTGCATAATAGTGCTAAAAGTCATTATTGTGCCTGAAAAAGTTACATATTATTTATATCGAAATGTAACAATCAAATAGAAACATGATTCCTCCATTAATTAAAAAACAAAACGCAGTATTCTTGTTTTCCATGCATGTCATTATAAATATTTTGGTCCTCATTTGGTTGTCTCTCTCTGAAGACCAACAACTCAGGGTGCTTTCGTAATGAACAAATTGAACTTGTTGTTCATTAAAAGTTGCTTCTCATAGATTTCCGCACACAAACAAATCTTGTCATCGTCCCACCCTATCCCAAGGTGCCATACTTCATCAATTGAAATATGTGGAATTAACGAACAATATTCGAGCTCAAAAGTCCATTAAACATTTTAAAATAGGAGCAGAGCAAACACGGACCTCTAAGACATCAGAGGTGGGATCAGGTGCTATTGAGGAGTGAGCATCCCCTGCCGACCGGTCACACCCGCCGTGTGCTCCTTGTCATGATCGGGAAATAACGGAAAAATCCAGTATGTAACGGAAAAAATTTAGTGTGTAAATAATGGCCTAACAATTAGTATGAAAAAAGTCAGTCAGCATTTGACATGATAAATTGAATTTGCAGACAAGGTCATTGTATCGACCATAAAACGAGACTGTTGATATTCTTTTTTCATGAACTTGTTTGTCAATAAGTTTTAGAAATTGTTCATACATAGAGCATGCTCTGGCGTATCGAATCAACTGAGAGATATAAACCCTGTATGCAGGTGATAAGGGTATATTGCTGCATAGATAAGGGAAGTTGACGATTGAAAAGTTAAAGTCATCACATTTATCATAAAGCTTTGTTGTTAGATTACCATAAACGTCTTATTCTAATAAAATATCCAAATATGAAACAGATGTGCCAGACTCTGTGGAATCTTTTATCTCACGCTAATAACCATTGTTAATTGACAATACGTCGTCGATATATCTAAATGTTTTCATAACACCTTTGTAATTATTATTCCTATGAAGCAGAATTTATTCAAAAAACTTTTACACGAGAGAGAAAACACTTGCCGAGGCCTTCAACACGACATTCATGACATTATCGACGACGTGTCATCAGTTAAAAATATTACTTCCAGTCACATGTCGACTCGATGTATCCCAGCAGGGATTTATCAGTCCATTCTGGGAAATGCCATTTTTTTCAAATTGGGAAAATTTAATCGACAATTTGATAAAATTGGGAAATAAAGAAAATGGGGAGGGCTTAAAACTAAAGTATAAAACGTAACCCCCCTTTTTTTTACCGACTATTAAAAACCCTTTCTATGCCAACAAAGATAAAATTCCATTTCAGATCTTGCTAGAAAGAATCCAAACAAATTGGGAAAAATTTAACCTATTTTTCATTTGAAATTGCGAAAAATTAAGCCTATTTTCCATTGGGAATGGGGCCGAATTCCGGCCCCCTGAGAAGGTACTATAAATCCCTGCCCAGTGAATTTGAAGACACATGAGAATCTACCCATCCGTTTCATATTTGGATGTAACTGACTACACACGATAAGGGCCGACTAACAACTAAACTGGATGACAAACCAGATGACTTCAATTTTTTCATGGTCAACTTTCTTCATTTATGTAGTGATATTTTGCTATTACAGCTGTACCTGCATATAGAGTGTATGTCCCCCACCTTATTCGATACTACAGAGCATGCTCCGTGTAAGATCTTTCCCAAATTCTATGGTCGTTAAAATGACGTATCTTTTTAGCAAATATAATCTATCATTTGGTCGTATTTTGACTGACATATTTCATACCAAGTGTTAGGCCTTTATTTTTATACTAAATTTGACTACTGAATATTACCTCTACCTCATAAATACAATACATAGGGCTCAAGGAGGGCGTGACGGGGCGAGAAGAAATGTTTACTCCTCCCAGGCAAATGATTCCACCTCTGGAATTTCCGTATTTTATGCCCTGTTCACAGATTCGTATCGTTTGTAGGTTTTTTTTGACATCGATCACTGTTCGCCGTGTTAACCTTTTTCATTGGAAATGCTTTTAATAATGACTTTCCAAAATAAATTTTTCCTACGTGTACCTTTTGACTATCTTTTATAGCTCCAACCTAGCCTGGGGATTATAACATAACGTTTGAATTTACACAAAATAGATAACATAGATAAACATACACATGAGTACGTTTGGAGTTCCTGTTTTTAGAAGAAACTTTTCATTGACTTTTTTCTATTTATTTACTAACTTGTTTATTCATCCTTGTCCCTACAGGGGCATAGACCTTGATGACAGCTCTTCACTTGTCTCTGTCTCTGGGCTGCATGTTTCATTTCTCACCAAGTTATTCGGATAGATCGTGGCTCCACTTCTAGGTTCCGTCTCCAACAAAGTTGTTGCTGGACGCCCTCTTTTTCTTAGTCCTGTGGGTTCTAGTCCAGGACATGTCTTGTGATATCATTTGTGGTCTTCGAAGAATATGATTAATCCAATACCATTTTTAGCTGTTTGATGGTCTGCTATGGGTGCTTGAATGAGTGGTTCTTTTCTACACTTATGAGTTCGACATATATTTTTATATGCATGTATACATATCTATCACCTTAAAAACCTCCTCATAGTGTTATCCCATTCAAGCTCTCAAACAAAAGTGAAGATACTTGCATATTATGACTAATTATGGTCCTGATGGGTTTAAGACTTTAAAAGATTTTTTTTCATATTAAGGGCCCTAAATACACGAAAAGCAAACGTTTTTTGGACATTGAAAAAATTATATTGTATGAAGGTGTAAATATTGATTCAATCTACTTCAACATAGGATACCTGAAAAATTATCAAAGATAATAAAATCGAACAAAAAATCTGTTTACTTCTGTACCAAAAATACATGTAAATAAAGAATTCAAATAATTTATATTGGCCTATTAAAATTAAGAACTGTAATTGACTACTAAATTAGTAATGCAGTTACATTTCAATTTCTTTAATTTTAAATTTCAGATCTAGTGGCCGATAAGGATTCTTAATTCTTGGACTTCTACATAAACACCAATCGTATTGTTGTTCCAACCTCTCCGATTTTTTACATTTCTACCATAAAAAGTCCAAACATAATGTATAAAATCGTCTACTTCTGCATGTCCTTGAAAGTTTAAGTTTGAATTTAAATTTTCCCAGGAATGATAAAATGTGATCTGGTTTACAAGTGCGTTAAATTAGAACTGATCCTATCATGTCACTTCAGTTTACTGGACATCCATGAGAAGGCACTTCAAATGGCGCGACTTTTACTTCTACTGGAACTGAAGAACTTCTGAAACAAAGAAAGTATTCGTTTTTATATCACAGCATGGAGCATGAAATTCAGACAATTAAGTTCTTAATTAAATTTATTTTTAAAATTTTCAAAGATTAGAACCTAACGAAATACTTCTAAAATCAAATGATTTTCTTTTACGATCATGGTTTTCTGTATGATATGTTTATAAGATCTACGTAAAGATTTATGAATCTGGTTTTTAAAACAGTATATCTATTTTTATTCAATGTGGTAATAAATGTAACAGCATTGAAAACTAGAGGCATTGTGAGCACTGAACTCCCATATCGGTATAATGGCAAAGTCCATCTTTTGTTATGGGAAATCCCAAGTATGTGTCCGATCAAAATGTAAAACAGGAGGTGCACATTTGCTTTATGTGATAAAGATTCTTGAGAAGTCATTAAACTTTATTCAGTGGCATAGAAGGAGTTGCGGATAAGAGATGTGTACCCCCAAAATTATAGAAAGAATGACAGTGTCCATGTTTTTACTATTGGAAAGCCCAAATATTTGTCCGATCAAAATGTAAAATAGGACGTGCACAATGGCACTATGTAAAAAGGATTGTGTGATAGTCTGGTTAAATTTTATTGAGTGGTAGGAGGATTTGCTGCAAAGATAATGGTGTCGCAATTATATTGCGTCCTCATAACGTCATTTTATTTTTACGAATTTCATAACTCCCGAACGTCCGAAAGATATCGAGATTCCATTAAAAAAAAACTTTTTTTTTTGCAAATCTTTAATTGTTTCTATACTCTTGTCACTCACCATGTTTTTAATGCGCTAAAAGAAGAATGGGGGTTATAGAATTATTTTTCACGTGGTAGGCTTAAAAATATCATTGAAACAATATAAAGCTTTAAACTCAAATACACAGTTCGCTGCTCTCGCTATAAGCAAATCCATAGTAAATATATGCTAGTGGATGTAATACTAACCTTCTACTATACATTGGTAGAGCCATGTCGGATGCACGGAGTATTATAACATAGGTTTCTCCTCTACATATATTACTCCTACATACAATTGAAATCTTTCCATCGTGTTCAGTTTGAACTAAGTTAAACTTTTCGGCTCCATTGTTGGAAACGCTCTGCATGTCAAATTCGACTTCGCCGTTGATACCAACGTCGTTGTCTGAGGCAAAAATCTGTATATATGTTTGTTTTCAAATATTAAGTATACAAATATATTTCTAATATCTTATAAATAAATGTAAAGAGAAAAATGATATTACTATAAAATTCATTTTAATAGTACATTGTATGTTTGCTAATATAGTACTGTATATGTAATTATTTAGGCATCTTTAAAAATTTAGCATATCAGTAGCCCCTGTATGCGCATGTCTCTAAAAACAATACCAAAGACTGGACAAAGAGCGCTTATTACTTTCTTAAAAAAAATAAACGTCATGATATCATTAAACACAATAATTAAAAAAAAAAAATTACTATAGCCCTTCATCTCTTTATGGATAATGAACCAGAATCATCCATAAGATAAAAGGGGTGAGCAGCATTGAATTATTTAATTTCGTATACCTGTATCAATAATTGATTGTTTATCGAGTAGTCCCCTTCCAGAACATTAACAAAGTACAATGGTGCAGTAAAAACTGGGGAGTACAAATTTGATGCACAGCTGTCGTTTGAATAAGGAGAATCTTTAATGTTTATAACCAAAGTAGCTTGCCCGCGTAATGGCGGAGTTCCTCCGTCAGTCGCCGTAACTTGTAGCTTATGCAGGAAAAAAATGCACATGAAATTATTTCATTGATAGTATAGAAATTTAAGTTAATAAAAATAAATTTTGAGCATCATGCCTAAAGGGGCCTGAACACAGATGCATGCCGTTTTTTCACAATCTTAAATTTCTATTCTTATCAAAAAAATAAAATAACTTCAGTTTAATGAATCGAACTTACACGCAAATTATTAAAATTCAATGACAAAATGTAAGAACATTTTGTCATTGAATTTTAAGAATTTGTATTGGGTGTGTTCAATTTGTTTACTAGGCACACATCACTGAAACGAATTGACAATGCCGGTGTTTGTTTTGTTTTCTAACATTTCTACTCTGAATTTTCTGGATTATAGTTTTAATTTTTTGCATAAATAAACAACAAATTTTCCAATTTTTAAAAAAATATTTAGAACAAATTATACATCGTGAAAGTGCAAGGACGAGTGTCAATCAAACGCGTCCTGAAATTCTTAGTTTTAAAAATTTTCAGATGAAAGAAGTTTGTAAATGCGTTTTTATAATATATCAGTCTGAAATGCTCTAGAAAATGGAGGTCATGGTATTATTACGAACATTTAGAAAAATATAACATCAATCTATGCCCAAGCCCCTTTAATACATGTTACATTTATGTATATGATAAAAATACATTCGACTGATTACAATAAATCGGCTGATTCCAGTTCCTCTTATTGTCTGTGTGAGAAAAATTCGTCCAGATTCAGGATAAATGGAGAAATATCTCTGTGCAGTTGTATCACCTGTTACACTGTACTTAATTTGGTTATTTGGAGCCTACAAATGCGAAATGGAAAAAAATATATCATTATTTGGTCAAGCAAAAAACTTCTAGAGTCAACTGTTTTTTTCATTAGCGAAACAAATGCTAACAATTGAATGAAATGTAAAATATTACGTCATTGAATCTCAACAAAACAAATAGACCCATATCTAAGAAGACACTTGAATATCACGAGTTAGTCAACATGTAGCCTTTTAGCCCATCTGAGACTAAACCTCTAGACTTATTTGATAGGAATTTTACAGTCTTTGCTGAGAAGTTCTGTGAAAGCAACTATTTTAAAAATTGACTGCTTTATGTGTAAAGAATTTTGAAAATATCAGTCATTGTAACTGCTTTGCTCACCCCCTTTGGGCCATTAACCACGGGGAATAAAATGAACAATTTGGTAGAGGGTTCATAGTACACTGTCGTTATGGTAACAGATAATCTTATACCCAATATTAAAGGTATTTAAAATTATTGTCATATTTCATTTAAAATTCAATGATCTTTTTAAATATTTTACCAAATAAACCCAAACCTAGGACCCATAGATTTAAACATATCATTTTAATCATGCAAATAGTTTTCCTGCAATATTTCTAAGAGTAATTTTCAATGGTTTCATTAAAAAAAAGTATTCTGGACAGCAGTGGTTACTAGCTATATATAGATAACCTAACATTCTAAATTTTTTCCCAAAGATACCTCAGTAGACATAAATTCAATGTAAAACTTGAAAGGTAACCTGTGCATCTGCATCTGTTTCTTTGAAGCGATAATGAAAAGAATGGTCACCACTGGGACATCTTCAGAAAACTGTAGATTGGTATTTATACTTCACCAAATCTATTATTGTCCTACCTCATTATCGTTGTCTGTGGCTGTATAGGTGGTGACTTCTGTATTAACCTGGTGGCTGTTGAGGATGTTGACCGTCTTGGATTTAGGAGCTGGGAAAAATGGAGCTGTGTTGATATTTCTAATCACTTTGATGGTGACTGTGGTAGAAGCAGACAATGTGGGTACTCCACTGTCTTGTACAGTCACTGCAATCTGTTTTAAAATAAAAATAAGATAATTGCTCTAGTTATATAATTATATACTCTAAATACCACAACTGTAGCTTAAAATTATGTACCATTACGTGTAATTTCTTATTTATTCAAAGAGTTTAACTGGAATATTTTCAATCAGATGAGAATTCTTCAAAAACCAAAAACAAAATCTGGATTTTTTTGCTGTTTTGCCCCCAGAGACTTAAATACACATAATATACATGTATATATTACATCATATCTTGTAACACCAGGATCCTGCTGAAATGATCTTCCCAGTGTGATCTGTCCAGTTTCTGGATTTATATAGAACCATTCCAGAATATTTTGATTTTGAGTCGGACTGGAAGTCACAGAGGTAATTCGGAATACAAGTCGACTGTTGGCTGTGTTCTGTAATTAAAATTATAGAAGGTAGCTTGGTATGAGGGAAATTAAAAAAAATAAACGTGATATTTCATTACATGCTGCTAATTTTCATGAGTTACTTTTTCTCTTTTGCATTATAAGGAAGGATACTCGTTATCTGCTAAACAAGAATTTGCCTCAAAATCTAAAAAAAATGTGCCAAATTACATGTAAGGGCCAAATTTGTTCTATAAAACAAGATAAACTACACATGATGAAAACATATCGTAATTCTCTATAAAAATTCCAACCTTGGCCTTTTGTTATTGGCCAGGAAGAAGGGGGGAGGGGGTAATATTTGAGTAAAGATGAATCTAGACCACAACTGGATACTCTTAACATATGAAATAAATTGTAACCTTTTACTTCTTTTGCTATGATTTTCAAAATTTCCAACCCTCATTCTGAGGTAAAACTTTGATACCATTTTCAGACACTTGAGTACTCTGTGAATTCGATCATGTTTGAAAAAAAACATGAAAGCATCATTTTTACAGAGATTAGAAATAAAAAAAAAAGATACTCCTCTACATCAATTTTATTTCTCATTCAATGTCCTTGCTTGGGTTTGACACTCTGGGTCAAAAAGTGAATCACTTTACAAGGTACATTTATGCCAAAATTTGACTAAAATCGCCCCAGTAGCTCTGGAGAAGTCACATTTTCATATTATGCTTGTACCTTCAATACACATTTAAAGACAAGCATGGATGAGAAAAGATCATTTTAGTGCATATTTTACAAGTTTTACATACAAAACGAACAACTCAAAGTTTATTTAAGAAAATAAGCAGTGTTTTTACACTCCTCTTTTTGTGGATAGTATTGTACTTAAAATTCAATGATAACCTTGTTAACTGACCTGTGCATCTGCATCTGTTGCTGTAATACTGGAAAGAAGAATGGTCCCCACTGGGACACTTTCCAGAAAACGTAGATTGGAAGGCACGGCCTGAATCACTGGAGGATAATTGTTGACATCCTGTAAAGACAAATTACATGTTTTGATTGTTCGTCTTTACCTATTAGAGTCTTGTGGCAAAAATAAAAGTTGTTGAAACAAGTTCAAATGACAGGGTCAGTTTTTCTTACCTACTTTCATCGATTTCAAAGAAATTTCATTCACTATTAGAAGTTCACTATAACATTGTCAAAATACTGCAGTTCTACACCAATATATTCTATGTCAACAACTATGGATATATGCATTCGATGTTTACAATAACTACTAGTAAATAGTTACTCTAGAAGCTATTATCATGAACAAAAAATAGTGAATGGTTTAATTTATCAAATGGGACTTTCATTCTGGAAAACAAATTCTACTGATTTTCACAACGGAATAAATTGCAACTTTGAAAGTCAAGCTAAAAAAACCCAGAAGTAGCCGATGCTGAAAAAAGGAAGCGGATTAGTTTTCCTTATCTTTTAAATTTTGATTACTTTGTTTCATTTGTAAATCAAATTAATAAAACACCACACCTCTAGATTAATGGTAACGGTTGCAGTGGCATAAAAGGCATTGAAACCTTCTCCTTCAACTGTGGTCACTGTGAACACATAGCTATTTTTAGTCTCATACTGGAGAATTTGGTTGTTTGTTATAATGCCACTATTCTGATTAATACTAAAGACACTGAATTCTCCTGAGCTGAATTTGTAAGTGATCTGATCCACTACATCCTGGTCCAAGGCCTACAAAATCAACTATGTTTTAGTCAATATCATATATAACTGGGATAAATTCCCAATTTAAATAAAAAATACATTTAAATTAAAAAAAACCCTTATAAATAAAAAAAGGTAAATTCTCTATTAGCTCAAATATGATAACAACATTCTTCATTTACTGAATAGAACAAAGCAACAAAGCCATATCTGGGATAATAAATTTCTAAAAGTTAATACCATATATTAATGAATAAAATTACTCCGTGATCGGAAGGTCGTGTGGTCGAATCACGGCCGCGACTGACCTAAGTCGATAAAAAATTAGTGATAACTGGGAGTAGTTAATTGTTCCTTCGCCAAGCCCTCGGCACTTGGAAGTGAAAGTTGCGGGTCCTTCAGATGAGACATTAAAATCCCAGACCCCGTGTAATGGTAGGCGTTGGCACGATAAAGAACCCTCACTGCTCAATAGCCCTGAGTGCCGAGTAAAGGTCTAAACTTGAAGCCTTCCGTCGGTATATGGTGACGTCTCTATATGGGTGAAAAATTCTCGAACGGGACGTAAAACAACATACAATCAATTAATCAATGAATGAATTAAATTGTCCATACCGTGACTTGCACCACAGATGTACCAATCGCCTGTCGTTCAGGAATAGAGCGTACAATGTTAGTCTCTGTAAACAAAGGAATGGTGTCTTGTACATCCTGAACGTTAATGGTGACAGTAGCTGTTCCTGTTCTACTACTAGCTCCTCCATCAATGCCCAGAACCAGAATCACATGGACATTTCTTGTTTCGTAGTCTAATGAAATGGCTGTTCTTATTTGACCAGATGGTAAAATGGTAAATCTGTGGAAATTTCAAATAAATATTGGTGACTCTGGTTTCTTATTTTAAATATTTAAATATACCTGAATTTTTTCTTATCCTGAAATTAGGGCAGCAATGTTTTCTCAAATCCAAAAGCAATAGAGATAAGATACTTACAAACTAGAAGAACCTGTTGATGAGTAGGTTGATATCTGGTAGGTGATATTTGCATTTGCACCTTGATCTGGATCTGTTGCCTACAAAATCGAGTTGACCTTAAAATATTTGTTTAGAGTCAAGAAAGAAAAACAGAATTATGGACTGACTAAAAGGATATATGATATATGCCATCAGACATGTTAATCTAAATCAAACAAACAACTGATTTCAAGGTACTAAGACTGAGAAAGGACTTACTGTAACTGTTCCTACAACTTCATTTGATCTTCCCTCAGGAACAAAAAATGTGTAAGTAACGGGTGTAAAACTAGGGTTGTTATCATTGGCATCTTGGATTATGACTGTCAATGTTGTCTGTGCAGACTAAAAATTAAAATGAAATAAAATTTTCCAAAGAATTATCAGAATGACGGATATATAGGACATTACTTTTTTAAAATCTTAATCATTCCATTTTCAGGGATTAACTAATTTATTTGATCCTTTTTAAAAATAGTTCAATTCACAACATCTTATTTGTTGTTACTGAATGTAAAACTTTTAATGAGAATCTTTATTGATTGCAATTCATTTACTAGTCCGCTTTGATCATGGACTCTAATATTTAAAGTGTACTGAGGTGTAGCTTCTCTGTTCAAAAGTCTTTGGCTTCTTACTTCTCCTCTGAAATTTAGAGTATTTATTTATAAAATTTCAAATGATCATTCTATTAAATGTGTCTTTTTCAAATTTCTACATAAATAAAAGTTGGAAACACACTTACGTTGTCGAATTAATGTTAAAATCATTGTTGATATTTCCCGAGATTATAGAAAAACTTAATGGTAGTCCTTCTGGGTCTCTAGCCTGTAAAACAACATAAAAGATAAAATATGATACATAAACTCAACACAAATGTCTCTAGCTTGCAAAACAACATAAAAGGTAAAATATGATACATAAACTCAACACTGATGTTAATCATTCACCTTAAAAACTTATTTAAAAAAAATGAAAAGGCAAAAGCATATACATGTGTGGCAAGTAAATGAAAATCTGAAATGAAATAAAAACGGTATTGTAAAGATTAATTGCTGCAAAATTGATTCTAGTAATAACTTGACTTAGCATCAACATTGTCCTAAGTTTATTCTTTTGTACCATAGAAATCCAATTCTGAACCGGTAAATTTTATTTTTACATATATATACCTATCTATTAATTGTAGAATATTTTTGTAGTTATATAACATATGTTATACATGTATGTATATCAGCGTAGATTCCGATTTTGGATACGCTAAAATTAAAAAAAAAATCAAGGTACAAAATTTTCAATGATGGGCGAGTCCTTTTTCGAGTGGTGCGAATTGTCCTAAGGTCAAGTTGTCCTGGAGGCGAACTCTCTGGCTTTCTTAGTCAAGCGCAATATTATTTTTCCCCATCGCATCCGGCTTAACTCGCTTGCATATTTTCTTCGTGGATTTCAGGGTCAACGCAATAAGAAAGATATAAATTCATTAGCTCTGTGACATGTTCTGAAAACAAAAGTACTACTTATATATTGCCAAATGTGTGTTATTGACCATCCTTGCATCTAAAGGGGGGAAAAAGTTACTCTTAATTGAAAATCTTATCTTCGATATGATAATTTATAATCCTTTGCGTCAAGGGCATAGGTAGCATATAATGCGATAATTTTCTACCAGACTCGGGGTAATTCGTATGCATTATTTGAACTCAAAGTTATGCTAGTAATGTGTAATGATAAGAAATCTGCATTACTTCAGTAATCTAATGATTATGTAATTATGGAAGCGTATTAGTGCCATTTTGACACTTTTTGTATTTTAATTTCTACACTTTAATCTGTAAAATTTACACTTTAATCTGTAAAATTTACACTTTTATCTGTAAATTTTACACTTTAATCTGTAAATTTTACACTTCAATCTGTAAATTTTACACTTTAATCTGTAAATTTTACGCTTTAATATGTAAATTTTACACTTTAATCTGTAACTTTAACACATTAAAGTGTAAAATTTACACTTTAATCTGTAAAAGTTACACTTTAATCTGTAAAAGTTACACTTTAATCTGTGAGATTTACACTTTAAAGTGTAAATTTTACACTTTAATCTGTAAATTTTACACTTTAATCTGTAAAACTTATACTGTAATCGAATGGTCGTTACATGGTGTTAAACCTATGACATTTGAAAAATTAGTATAAAACTGAGATATTCACGAGGGTTTGGATAAAAGTTTATACATGTAAATATGATAAGTAAGGGCTGGCGAGTTGCTCATGGGCCTCGTAATTTTCCCCGAGCAAAATATCGGGAATCTGATTTCAATCCAGTATATCTATTTAGTACCATAGTAAAGAGCGACGAACAGTTAAAAATATATATCTCGAATATTTTTGTCTTTTTATTTGCAGTTCAGATTGATATTGCAAGTTTATGGGACTATGATCATGCTGTAAAATATAACAGTTAAAATAACGGTCAATTTAGAACGTAACAATAAAGATAAATCATTGAATCAAAGGATATTAATTTTTATGCTGCTCGAAATTAATATAAACTCATATACTTTAATTATTTATACTGACATGTATATACTTTCATAATTAATATATTAATTGGTTATTTAAAAATTTTCAATTCAGTAAGTAATTCAATTGTTGCCCGTAATACATCTTTTTTGTTTTGAACATATTTTATTGATTACATCAAAAGGATTGGAAATAAGTTTTATGCAACTTACAAGGTTCCTCTCCTTATATATTACAATTTGTCATGCAAATTAAAAGAAAAATAATACAATTAATACAAGTGAAAAAGCAATTAAATAAGATATCAACTAGAGAATCTACATGTTTATGTTTATGAACAGAAGCAGAAATACTGTTATTTATCTGTAAAGGCAAATTAACATCACCACATAATAATAGATTTATATCAATAGTATCCAATTCAAGAGTGAACAAGCAATTAAAAAGTGTACTTCTTGCATTAGAATAATTTTTGCATGCAAAAAAAGAAATGGTACACATCTTCATTTTTTCCACATAAACATAAGGGACTATTTATAATGTTTCGTTTATATAGATCATAATTTAGTATACAGTAATGTCTTAGCTTAGTATGAATGATATTGGTGTATCGCTTACAAAAAGAGAAGTATCATGATGGATTTTTAATTTTTGTTATCAAGTTTTTTTTAAATTTATTTTGTTATCAAGTTTATCAGGTACAAAAGAGTTCCTAAATAATTCTAATCTACGCCTCGGAACAATATAATCTTGTTTGTTATGGGTATTGTATATGGATACATGTTCACGCTTATTGGGGACAATATCATGCAAATATCCAGGTACTCTTCCCGTGTGAATATTTTGTAGTTATTTTTGCAATATATCGCCTGTTTTTTAAAGTTTCCAAACCAGTTTCAGAATAAAATGCATCTCTAGACACAAAAATAGGAAGTCCTGTGACAATTTTAGCGGTGCTTAGTTGTACTTTTTCAATATTTTCACAATCTTGTTTAGAGCAGCCATCCCAAACAACTGACAGAAGCATATTCAAGCATAGGTCTGATGAATGTAATATACAATTTTGACAAGTTTTTTCTACCCATTTTGAACTTCAATTTTTTTAATAGGCCTAGTTTTTTTATAAGCACTGTTTACAACACCATTAATATATTCTGACCAACTAAGATTTTGTGACAATAGTAAACCAAAATGGCGATGGACTGGAACACACTCCAGTCTATCGCCTTTAAAAAATAGCTTAGGCATAACAGAAATGTCTTTCTTACTGAAATAAACGACCTTTGTTTTGGATGGATTGAATTTAAGAAGCCACTTGTTTGACCATAGTTCCAAAATATGTAAATCAAGATTCAATTTGTATTCCATATCTAATATATTGTATGATGATTGTTGAAGGGAATTATCATCCGCAAACAATCTACACATTGAAATCATATTTTCAGCAACATCATTTATATAAATGAGAAATAATAGTGGTCCTAAAACAGAACCCTGAGGTACACCTGCAAAAATATCTTTTTTTTTAATGATAACAGATCCTTGTACATAACTTTTTGTGACCTTTGGCATAGATAACTGGAAAACCATTGGAGAAGATCACCAGATATACCATACGTTTTAAATTTCAAAATGAGACCTTTAAAGAATGTTTCCACAGTACATAAGCATATTGCCGTGGCCCCTTTTTCGGACCCTTCTAACATCATCTAATTAACTCAAATCCTAATTATTTTACACCTAACTCATATTTTGTCATCTGTGTGGTACATTACTTGCAAAAACTTACATTGAAAACGGCGCTTTAGTTTTATCAAAGGTAATTAAAATGCTCACTAGTGGGTGTTGATTCCGGAATGCTGCGCTTGTCCGAGCTGGCTTTTAATTGTGTCTCATTAATATTCGAAGTAGGCGTGGCATTTCACCGATCGATTGAAAACATGTAATAGCCTGGCTTCTGGGAACTACTCCACATGATATAATAAAAAATATACACAAAAGTAAACACAAAGAACATGTTTAAACTTCTCAAGAATTAAGCCAGTTTTTTTTTTTTTTTGGAAAAAGGGGGGGGGGGGTGTCTTGAAGATGTACATGTACTTTCTCCCTAAATCCAGCTTTTTTCCCAATTTTTGGTAGGTTCTGGTAGATCCTTGAAGTCGTACAGTAAATAAACAAAATCTTGCAGCTTTCTTAAAAAAACAACAGATGAATGACTGGTTACTTTTGTCAAAATAATTTTTTATTTTTGATAGGGTAAGTTGCGATCGCAATTCAAGAAACGTACTTGGCGTATACGTGGAAAATCAACACTAAATAAACAAGGCCTACTTGTACATGTAAACACACACTTCACATTATTTTAATGAAAAAAAAATATTATGAAAGAAAAACAACTTCTTCTGTATTTTCAAAAAGATTAGTGCCGTATCGAATTTTTAAAATAATATAAATCTATCTCTCTCTCTCTGTACTGAAGTACAGTAAATACTGGTGTACGGAATAACAAAACAAAACATTTTTTGCGATGCTGTAGTGATATTTAATAACTAAAACAGTTTTATTAATTGTATGTGTGCTTGTTTGTTCTGTTTTCTTATTTTTTTTTGTCCCAGTAAGCTTTCCAGTGATAAACAATCTATACTTACTTCTACCCCCTTGTACCTATATTTTTACAATCAAAAAGATTTTGAGGAATGATGCTATTGATAAGATGTAGACTATGCCTTGGAAACACATAGAGCCCCCAAGCGAACCCCTAAATCCAAGGACTAAAACTAAAATATTTAAAATTCCATTACCCTAAATCTGTCAAATATTTCTAATGAATGGTAGCATAATTATTTTTTCTGTCTTCAAATATAGACCTAATAGCTGAACAATATTAATATCCATCGGATGCCACTATTATCATCGTTTCATGGCCGTATCATGGCCCCATAATTTTGCCGATATAGAACACTATAGAAAACATAGCTACCATACACTTGTACCCCTTCAATAATTACGTCGGATGCCCCCTCCCCTTTTCTTGCTTGTAAAGGAATTTTTGATAGTTGATAGTGCCCCCAACTGAAAATGTATGGCTGTGCCCCAAATACTGAAATTGCTTCCTACGGGCATGGGTTTTACAAAAAGAGAAATTTTATACATACCTAAAAAAACTCCTTAATTTGTATATATTGAACTCTTTTGAAATCAATATAGATGTATGTTTTAATTTAAAAAATATTTTGTTAAGAAAAGTAAACGGAATTTAGTAGAAGGGTCAGTCTATTTTAGTCCTCTCCCTACATCAAGGTCAACGTAATTACATAAATTGATATAAAATTAACAAAGCAAAAATGTAGAAAACGTACCGAAAAGAAGGGGTAGGGAGAAAAAAATACTAGTAAGCAAAAATACAGAGAAAAATAAGCAAAATTACGAAAATATATCGGTTTGGAAACAATTCAAAAATGTTAAATTTACTTACAAAGTAATGAATATTTTAGCATAATTTGGCACAACTAAAAATACTAGGCAGAAAAAAATAATTCGATGTTGATAAATTGAAAATGTAACGGTCTGAATTGCTAATCGGAGCTAAAGCCACGTGATTTATTGATTTGTTTTTTTGTATTCACAGTTACCTGAGTCTACAAATCACGAGATAAATTTGAATATTTAACAGGTCATAATGAGGTCAACGACTTAAGGAATCACTGTCTAGTTAGTAGAGTATGCCAGGGCATCAAAGATAGTTGGAAACGTGGGATAATTTTTTGCATAACGGGCGAAGCCCGTTATGCATAAATTATCCCATGTTTCCAACTATCGTTGATGTCCCTGGCATACTCTACTAACTAGACAGTGATTCCTTATATTTCCATTTCATTGTGAAATAAAATTGTAAATTTAGATTTTAAAAATGTAGACTAATAGATTTAAATTACACGAGGCCTCACATGTCAATTTCAATAGTCCCCGCCCACTGATGTGAAACAAAAAGACATCCGCACGAGATTTACATGCATATTAGGCCTCCTTAGCGTCAGACACAAAGACAGCCGAACGAGAATTACATGCATATTAGGCCTTCTTAGCTCCTGAACTTTCGCTTGGCGAAATTTACATTCCGATAGAATGATCAAGAAATCAACTCCCCTAACTTTCAAAGAGTTATCACAGAGAACACAAATAGAAATGGAAATATATGTAAATACCCGTGAATAGTGAAGGAAACGGTCGGTATTTTGTACTTTTTTTCCAAGAAGTTTACCCCGAGCGCAGGCTTGCCCAAAATTCTCCTTTAAATATGATGAATTTCCAACAGTTATACACCTTCTGTCCTTTTGAGAAATTTGTGCAACAATGCGCTCACCATTTATTACTGCTTTAAAAATCGGGAGAACTTTGAATATTTATAATTTCTCGCGGTACGATAGTATAGCGAGAAATAGTTGTCCTAACGACATGTAAATTAATTGTGTGTACCGAAACGGAAGTCTCGTTTATGTATTAGTAGTATTTGTATACTGGGTAACAGCCAATGAAAATAGATTTTGGTAATGACGTGTTTGAATAGTTTTCTTGTAGTGTTAGAGTTCAGTTTCTAGCGCACGCTCTGCCCGAGCAAGTCTAATTTTTGCGGGATGGACGCTAGGAGAATGGAGTTTGCTCAAACTATTTCGGAAGAAGTCAATTTAGCAGTTTCTAGACAGCAAGCAGATATATTGAACAGTTTGCAGACAATGATAGCCTCTTAGCTCTCGAATTTTCAACAAATCTCAACTTCGCAGATAAACAGAATCGAAGAGAATCTCAGCGACCATTACGTTTTCCGGAAGAAAGGCAATGAAAATCAATACAAGCATGAGGCGCGTGTGCTATCAAAACTAAAAGAAGCAAACGAGCATTTCAGTTCAGCCACGGTAAACGAAGAAAATATTGAGTCAGCCAAATCTAGCATCACAGAAGGTATTGAGTTAGTAAAGAATAGACAAAAGCTTATAAAGTTAGCAGACACGTCTCAGTTAGGATGGAAAGTAGTAAAAGAATACGAAACAAATCCTATTGCGGCCGACTCCGACGATGAAAAGAAAATGTATCGAGCCACAATGAGAGCAGAACGGAAGGCCAAAGAGGACAGATATTTGAAAAGATCTTACAGATTTGCACCTTACTTCAAGAGGCCACCTGCAGAAACTTTTTCTCGCATGGAGACGGATGAAAAGAATTCTACAAGCAAGCCAGGCAGATGCTATGACTGTGGGGCGAAGGGCCATTGGAGCCGGGACTGCCCAAGAAAAGAAGAGAATAAGATAAGTGAAAATTTCAATGCAAAAGTTAGCGAATTTGAAAATGAAATTTATCCAAGAGTTGACGAAATTTTTTTTGAAAATTATTAGTCCGGTTGGGCGTTTGAGGTCACAGGTGAGTGAATGGGAAGCTATGGGAGCGAATTAAAGCATTGTTCAATTGATCAAGGTAGGTTATAGAATTCCATTCAAAACTGAACCACCATCGGTAGTATTACGTAATAACAAGTCAGCATTGAATGACAAAGAATTTGTGACAAAGGAAATAGAAAGTCTATTTAAGAAGGGGTGTATTTCAAAGGTTTATAATATTCCTAAAGTTGTCAATCCACTGACTGTCTCGAGAAACAGAAACGGTAAGCCACGCCTAGTACTTGACTGCAGACATATAAATCTACATTTAAATAAATTTAAGTACAGATATGAAGATGCTTCAGTAGCTAAAGAAATGTTAAAAAAGGGGGATTTTATTTTCACATTTGATCTTAAATCCGCTTATCATCATATTGAGATTTTCAATGATCACAGAGATTTTCTAGGGTTTTCATGGGAAGTCGATGGGAAAATTCATTATTATGTTTTTAATGTTTTACCTTTCGGTGTATCTACTGCAGACTATATATTTACGAAAGTTCTGAGAGAACCTGTTAAGTTTTGGAGAGCAAAAGGTATGAGAACCATTACTTTTTTAGATGATGGTATTTGAGCTGAATCTTGTTTGGATAGCGCAAAATATGTTAGCATTTACGTTAAGCAACATTTTAAAAAGCTAGGATTTTTGTTTGCTGAAGATAAATGTGAATGGCATCCTACCCAAGACCGAATATGGTTAGGATTGTTCTGGGATATGGCAAAAGGTAAAATTTTTATTACAGAAGACAGGATTGAGCGTCTTAAAAATTGTTTAAACATTGTTCATTTGAAAGTTATGAAAAGTGCTTTCTTCCAAGTTAAAGAATTGGCAAAAAGTGTGGGCCAGATTATTTCAATGAAGGCAGTTATTAGAAATATTGCCAGACTGAAAACAAGACATTTGTATGATTGCATAATGAGCAGAGCAAGTTGGAACTCAAAGGTAAAAATGTCCGCTAATGCTTTAAATGAAATTGAATTTTGGCGGGAAAGTTTAAATTCTTTGAACAAAAATGGTTGTCTTATTGAAAGTTTTGACGCATCAGATGTATGCAATTTTCATTTATTTTGTGATGCCTCGGATGTAGGCTATGGTGGTCTTATTGAATGTATGTCGGATGACAACGAAAAAATCAGTATCGGAAGTGTGTCTGGCAGTTGGACAGAAAATGAAAGTCAGCATAGTTCAACATGGAGAGAGCTAGAAGCTATTAAGAGGGTTGTCAAGAGTAATATTTTACATTTAACCAATGAAAACATCAAAATTATTTCAGATAACAAAATGTTTCTGGGATTTTACAAGTTGGTAGTAGAAAACCTTACTTGCAAAATATTGCTGATGAAATTTTTAATACTTGTTCAGAAAACAATATTCAAATAAATCCTATTTGGAAGCCCAGGGCAGAAAATAAAAAAGCGGACAGTTTGAGTCGTTTGACAGATATGGATGATTGGTCAATTGATGATGAAATTTTTTATTATTATGAAAAACTGTGGGGTGTGCATACAATTGACAGGTTTGCCACACATTACAACAGAAAATGCATTAGATTTAATTCAAAGTATTGGTGTCCAGGCACAGAAAGTATAAACGCTTTTAACTCTTGTTGGACAGAGGAAAACAATTGGTTGGTTCCTCCTCCAAATTTAATTTTAAAAGTTATAAACAAATTTGTTTCAGACAAAGCAAAGGCAACTTTGATTATTCCAGAATGGAAATCATCTCCATTCTGGCCGATGTTGTTTGATGGTAAAAAATTTAAGTTTTGTTCAGTCTTGGGAATATTTACCAGAGAAAAAGCTAATAACTTGCGGTAAAAGTAAAAAAATCAGTATTTGCCAAATTTCCTCTGGATTTCAAAATGGTAGCACTAAAAATTAGATTTTAATTCTTAAAAAAAAATGGAAAGGTTGACATGTATTTCATGCACATGGTATATGTACATATGAGTGATTTAAATTTTTTTTTATTGATTTTAGGATTAAAATTGCAGTCGTTTATAAACAGAGCAGTACAAGATAGTGGTGTCCCTTTGACAAGTAATCTGGGAAACCTTAGCAACCACATGTCAAAGTATCTTCTGTTTTCCAAAAGTGAAAATACAAATAAAGCGTATATAAGCAGTTTTCAGCGATGGAAGAAGTTTATCAGCGATCATGGATACAGTGAAATTCCAGCAAAACCTGTGCATGTTGCGTTATATATAACCCATTTATTGAATAATGGTGCATCTTATTCCACCGTGAATTCTACAATTTATTCGATCAAATGGATGCACAGTTTATGCGGTTTGGATGATCCAACAGAAAATTCGTTTGTAAAATCACTCCAAGAATCGGCAAAAAGATTAGCTGCAAAACCTGTGCGTAGGAAAGATCCCATCGACAACGATATGTTGCAGAGTTTATGTTCATTGCATAAAGACACAGACGATGTTTTAATTTTAAGAAAATTTAGCAATGATATTGTTAGGATTTGCAGGGTTTTTGAGATTCGACGAGATTAGCTCTTTAAAATGTAGCAATATTTTGGTTGAAGATGATTATTTAAAACTTTTTATTGAAAAAAGTAAAAATGATCAGTTGAGAGAAGGTAACGAAGTGTTAATAGCTAAGGGTGTTACATGCGCTTGTCCATACAATATGTTTTTGCGTTATGTATCTGCAGCAAATATTAATTTGTTGTCTTCCGATTTTATTTTTAAGCCAGTGTTCAGAAGCAAAGGTGTTGCAAAGTTGATAAATAAAAATAAACCCATTAGTTACACAGCAGCAAAAGAAAACATTGTAAGTATGTTGAAATCTGTGGCTCCGAATTTAAATATTGGAATTCACTCACTTAGGTCAGGTGGTGCTTCTGTTGCAGCCAATTCAAATGTTGACTAAAGATGTATACAAAGACACGGTCGTTGGAAATGTGTTTCAAGTAAAAATATTTATATAAAAGATTCAGTTGTTAAGAGGCTTCAAGTATCCAAAAAATTAGGTTTATAAATTTGTTAATCCCCCCGTCTTTCTCTCCCTTTCTTTGGTAATTTTCTAGCGTCCTCTTACAATGCGCTACAATGCATATACTGTTGTTGTTGTTTTGTGATTAGTGAAGTGCAGTGTGGACTTATAATTTCTCGCGGTACGATAGTATAGCGAGAAATAGTTGTCCTAACGACATGTAAACAAATTATGTGTACCGAAACGGAAGTCCCGTTTATGTATTAGTAGTATTTGTATACTGGGTAACAGCCAATGAAATTAGATTTTGGTAATGACGTGTTTGAATAGTTTTCTTGTAGTGTTAGAGTTCAGTTTCAAGCGCACGCTCTGCCCGAGCAAGTCTAATTTTAGCATTTTGAATTTTTTTTTTTAAATTTACATAATTATACATAGGTTTGTAAGAATGAGTCCGCCATTCATTTTGTTTACCTCGCAATTGCTGCGGACTTACAGGTTTTCATAGTTTTTTACACACAAAATTGTGAATTTTTATCTATGGTTTTTCCTGGGCGGCGAGGGAAGCATAGTTGGGTTTACATTTTATTATAATAGTACTGCTCTGTTTGCTGTGAGAAATAAATCCTAGCGTCCTCTTACAATGCGCTACAATGCATATACTGTTGTTGTTGTTTTGTGATTAGTGAAGTGCAGTGTGGACCAATGGAGATTCGTGAATTGCAGTGACCCCTCTTACAAAATACAGCTTCGTTCTTTATTTTTATTGACTCTTAATTCCTGTAATTTCGCAAAGTTGCGATTTAGACATAGAAGAATTGCATTATTCATCTCATGGGCCTATTTTCTGTACTTCATTCTTGCGCATTTACCGGGGGGGGGGGGGCACTTTCTGTACACTAAGTGCAATCATTCTTTGTGCCATACTCTATCAAAAGCCTTTGAAAGATCACACAAAAAAAACCATACAACATGATTTACTTTCATCTATGTTTTGAACTATACTATGATACGTTTCTAGTAATTGATATACAGTTGAATGACCAGGTACATGTAGGAATCCTGCTTGGTATCGATAAAATAAATCATTAAAATGAAAATAATTGTACACGTGTTTAAATATTATTCTCTCCATTATTTTACTGACACACATGTAGAATGTAGTTCAATTTATGCTATATCAATAATTGAACTGCTGAGCGCATCAAATGATTTGCTTATAATGATATTAATATCATATTCATTGACCGATGAGAAGATATGTGTGTTTGATTTGTTCTTCACTTCCACTGAATTCATAATTCTTTCAAATATTCTATGAAAGTCTCACTTATATCAGTCTTACTAGATTGCTTATTATTTGTTTAATATCCATACATATAATATCTGATAAGTAATTATTTTCCACATTTATTGTTAATAAGAAATCAAAATTAAATTTTATCATGCAAGAATCCTGGTCTGTTGGCTTTATAGCTTGTGACTTAAGTTGTATGAAGTTGCAAAATTGATTACGTGAATTAAACAGATTAAATTGTAAATTTTACACTTTAATGTGTAAAATTTACAGATTAAAGTGTAAATTTTACAGATTAAAGTGTAAAATTTACAGATTAAAGTGTAAAATTTACACTTTAAAGTGTAAAATTTACAGATTAAAGTGTAAATTTTACAGATTAAAGTGTAAAATTTACAGATTAAAGTGTAAAACTTACAGATTAAAGTGTGAAAAACGAAAAATAAAAAAAAGTGTTCAAGTGGCACTAATACGCTTCCGTATGTAATGCATTACTTCCTCAAATCTTTAGTAATGCTGGCATTACACGACATTACAATGCATTATTTGTCTTTTTAAAATCAAGAAGGGATATGGAAATTATTATTAAGATTAATGAAATATATCCATTAAAAGTGCATTAAACATTACAAAATAGGAGTAGAGCGGACCTCCAAAACATCAAAAGTGGGATCAGGTGCCATGGAGGAGTGAGCATATCCTGCCGACTGGTCACAACCGCCACGTGCTCCTCGTCATGATCGGGAAATAACGGAAAAATCCGTCGACAACTCAGTGTGTAAATAATGGCCAAACAATTAGTATGAAAAACGTCAGTCAGCATTTGACTCAATGATAAATTGTATTTGCTGACAAGGTCATTGTATCGACCAAAGAACTTACGAAATGATGATTTTAAACGAGACTGCTGATATTCTTGTTTCATCAACTTGTTTGTCAATAATTTACCTCGTTTTACAAATTGTACATACGTAGAGCATGCTCTTGCGTATCGAATCAACTGAGAGATATAAACCCCCGTATGCAGATGATGAAAGGTATATTGCTGCATAAGTAAGAGAAGTTGACGATTGAAAAGTTCAAGTCATCACATTTATCACAAAGCTTTGTTGTTAGATTACCATTAACGTCTT
Source organism: Saccostrea echinata (assembly GCF_033153115.1). Taxonomy (NCBI): domain Eukaryota; kingdom Metazoa; phylum Mollusca; class Bivalvia; order Ostreida; family Ostreidae; genus Saccostrea; species Saccostrea echinata. The sequence continues at coordinate 10,219,830 of NW_026889771.1, forward strand.
TTTCAAGTAAAATATCCAAATATGAAACAGATTTGTCAGACTCTGTGGTATCTTTTATCTCAAGCTCACCCGGATATATCGTATCGACATAAGAATGGAAATAACCATTGTTAATTGACAATACGTCATCGGTATATCTATATCTCGAGTTGAAGGCCACAGCAAGTGTTTTCTTCTTTTCACGTATAAGATTTTTTTTGGACAATTTTGCTTCATATGAATACAAAAAAAGGTCTGCTAATAACGGGGCGCAATTGGTACCCATGGAAATTCCAATAGATTGTTGGAAGACCTGGTCTCCAAAAACCACATAGATATTGTCAATCAGAAACTCAAGCATCTCTTAAATGTCCACTTCAGAGTACTTGTGTGTACAATCGGAATGTTTTTTAACAAAATAATTTTGCAAATGACCAATGACAAGGTAAGTAAATTTATGAGTCTCATTTTTATTGAAAAAGCAGCTGTCAATGATATCATAAAGGCTGGATTTTAATTTATCGTGGGGAATAGTTGTGTATAACGTTGAAAAGTCGTAAGTTTTTAAGCTGTTGATTTTGGTATAATCTTGTGAATTCAATTATTGCCAAATGTTCCTTGGAATTTTTAAGTATCCACATCTGATTTACACCACTTCTCGAATATATTGTTGCACAGTACTCTTGAATTTTCTCCGTCACTATACTGTTATTATCTTAGAGAGGAGTAAAGAAAGAGGCTTGGTTGAACATTTACTGGAACCCGCTATGTATCTTTATTTGTAAGAATTTTTATGAAGTTTCGAAATCCAATATAGATATGGTATTCAAATTCATTTTGGTTGTTTGGAATATTAAAAATATTCAAAACTGACATATGATTTTGAAGAACTTCTTCCTTAGAAAGGGAACTATGAGTATAAGTTGGATTACCACTTGTAGAGTTAAATCCAAGTTCCTCTAAATTACATTTGATATAATGAGCCTTACAAAGAAAGACAATGTTGTTACCTGCTTTGTTAGCAGGGACCAGTACGTACTGATCGTGTAATTTATCTAATGAAATATGTGGAAATAACGAAAAGTATTCGAGCTCAAAAGTCCATTAAAATTATAATGTTTAATGGACTTTTGAGCTCGAATACTGTTCGTTATTTCCACATATTTCATTAGATAAATTACACGATCAGTACGTACTTTAACTATTATTGACGCTGTTAATATAAGTAATATTCTTAATCACAAAAGGGTCCAGTCTTGTATTCTACCATATTTCAAGTTGAAGACTACACCTTGTATTTCCTACAAATATACATCGACTATTACTTCCAAATTTTTAATTACAAGAAAAATTTACAGAGCCGAGATATCGAATTTCTGAAATAAAATATGTGGAGATAACGAACAGTATTCGAGCTCAAAGGTTAAACATTACAAAATAGGAGCAGAGCAAACACGGACCTCTAAAACTTCAGATGTAGGATCACGTGCCATGGAGGAGTGAGCATCCCCTGCCGACTGGTCAAAACGCCGTGTGCTCCTTGTCATGATCGGGAAATAACGGAAAAATCCGTCGACAACACACACTATTAAGATAATACCTGTGGTAAGATCTAAGTAAGTTAAGTTTTTGCAGTGAATATGAGATAATTCAGAAGTGAAAAAAGAACGTGATGACTTGAACTTTTCAAATGTCAACTTCTCTTACTTATGCAGCAATATACCTTTATAACCTGCATACGGGATTTATATCTCTCAGTTGATTCGATACGCTAGAGCATGCTCTACAAATGAACAATTTCTAAAACGAGGTATGTTATTGAAAACAAGTTAAAGTCATCATTTCGTAAGTTCTATGGTCGATACAATGACCTTGTCAGCAAATACAATCTATCATTAAGTCAAATGCTGGCTAACTTTTTTCATACTATTGCCTAACAAATAGTATGAAAAAAGTTAGCCAGCATTTGACTTAATGATAGATTGTATTTGCTGACAAGGTCATTGTATCGACCATAGAACTTACGAAATGATGACTTTAACTTGTTTTCAATAACATACCTCGTTTTAGAAATTGTTCATTTGTAGAGCATGCTCTAGCGTATCGAATCAACTGAGAGATATAAATCCCGTATGCAGGTTATAAAGGTATATTGCTGCATAAGTAAGAGAAGTTGACATTTGAAAAGTTCAAGTCATCACGTTCTTTTTTCACTTCTGAATTATCACATATTCACTGCAAAATCTTAACTTACTTAGATCTTACCACAGGTATTATCTTAATAGTGTGTGTTATCAGCCCTAGCCTTAAAATTTCTCAATTTACCGAAATCAAACGTTAATCATATTTTATGAAGTTTGTTACTGAATAGACATCTATTACATCTTTTTCATGTTTGGAGTTGCTCCCTTCAAACTGTAAAACCAGCCATCGATTGTAAAAGTAAGCCTCTTTGACTTTATTTTCAGACTGATTTCTCACCTGAAAAAGTCAAACTTCTTCAGACTTGGAGATACTTTCAAGCTCTGTCATATACAAGGGCAAGAAGGACTATCCTTCTGCATTGAGGAAATTAGTTTGGATTAAAAAAATGGTTTACTGAAGACGTACTTTTTTCATCATGGAATTATTTAACGCTTTGTATACGCAGTCACCAAAGTTTCGGTTTAAATTTGCCTTAAAGTCCAGGTAAGACATACAGTGGAACTGCAAGAAATCTGCATAATTTTCTACCCACGGAATCGAACAGAAATTGTGATTCCGCGGTATTATGATCTTGTAGGAAACAGAACGTTTATAGTAGTTAACGATCAGGGGACGAAAAACCCAGGCTGCCGCAGGAATAAATGACATTTTTTTTAAAATAACATGGTAGGTGCAAATCTGAAAGGGCTCAAGATGGTTATGTCAAAGTAATTGAAAGATTAAGTGTTTTAAAAACTTAGGTATTTAATTATATCAAACCGCTATTTCTTCTTTATTTTTTGAAATCCGAGAGCTTCACCTCCTATCCTATATAATGTGTTGTCTTACGTGGAAAAATGATTTACATGTGTTTTTCATTGCTTATGTTTTGAACCCGGTGATTGATTTTTAAAGAGATTGGATACTCAAAAATACATCACTTAATAATAATTTTAAAACAAGTGTCTCCGATGTTGAAAACAGTTAAAATACCGCTTTCTTATTGTGAAGTTCTTTCTGCTTTTTACATATGTAAAAAAGCATACGTTGTAGTTTATAGAGAGACTAATTTTAACGGAATTCATTTGGAATAATGATATCTTTAAATATGATTCTAAAATTCTCTTTAGTTTGAAAACTAGAGAAAAAGTGATATTCTGTGTATCAAAGATATATCTGACAATAAATGCTATAATATTGAACATTTTTGTAACATACTAGAAGAAAAACATATTCTGTGAATATATCAGGATAAAGAAGGCACTCCGAGAGTACAAAAACAATTTAGACTATACATATGCAAAATGTGTTAATATGAAAGAAAAACGAAGTGTTACTTTTCTGTAGAGTTAATATTGTAAGATTTGTAGAAAACCTGAAAAGACCGTCAGGGTAGCTCAGTCTCTAGAGCGCTCGCTCGGTGATCGGAAGGTCGTGAGTTCGCGTCTCGGCAGCGACTGACATAAGTCGATAAAAATAGGTAGCAACTGTTCTTTCGCCAAGCGCTCGGCACTTTGAAGTGAAAGTTGCTGGTCCTTCGGAATAGACCTTAAAAACCGAGGCCCCATTTCGCGGCGGGCGTTGGCACGATGGGGATCCCTTACTGCTCAATGACCTTGAGTGCCGAGTAAAGGTCTAAATTTGAAGCCCTTCACCGGTATATGGTGACGTCTCTATATGAGTGAAAAATTCTCGAATGGGACGTAAAACAACATATAATCTATCATATATAAAATCTAAAAAATAATTTCTATTATTCAGTTCATGAAAATATTTGGCAAAAGACTTTTGAATTCAGTGATATTAATGTCTGGAAGAATGTATATGTGTCTAAAATTATGTATATATGCGTATGAAAAAATGTTACTGAATTTAATAGTAAATTGTTGAATTGCATATTATTTAATATAAATGTAAGTAAATGGGACAAAGATGTAAAACAGTTTTTTTAACATTATATGAGGTTGAAGACATTGAACATCTCAAACGTAAACTATGTAAGAGTATTCGGAGGAAAATTAGCTTGTTTTAAGGTTCTGAAAACACATGGAAAATATTAGTGCTTGGTTTTTACAATGCAATCAATACAAAACTACAGACTGTGGACAAAAGTATCGGAACGATTTACGTTACGTTATATATGACTGCAAATGTTCGCGTTATTTATAGCTGGCATTTTCGGTGAAGACAAGATTTAATGCTACACCTCGGATAATTTTATAATGATGACTGCTTCCTGTTTACACTAACTACGTCATTATTTGTCTTCTGCAATCTAAAATTAAGTAAATCCATCTCAAACATCATGGCTCCAAATCGTCAATATGCATCAGATGGTCTTAAAAAATCAGTTGTTACGTTAGTTCAGAATGGAAATTCTTTTCAGAAAGTTGCAGATATGTTGACAATGTCTGAAACAACTGTGCACCGAATCTATAGAAATTTTTGTGAACGAGGAACTGTAAAAACTGTCCTGAAAACAGGTCGAAAGAAAAGTCTGAGCGATCGTGACGGACGAAAAATTTTGTGACAAGTAAAACTAACAGGAAAACTCCGCTGGCTGATTTAACGAATAATTTCAACACCAATGAAAACAGAAATGTGTCCAAAAAGACAATGTGGCGTTTTCTGAAGAATCAGAAATATCATCGTTGTGTCTGTAAGAAAAAAATAAAGATATCTCCGGTAAACAGAGGAGAGTAGTATGGTGTCGAGCAAAATCAACATGGACTGACGATGACTGGAAAAGGGTAATTTTTTCAGACGAGAGTCAAGTTGTTATTGGCAGTGACAATAAAGTGTATGTCTGGAGAAAAAGTGATGAAGCATTTAGACCAGAATGCATTTCGCCAATTAAAAACAAGAAACTTTCCGTGATGGTTTGGGGTTGCATAACTTATCATGGCGTCGGCACATTAACACGTGTAGAGGGGAATTAACATAAATTCAGAAAAATATATCCGAATTATAGACGACAATCTATGGCCAGTTATAGCAAGACACTTTCCAGGCAATAATTATATATTTCAAGATGATAATGCACCAGTTCATCGTTCTAGGGCAACGAAAGCTTTTATGGAAAACAACCATATCAATACAATATAGTGGCCGGCACAGAGCCCTGATATAAACATTATAGAAAATTTATGGTTAGAGATTAAAAGAAGAATAGAACAATCTGTGCATGAAATTACTTCTGTGGAACAATAATATGATAAAATATTTTCAATTTGGACTCGTTTTGATTGTGTAACAATTCAGAATTTATATCGATCCCTTCCCTCTAGAATCGCTGCGGTACGCAGAGCCAAAGGATACATCACAAAATATTAAGGTAAGTTTAAAAAAATAAGCTTTGTTTTAGCCAGAGAGATGCAAAATTGTTTCTTCTTTTCAGATAATGTAATTTATTTTTATTAGCTTTTACGTAATGTGGCTATTTTAAGCGTCGAATCAAATGCGAGTACATGTATTTTCCAAAATTAGAACGACGTCGTAAATCGTTCCGATACTTTTGTCCACAGTCTGTAGATTGAATAATTTTTTGGTCATTTATTTGTTTTAAGATTTATAAATATGAAATAAAATGTTGATTCCAAAAAGAGAACATGTCTTTGAAAAATTTTCGAAATAAGATTGGGAAAAAACTTTCTTTGCTTGCAAAACGTATCTCTAAAGAAAATATGTATGATTACTGATAAAATATCTAGAAGTAGGGACTTTTTTGTGAATTTGATATATTTATATATGTTCTTGTATTTATTTATTTCTGTACAATAGAAAAATTAACGTACCATGTTTTAATAAAGAGAGAAAAAAAGTGCTTGGATATTTAAATAGTACCTAGTAGGCATGAGTAGGTACATTAAAGCATTAGTTTTGTGTGAATGTGCCATTCAAAGGCTCTGATTCATTAGTTAGTTCACGTTGTGTTTAATTTCCCCATCCGTCCCTTTTCAATATAATATAGAACTAAAAAAAATGTATTAATTAAGGAATGAAGCTTATTTTAACCTATGTTGTACGATATAACATAACCTGGGGCAGTTTATGCTTTTATATAAACCGCGAAATATAATTCAATTTCAGTGTAGACAATAAGATAACTTTTCCTCCAAAAAATGCTTCAAATTGAGCATATTTTAAAAGTATAATGTCAAGCGGAGTAGTACGTTTTTGACGTAACTCATTGTGACGTAGGCAACTTATGTTATACGATGGAAAACGAAATCTATTATCCAATCAAATGATGCGTTACACTAAAATTAAATTATTTGGTAATAATTTCATGAGTTGTTTATTCAAGTAGTTTATCGTGATTTGTGGATTTGAAGTTTGCGAAGAATCATAGTGTGATGTCATTGAGGAGGGTGTGAAGAGAATGACGATAAGGAGTGTATAAAATTATTTGTTAATTGTATAAATTAAATAAATCTGAGCACTTTACCTCCTATCCTATTTTATGTCTTGTCTTATTTGGTAAAATGAAATATATATGTTCGTTTGAAACGAATGAAGAACATATAGAAGAAAACAGGCTTGGGACAAATTACATTGTAAAGTAATGCAATAGATTACCATTACTTCTAGAATTGTGGCATTAAATTACAATCACCATTACTCTAATTTCTTAAAGTAATGCATTACATTACGAATACTTGATTTAAGTAATGCATTACCATTACTTTGGGGGTTTTCAAAAATAGAAATACAAAATTTTTAAAACTTTTCATTTTCATAAACACACCCAAAACTGAATGTGATGCATATCAATTAAAATTTGATTATCATATACTTGTATCATTAAACTGTAAATGACTTATTTATCTTTTTTTATTCATCAAACTTTTAATAACTTATAAGATGAAAGCCATGTACAATATGCACTTTTTGTCAATATATTACTATAACTGATGTCACACAACAATACTTTTGGGGCACTTCCCCCTCCCTAGGAACAACTTGAATTTATCAGACAGAGATCATTTTGAATTAGTACCTAAGTTAATTATGAAAAAAATACATTGACATGTAAATGGGATTGGGCAATACTTGAACTATCAGACAGAGATCATTTTGTTTTAGTACCTGAGTTAATTATGAAAAAAAAAATTACATTGACAATTACATTGTAAAAGGGGTTGGGCAATACATGTGTGATTTTGCTCTACAAAAAGTAGCATGCCTGTCTTCTATTACTTTGGTCCAATGGATCTGTCATGGTCAACTCTAGCTTGACCAGCTCAAACACAAACAGATGAATGGGTAAGTTTTTGGAGTACTTATTTCCTAAACGGATTTTAACGGGGTATAAATAAGACGAATCCGTTAATTTTCAGATAGTCTGCAACTTTTGGGTTTTAAAGAAACAAGTGGGGTTAGCATAATTTTTAATATGTAAATTTATCTATTCATTTGGAATTTTACTGGGTAAAAACTAATTGAAATTGCTAGGAAATATTTTTAGGGATTTAGATTTGATAACATTTTTTTCATAATTTGGAAATCTGATCAATTAATTTGTTAATTAGTGTGAATAACTTAACTTAATTAAAAGTCACATATTCTGAGTTATCTCTGAATCAGACTTACTAAAGCCGGGAATTTTATCAATTAATTTATTAATTAATGCAAGTAATTTAATTAAAGTAACATATTCTGAGTTATCTCTGAATCAGACTTTACAAAAGTAGTGCTTGTGAATTTACAGTAGGAAGTTGCACGGAGAAGCCTGCCACTGCTAATACCAACTGTGAGGCGTACCACGCCTTCTAACTCGGATTTTTTGACACTATGATTCCGCACTTCTAATTTCTTCTCGTCGTCAGAATTTTAAGCATGGTCATTGTGTTTGTATTTCCTGACTGCTTTCCAACCTGCAGAACTACCGTCGGCGATTCTGATGAGTCTGTTTCGTTTTTTTTTTTTTTTTTTTTTTTAGCTTTTCTTTAATTTCGTTCATAACGGAGGTCCCTGAACTATCGGTAAGAATGGTAGAAATAATATCAAGGTCCTTCATAATCTCTTCATAAAATGTTAACTGAATCCTGTTACCGTTACCTTGAATACGAGAAGCTTTACCTTTTTAAAATTTTTGTTCTAAAAAAAGATTCTTAGGTGGAGAGGCAAATTGCGAGTCAATAACAGATTTAAATAAACTAACCGCATCAGCTAAACCATATAGTTGAATAGCTGAGACTTTTAGAGCATTTCTTTGAGAACTAACGTACGAATCTGAGCCTTCAAAATGCACATTCACACAAAACAAATGCTGAAATAACTTATCTACTCATGCGTACTAGTACTATTTAAATATCTAATCACTTTTAAAATCAATCACCCTCATCAAAACATAACCACGGATTAAACACCCAGAAAACCACACTAATTTTGCCAATTTTCCAGGTAACAAAACATACCGGAACAGTCCAGACAGAAGAAGCAATTGGAACGGCCTCACTGATATAAGCTGTAAAAGCAAGGGCCTCAATGACAGGTGGCCGTGTCCCTAATGGGGTCACAGTCACTTCTACTGGTACTGTGGCGCTCCTAAATCAAAAGAAATAATTATAACGATTAGTGATTATTTTCTTGAATAAGTTATCCCCAAATTTTAAATATTCAATATTTTCTGATTGATTGATTGTATGCTATTTTACGTCCCGTTCAAGAATTTTTCACTCAAATAGAAACGTCACTATACCGGTGAAGTGATTCAAATTTAGACCTTTACTCGGCACTCAGGACCAGTGAGCAGTGAGGGATTCTTAACGTGCCAACGCCTGTCGTGACATGAGGCCTTGGTTTTTACGGTCTCATCCAAAAGACCCTCAGCGTTCACTTCAAAGTGAGAGCGCTTGGTGAATGAACAGTTGCTAAATATTTTTATCGACTTATATTGTGTAGGTCAGTCGCGGTCGGGGTTTGAATCCAAGACCTTCCGATCACGGAGCAAACGCTTTACCGACTGAGCTACAATGTACCATGTCGGTTCAACATATTTTGAATTCAATTATTTAAAACAAAACAACCAAAAGAAAATTAACACATTCAGGGAAAACAACCAGTTGAAATTCCAGGATTTTAGGCTTCACAGTGTCAATTTTTTTAACCCCTCCCCATTGTAAACAGTTGCAACCTAAACAACTTTCCCCCTTAAGATCAGTACATTTATGCACCTTCTTTCTGAGACAGGTTGACCTTGGTCTGTTGCAGCCACTATGATGACGTAGGTTTCACCCTCTGCTACACTTCCTACACAACTAATAGTTGCCCTTCCTGTTTGTGAGCTCGGCTGTATTGAAAACTTTGAAGCCCCATTATTTGAAACACCCTGTATAGTGTATACAATGTCACCATTTGCCCCGCTATCTGCATCACTGGCAGAGATCTTCAAAGTATAAATTCATGTCAAAATAAGTAAACTTTTATTAATGTTACTTATGAGGGTTAATCCAATAGTAATGTCACAGCTGCTATAAAAAATATTTCAAAATGGATTGCTATCACCAAAAATTTACATACTAAATCCCCTATCTATTTTGTTTTTAACGTAAAATTTCAATTAAGTTATATAAAAGACTTTTTAAAACATTACGATAAACATAACTTTGGGTTTTGTCTATCGCCCTACGGCAAGAGTATTACTGATGTTGTTTTGACATTACCTTTTGGCACTTATTTTCATTTCATCCGCATATCTCATTAAACCTCTCAAGTGCTCCTTTTTAATAATTCTACAGCCATTTTGTTATGAAGCAACTCTTTTTGAGTTGCTGTATTAAAATTATTGGAACTTTGTCCAAATATTATGTCTAAATTCATTCCTATTTGCGGATGAACTGAAAATGAGTGCCAAAGAGAAACGTATTTCTAGCTTATTCTCATACAAATTATGTTATTTAAACACAATTTTAATTTCACCCACATCCAGTAAAACTTGATTGCTTGTAGTATAGTCTCCCTCTGTAATACTGTCTACGTATCTCGGTGCACTGAATACTGGAGTGTTGTCATTAAGATCTCTAACATTTACAGTGACTTGTCTGGTTCCACTTCTTGGGTTTTGGGTTCCCACTTCAGTTCCTGTCACCTAGGTTTTCATTTTTTTTTTTATCAATGACATGCATGGACTAAACTTTTTCATTATTTCAAAACATACAAATTTTTATTGCAATTAATTCTGAGTCCCTCCACCTCTTATTTTAGCACATACTCTTATTTCTTAGCATTTTTAGCAATGTGGTTCTTTTAAGCAAAAATAAGGACATTGAAATATACTATTCTATTAATGCCCTAAAATGTTTGATGACTGAACACTCATTAAATCTTGTAATGTCCCTTAAATTGTCAATCCAAAAAATAAACAAATGCAGTTAATTTACTTACAGTGAAAGTGACAACTGGAGTGGATTCATAGTTTATTACTGCAAATACTTCTACATATCCCTCTCTGTTTACTCTAAAGAGCCCCGTATTGACGGTGAAAGTGTATTGTCCAGTCTCATCTACAATCTATGATTCAGTATACCATTAATTAGTCAATTAATTAATAAATGAATAAATATTTTGTAGAAAAAATAGTTTTAATTAATTTATCTTGAAATGCTTGATAAAATCTTACTAGATCTGTATCAGTAACAGAAATTCTTAATAGGTTAGATCCATCTTTATTCCTTGGAATAGTTCCAACTGGTGAACTTTCGTAAATGTATCCTTGGAAAGGTACACTTAGCACTGGGTTATTGTTGTTGGCTGCAGCAACTGATAATTTTATTGTAGCTCTGTTGGAGTACCTGTTTGCTACATTTTCTTGAGCCTATGTAAAAGAGCATATGGATTAATTTATTTGCAAGCATGAAAGGATGAACACTACCTAAAAGAACTTCAAAATGAAGGAATACAATATGAACCTCCATGAAAAGTTCAAGCTCAGAAACTTGGGATCTATCAATGGCTGCTGTCTGGCTTACAAGAGCACGGTATTGGTTTGCTGACCCAGAAACTTGTTGAGTGGTTACTTGGAACCTGTTCCGGTACCCAGATGGCAAGGCTGATAAGACATAAAGAAACTGTCTGTAGATTACATAGTGTAGTAAATAAGTCAAAAATCCTTAAATAAATAAGAAGTGTTGACAACGATTAATCATAGTAAATTTGGACAATGTCCCTGATTACTAGTCTGTTTTCATTTGTCCTTCAGTTTTTTTTATAAACGTTAACATGAGAAAATGATTCATTACATTGTGTACACTACACAAAATTGCTAGAGCACACCGTAGGAAACTTAAAAAAGATCAATGAATACAAATGTAAGATAAAGCGTAACCATTTAATAGAACTGCTTGAAATTGTGATCACATTTTGGAGATATAGATTTCTATTTTCCCCCGTGGTTTGTATTCTTTGCGTTTGCATTCATTAAAAAAAACTCAGAAGATAACTGACATCGAATACGATGTTTGACCATAGAAGACCATGGTAGGGCAGGCAGTATATTTTCTGCTGGGTGCTCCTTTGGATTAGTTTGTAAAAAAGTTAGAGATTTTCATTTCTTCTGGTAAATATTAACAAATATGAAATGTCTTCTGTACGTTGCTAGGGCATTCAACGTACACCATACGACTATTTCAAGATTGTACTGCGAATCTCTGGCTATCGGAAGTGTGGTTGACTGGGTACGGATACCAAAGTACTGAGTGATTTCTAGCCGACACGATAGAGATTCACTCTTCATCTGTTGCGAAAAAGTGATACCACTACGTTGCAACCTCACAGACCACCATCGGTAGTAACCAATGTCATATCAGTGCAAAAATTAGTGCTAAGTCGGCTTCGAAAAAATTGGTTTGTGAATAAGAAGACCATTTAAGGTTCTTGTATTGACACCATAGACATCGGCAAATACGACTGTATTGGGCAATGCTGTATATTAAATTTACTCGTGTCGATAAAGCAAATGTTCTGTTTAAATTTGAGAATATTTAGGGGTGCGTTAGGAATTTTACCTAATGTATAAGAACCTTGCGTTACTTTTAAGATAGTCTTAACTATTCTAGTGGCCAATCAAGTGCTGGCAAAAGCAGTGCAAATAAGAAAAACAGCCTGAAAATGAAATGTACAATTAATGACAACTCTGTTGATGTAACATTCTGTCTTGCATGTATGTTTTAATTTCAAATATTACTCAACATAAAAAAGTCAAACACTTAGTCCTTACTTTGTCGTATTGTAAAGGTGATCGGAGCATTAAGAGTGTCTTTGTCCTCTGCAATGATGTCAACTGCTGCATTGGGATTTCTTGGATCCACGGGTACCGGGTTGAATACAAGTGTGCCAGCCTACAAATGAAGAATGTTACAGAATTTTTTATGATCAAATACAGTAAAGCACTTTAAGATGTCTTACAGCTGAAATTGTTTTATTATATTCTGAATTTATTACCTCGATTTTTTTTAAAATACAGGGTAGAAAATATTAGTTTTTAAGCAGGAATTCTCAATATTTGTGTTCTCTTTAAATCTGCTTTACCATATCAAGCCTACTGCTACATACTCAATCTTGTAAAAAGTCGTGAAACTAACCGTTGACCCAGATGTGACACTTGTTGTGTAAGTTGGGTTAAAACAAACATTGTTGACATTAAAACAGGTGGAATACACAAATTCGGGTCCTAGATCATCCACATCATTTATAGTAATTGTGATGGTGGTGGTAGTCTGTTTCCTGACTGCAACGTTACTGGCCTTGTCCTAAATAAAGGAAAATCACAATGAATCGATGTCTATGGCAGAAGAGATCTTACATTATAAGTATTATATTAAGACTTTCAACTCCAGTACTGGTGGGTAGAACAAGGGTATCATACAACATAAAATTTCTTTAGCCAAATCCTTTATACTCGATCATTGAAACTACTGCTCTACATATGAGTTTGAAAAGTTATTTGGAACAGTAATTTTTTTTCTAATATATAATTATGCTGATTCACATAAATTAATGGAATCATTTAAAAGAACTGTAAATATACAACATATATTTAATTTAAATTATCTTTTCAAATACCATGTATATTACGATATCATGATACTGCTCTAAAATATGATACTCACTGTTGCAGATATCGTGAGGTTATATGACCGAACAGATTCAAAGTCTAAAGAACTGCTAACAACTATTTCTCCTCTTGAAGTGATAGGAAGTGCAAATCTGGTTGAGCCATCATTCTGAAGAGATATTTTTTATTTAATGTTACGTTTGTATAAATACATGTACACTTAAAAAGTACAATTCCATTACATGTACATTCTCTTACTTTTTCCTCTCAATTTTAAGCCCCCTCACCTTTTCTGCAGTATTCCTGAAATTCAGATACTCCTAAAATATTGCTCCATTGCAGAAAAACCCTTTAAAAGCTCGTCTAGAATTTTATGGAATATCAAAGGAGGAAAATAAATGACAAGTATACACTCACAGTACTGCCATCTCCAGGAACTATGGCATACTCTATTTCTTTGTTGCTTCCAGCATCCAGATCTGTAGCTGTTATCCCAGAATACACTGTTGTTCCCACTGGTGCTGACTTAACACAGGATAATTTTGTTTTGATAAATACATGCAAAATCACTGAATCATCCGATTTCTTCCATTTCTTACTATACCCTTGTTTCTTATAGCAAATGTCCCTTTCCTTCACAGTCTGAAGGTTTTGTTACAAAAATCTGACTTCACACTAAAAGTATTTACTAAATAGCAGAACGGAATCTTTATAAAAAGTTAGATTTTAATTCAAAGGTACATGTAGGTTTTAGTGAAATCAAACACAAATTTGACACACTTTGAATTTTAAATACATGCTAGAATTTAGGCAGATTAATTTGCCCTTATACCAAATTAATCTCGTTTAATTGACGGAAGCACATTACAATATCGTTAAAACTAATAGTGGAACGAATTGGTTATAATCCAAAAGGAAAAAGACTCATATTGGTATGAGTTGATTAATTAGGTAGCACTTCCTTTTCCCGCCATCCAGCAACAGGGTGAGGCAGGAGATCCACATCAAAATTATTATCGCAATCATCCGAAGGAAGTCAATCCAATTTTACACGCTACCTGGTCTCAACTATGCCGCCAGTTAGACAGACGATCACCTCACTCTCCAGAAAGGAGCGCGATCGTAATTTTGTTTCGCCGGGCAGAGGGTGAGGAAGGAGATCCAAGCGGACCACACATGAGGCGGGACATCCCACCAACACAAGACCACGACTTAGGGGAAACCGGACCAGTACTGCAACATCAACGTCCCCAGCCACAGTAACGGTGGCGGAATCAACCCATGAGGCTTACGAATACGAACCCACAGGATGTCTGGAGGGCCAAGACGAGGAGACGTCGAGCAACATCTCAGGTGAGTGTGACATTTTGCTCCCCACAGTAGATGCCTTAACACACCATACAAACAATAGCGAATTCGGTGGGCCCCATTTAACATTTCGGATTACCAACCTGCTCAAACCCCCAGTTCTATAGATCCCATTAGCGCCCATGTTCCACTAAAAAATAAAACAAAAAATTTGGGAGGGAAAATTTGTCGATCTATCCATACTATTAAAATCGGCGCGGGAAATCTCAGATCACTTAGATACACAAGGCCAAATACGCAACGGCACAATGTGCCTTGTGAAGCATAAACCCCGCACCTTTTTGTCAATCGACAAATGGACTTCAGTTTTCATCATCTTCACAAGTATTATGTTAGAAAAATATAGATCTAGAGCCCAAGAATTTTTGAAATATATGAGGGATGTAAGAATGGCAGCCGACAGATCTGGGAATGGTTGGTTCACATATGATGAACAACTTCGGCTTCGCAAAGTGTCAGACCCACACTCATCTTGGGGAATCATAAACTCTGAACTGTGGTTGATCCATGTCACCAACAATTACATCATGCAGGCCCAAGAAAAGCCCATATCTCCCACACAAAATTTTTTCCCCCAACATAAACAGCCCAATATACCAGCAGCTAAGAAAAAGGTAAATTCAGCACCCAATCGTTACTGTTACGACTTTAATTCAGGCAAGTCATGCAAATTCTACCCAAATTGCAGGTTTGTCCACTCGTGCAATTCATGTGGCGGATCACACCTCTCGATCAAATGCAGGAATAGAAATACCCAATTCTAACGAGGATATCAACAGTTTAGGAAAAACTCCAATTGATGTCTACAATTTGTCTGCTTATCTACAAGGTTACAGTGCTAAATCTTTTCTCATAAACGGTTTCCTACATGGTTTTCAACTCCAGTACAATGGCCCAAGAATTTACAGGGAATCAAAAAATTTAAAAAGTGCTATAGTAAACCCCAGTATAGTGGAACACAAAATACATAAAGAACTCCTGCTCCAGAGGGTAGGGGGACCATTTGAATCCCCACCATTCCCATCCCTTCAAATCTCACCATTAGGACTTGTCCCCAAAAAAGATGGAGATTTTAGACTCATCCATTACCTGTCCTTCCCAGAACATCAATCAATCAAATTCCCTTATAGATCCAGCTGCATGTTCAGTACACTACGCATCAGTGGACGACGCACAGCCATCATCGCGACACTGGGGGCAGGTACTTTATTAGCTAAATCCGATATAAAATCTGCATTCCGGCTCATTCCTGTGGCCAAAAATGATTTTGATCTATTGGGGTTTAAATTCCAGGGTAAATACTTTTTTGACAAAATGATGCCATTCGGTGCATCCATCAGCTGTGCAATCTGGGAGAAGTTCGCAACTGCATTGCATTGGATCATTCAATCTAGCTCACGTAACCCCCATATTCTACACTATTTAGATGATTTTCTCTTCGCGGGACCACCAATTTCTAATCGGTGCCAATCTACCCTCGACCTTCTCAAAAATATCTGTAGCCATATCGGAATACCAATAGCTCTTGACAAAACCACCGAGCCCAGCACAACAATAATTTTTCTAGGAATTGAATTTGACACTATCCACATGGTAATGCGACTTTCGCAAGACAAGTTAGTTTCTCTCCAACAAAGCATTTAAACAGTCATGATAAGTAAAAAGGTCTCCTTAAAGGCCTTACAATCACTGATTGGTCTCCTCAATTTTGCCTGCAAAACAGTAGCACCTGGCAGAGCCTTTTGCAGGCGACTATAGTTGATGCCACTCTTGGCATCAAAAAACCATATCACATGATAAGAGTTAATCAAGGTATGAAAGCAGACCTTGCAGTATGGCAGCAATTTTTGAAACACTTTAATGGGGTCACAGTCATATGCTCTGGTATTTTGTCATCGGATAACAGTCTACAACTATTCACAGATAGTGCAGGGGGGTTTGATGGGGGGTTTGGAATCTTTTTTGCTTGCCGCTGGGCTCACTCAAAATGGCCTACCCACTGGGTGTTTTCTGATGTTATTCGTGACATGACATTCTAAGAACTATTTCCAGTATATGTTTCACTCCTGTTATGGCACCCATGGTTATCAAACAAACGCATACTTTTCCACATTGACATTATGGCAGTTGTAGAAGTCATTAACACATTGACATCTAAGTCAACAAGGGTAATGAACATTGTTAGAAAACTTGTTCTCCTCACTTTGCAACATAACATCACAATTAAAGCCCAGCACATCCCAACAAAACTGAACAAAATAGCTGACAGTTTTTCTCGTTCACAGTGGGGAAAGTTTCGCAACCTGGCTCCAGAGGCAGAGATGTGGCCCACACAGCTCCCCAAGCAGATATGGGAAATTTAATTGCTGAGTCCAAACGCCTTATTCATAGCTCCTTATCACAAAACACCTACATGTACAAAGCTTACCGGGCTGCACTGAATAAATTCCAATCATTTTTAAACATTTATGGCTTACAGCAAACCTGGCCCCTGCACAGCAACATATTACTATATTTTATAGCCTACCTATCCATCCAAAAAATGTCACCCAATTCAGTGTCCCTTTACATTAGTGCATTGTCATACTTCCACAAAATAAACCATCTTCCTGACCCTACCAAGTCCTTCCAAATCAACAAAGCACTTCAAGGCTTAAAGCGCAACAACAGAGTTGTTCCAGACAACCGCCTCCCAATAACCCTACCAATTTTGGAAAAGCTTGTTATATCGCTACAGTCAGTGTGTTGCTCTACTTACGAGGTCAAACTGTTCACATGTGCTTTTTCATTAGCATACTTTGCATTACTTCGTGTAGGGGAATTCACTTTAGTCAACTCAAACACACAGAATTCATCCCATTGCATACAACTCAAACACATTCAAGCACATCCACACAAGCCCTATTTAAGGTTAACCATACCACACTCCAAAACTGACCAGGTTGGTAAGAATACCACCTTTATTATCCATAGCCAGCCACTTGCTACCCTGTGCCCAGTTAAAACTACCTTGGATTTTATCGAGTGTAGGCCCCATACCCCTGTTAACCACAGTTTTCTAATTCATCTTAATACAAAACCATTGACGAGATACCAATTCAACGCAGTCCTTCAAAAGGCTATTGAAAACATATTACCAACACTAGGCCATTTTGGCACACACAGCTTTCGAATTGGGAGGGCAACAGACCTTGCATTACAGGGCACGTCCGATTCTGAAATTCAGAAGTTTGGTAGATGGAAATCAGTAGCTTTTCTTAAATACATAAGGATCATGTAGCTTGGTTCACAACAACATTCCCATACCTACTAGGACTACAGAGTCAATTTAAATTCCAAAACTAACCAACCCGAAGCATTGCAGGTCTAAAAATATGGATCATAGGATCATACATTCCTTTTTGGGCAGGGGAAGCAGCCAAACACTACCCAGGGGGACAAAGCCTGAACCTCCCTGCCACACTGCTATGGAGATCACGCAGGGGGATGCAATGGCAGGAATTAGACCCACAAATCCTACAGCTCATCAAACATGAAGTACCCCCAAATTACTTAGTAATTCATCTAGGATCCAACGATTTGGTAACTCCAAACTTAACTAGCAAAAAATTCATACAAGAGATTCAGTTCAGCTTCCTGCGATATAATGCTCTTCTCCCAAATACTAAACTGGTGTGGTCACACATTCTGCCACGCCGTTATTGGCATTGAGCTCCGTTGAGCAGTGGAAAAAAAATAGACAAGAAACGTAAAAGAATTAACAAAAATATCTCAAAATTTGTCACAGAAATGGGTGGGGGTGTAATTTCACATGCAAACATATCCGTTGCCAATCCGGATTTGTTTAGATTTGATGGTACCAACCTCTCCGAGCTTGGCAACAGAACTTTCTTAAATAACGTAAAAAGTGGATTGTGGTCCCTCATTCAAGGGAAGGGAAAAAGTATCCCCTAATGTAAAGTAATGGAGGAACATCATATCGATGTCTGTGGCGGGTCCGGAGGGATGAGTGGGAGGGTTGTGAACACATCTGGCTCGTTGTTTCCCTGCCCAGCCATCAGACAAGTTGGTGGGCACATTGTTGGGTAGACAGGTTGTCTACAAAGTATCCAACCTATGGCAATGTGTAATAAAAGTCAAGTAAAAAGACAAGTAAAAAGTTTTCGATTGGGGTCGTAGCCAAGTCTGCAGGCCTGGGGCCCCCTCCACCTCTTGTAACAGGAGGGGAGGCTTAGTACTGGAGTACTTGGGTGTAAAAGTACTGCTGACCAGAAGCAATCACCGAAAGCAGGGTATACAGATGTGCTCGCAAATCTCTCGGTCCCTAATGTCTAGTACCTAAATTTGGGATCTCGGGCATCTGTGACCAACACAGGGCCACTGGTTTTGCCCGGTACTTATTAGTCGGTATGCCAGCTATCCCTCCTGGACCATATTTTTTTATTGTACATTTATGCAAAGCGGCCATTTAATGCCAATTCCCTGATGTCCATCACAGTTATGAGTAATGCAAGATTGTATATGTTTTTGTTCAAGTCTTTAATAAATGTAATGAAAATTATACAGCTGTTGTCTATTGTAAAGCTGGCACCAAGGAAAGGTCATGATGACCCTATGTGTAAAAAGAATCAAATAACAATGCATGTCAGGTCCTGCGGGGCAGTGACTACCTGACTGTTCAATTAAAAAGGAATTACAGAGTGATCATTCTCAGATTTTGTTTAATTTTCTATGTGATGATCAGGGTAGTAATTTTGACAAACCTCATCGACTGAAGCAGAATAAGGAGCATTTCTAAATATAGGTGCATTATCATTTATATCCCGAATCTCCAGCTGCATCAGGAAAAACTTTGTTTGTGTTGGATCTTTCTGAAATAAAATTAAGCAAAGTCAAGCAGTTGGTCGGCTGACCATAACTGGACATACTTTACAAAGTTATACACATAAAAAATGTTAAAACAAAATTGAAAAATTGAAATACCTACTCAATTTGGAATATTTGTCTGCTGATCTTAATAGTTACGATAACTGTTAACATAGTAACAATACACCGGTAAGATAATAGGGTATAGTTAAATGCAATTATATCAACATTTCACTGGGTTGAAAGAAAAGCTTTCGCTCACTGTGCAACTGAACCAAAATTTTAATACTCGAAAATTTTCATAGATCAGTAAATAAAAATCAAACTGACAGTGGATCAAATCAAAAAATTAAGAATTCCCCAGTGCCTTGGACTTGTAATGCATACTAGTGAGCTATCATCGCTATTAAACAATTTGTATTTTAAAACTACAATGAAACACCGCATTTCCACCTTTAATGTCTTTTAAAAAAAAGTTATTTTTTATGGCATCTGGGTCTTCTTCCCTCTTTTTTTAAACAAATATTTGCTCGTTTCTTTGAATTAAAATACATACAAATAACATTAAAATTCTGGAGAAGTGACCCAGAGACAATAAATTTTTAGAAAAACGTGTTTAAAAATGTAATTTTTGTACCAATTGACTCCTCTAGCCATATTTCAAGATATAGT
The DNA here is from genome assembly GCF_033153115.1 of Saccostrea echinata. Classification (NCBI taxonomy): domain Eukaryota; kingdom Metazoa; phylum Mollusca; class Bivalvia; order Ostreida; family Ostreidae; genus Saccostrea; species Saccostrea echinata. Next base: position 10,239,955 of record NW_026889771.1, read on the forward strand.
TTTGCTAGTCCACCTGCAGTATAAGGAAAATATTTCCCTTTCCTATTTCACAGGAACCCGACATATCAATATCATGTGACGGATCAATGAAAATTGAAAAGTGCTCCCAGACTCCTGCCGAATGCCAATCAAATGCACCCTCGTTTCTTACAAAGATTGCTAATTTTTAACATAATAAATAATTCATAATATCAGCAAATCATTGGATTTTAGGGAATAGTATCACTACTGAAAATTGCCAAAGTTTGTATTATAAGTAGGAGACTCCGAACAAGAATATTTACTATGCCTCTTTGTTCCAGAGTTTGTCTTTAAATACGGTAGTATTCTCGCTATTACAATAAAAATAGTATCAAGGAATCAATAAAAGAACATGAATTTCTACTTAACAAAAGTGGACTCACAGTTTAACAGTTTATGGGTTTTTCTAAATAAATAGGCTCAGATTAGATATGTACTTACCAAAGAACGACAAGATAACTGAAATTCAACAGTGTCAAGGTCATCACTAGCTATATAGGAACTTCCCTGTGTAAATGATAGGAAAAAAATTAATTGCTGTGTAAGAAAGAGAAAATTTTCTTATACTTAAAGGTGCTTAGAAAGTTCGTTCCATAATGAAATACTCATCGGACAAGCACTAAATCTACCACATATCCCCGTTCTGCATATTCTCCTCCCAAAAATATCATTCTTAAAAGTTGAAAAAAAAAAATGATTTGATTGGTTGGTAATCAGTTGTACATTAAATTAACTTTGATAATTTAACAGGATGATAGATATGATTCAGAAAAGTAAAATGAACAATATTATGAAAAGAATATGTAATGATAAATTCCTTCATAATCACAGTGAAAACTAGGGTTAAAAACACAGTCTGATTAAAATCAGATCCTTTGATCCGCTCACATAGATCGCTTCACATGTGTTGAGATCTATGTACGCGGATCAAAGGATCTGATTTTAATCAGATTGGGTTAAAAACAGTTCTTTTCAGTACTATTACATGTATGAATTGGAGCGGTTTTTTTTTTTTGTTTTTGTTTTTGTTTTTTTTTTTTTACAATTTGAACTTGCATCTCTTTCAAGTATATTTATATCACAGATGGATTTTTTTTAAGGGAAACAATTTTTACTTTCAAATTCAATAGCGTACAAACAGTTATACTATTTTAAATTGCAATTTATGAACTTACATCTCTGTCAATTGCCGACTTTAATCGGATAAAAGTCCTACTTCCAAAAGATGAGTCTGTCACTGGTAAAGTTACTAGTTCAAACAGACTATCCAAGTTAAGATCAGCTTGAGTTCTTGCTGATCTTACAATGGTTATGTTGACTCCTGACTCTGTCTGAGTCCCCTGATTTATTCCTTCTATCGTTGTGTCTGTCCTATAGAGTGCAGAATTTGGATCAAAAGAAGCAAAAGTGGATTCGTACACAGTTCCAGCAATGTTAGGATCAGGTGAACTGCATGCTGTGGATGTTTAGATAAACAATCAAACCTTAATCAAATTTTTGGAATGCCAATATTTGAAATAAATAAAGATTTGTAAGATTGTGGAAAAAATTCTCTTCAAATCATTCATTGAATTAAATTTGATTGTGTAAACGTACTGAACAAAAACTTACGTTCCTGCGAATCCACTTTGTGTATGGAAATATAAAGCCAAAGAAGTGTAAAAAGCAGCCGTAAAATGTTCCGATTCTGCATCTAGGAACTGATAGAGATTTCTGAGCAAGAAAATTACACCATAAAATTATTTTTGTCAACACGTTTTATATCTGATTTTCCTCCTTTATTTCTATTACTTTACGAACTGAATAAACTACTACACTTTTGATTAGGAAAAACAAATAGCTTTATGTACAAGAAAAGTGTAAATATATTGAAATTATGAGTTACATGTATGAGTGAAAATGTTAATTAAAGTTGCTGATTGTTTTTTAACACAGGGTATTTTTCTAGCATTATTTACTTTTTGTCATTTGAATTTTTCAAATTATGAAAAATAATTAAATTATCCCTCACTTGAGTTCCTATCTGAAAATTTTCTCTCAAAATACCCCTAGCAAAAAATTATAGTTAAGTAAAGTTTACTATAGTTAACTATAGTGATAACTTTGACACTATGAAAACTATAGTTAACGATAGTGATAACCTTGACACTTTGATTTACCATAGTGATAACTTTGAAAACTTTGATTTACTGTAGTGATCACTATGACACTATAGTGATAACTATGAAAACTTTGAAATACTTTAGTGATTACTATGAAAACTTTGAAATACTTTAGTGATCACTATGAAAACTTTGACTTACTATGGTGAAAACTTTGATTAACTATAGTGATAACTTTGAAAACTTTGATTTACTATAGTGATAACTATGACACTACATTGATCACTTTGAAAACTTTGATTTACTATAGTGATCACTATGACACTACATTGATCACTTTGAAAACTTTGATTTACTATAGTTAACTATAGTTAACTATAGTTAACATAGTTTACTGTAGTATTTTTTGTTAGGGACAGTACCTGAAGAGATTTAATAACCTAGAATAAAATGTACACACACAACTTATTGTTTACCAAAACACTTTTTTGTCAACAAGGTGTTCTCAGTTTGGTGGGTTTGAATTAAAAAAAAAATTCTGTTGGTGTGAAAAATGTCATTTATAAATGTAAATGACAGAAAATATACAACGGTAAATACATATACAACCAATGATAATCAAGATACCCACGAAGCCTCACAACCAACATATACATTAATTGGTATTCACAATTACATGTATGACCCACCAAAGTTCGGGAAGTTAATGCGCCACAAATTGTGGTAACTCCTTGGCACATTACTCCCCATACACACCTCTTTTGAAATAGACTTTTTTAAGGTCAGACGACATTTCCCTCAATAATTTTCCCCAAGAAATTGTCATTAAAGTATTCCTACTTTAACAAGTTTACTCACAACAAATTGAGGTACCTTACCAGACATTTGTGCAAGATACCAGAGGATGGTGTTTCCTATACACTCCTTCATGGCACCTGATCCCACCTCTGATGTTTTGGAGGTTCATTTTGCTCTGCTTGCGTGATTTGTATTGTTTGAATGGACTTTTGAGCCTGAAACTGTTCGTTATCTCCATATATTTCATCCTATTGGAAATCACTTGAATTGCCAATATCATATTTTTTGGCGTTTTTCTTTTAAAAGACATTTTCATAACAGTTTAGAACCAAAAGTTGATGATAATTATTAATATATAATATAAAGGAGATACAAAAACAGATATTTGTGAAACGCATAGTATGACCTTAAAAATGCAGTAAGTTTCTTAGACATACATATGTACTTACACTACATTTTATACATGTCATCTGATAATAACTGATATGCAGTATGTTTTGAATACACCATTTTATCAATATCAAAAATTCTACGGGTTTAGCTCTTGGCCACGCGTTGTAGATACAATTCGAAATTTAAGGACAAACCTCTTTTTCCTGGAAAAACACTGGAAGTGAGCGACCTTTGATGTAATCGATATATGTTTTGGAAATCTTTCTTATGTTTAGCCAATACATGTACACTGTATGTACATTGCAAAAATAAGGATAAATGGCATATATGTGAGAAATCTAATTGTTTCATGGTCTATATTTTTCAATATCATTTGATTTTTAGGGCTCTTCCTACTTTCATTAACTGAATAGATTAATATAACTAGAATTGAATATTTCATCAGGAACAGTGCACCAATTGCATACTTTTATTTTCCGCGCTTAAACGTGCTTGAGTTTGGAATAATTATCTGCTTTATTGAAAATGATAATTGACCAAGTGATTTTATAAATATTTGTTTCTATATAAGTTTTCGAATATGATTCATTATGATTTTTACAAAGCAACTGGAAAATTCCATTAGAAATACATTGGGTGAAAGAACACGCTCGGGCATTTAAATTAATGTAAATTTGCATGAAAGTTATATCCATAGGCAAATTATTATTTTAAAAACTAAGAATTTTAATGTCTTTTCTTACCTTTGTTTATAATTGCATGATGAGAGCATTTTAATTTAGTTTGTATAAAGCCACACAGCATTAGATATTTAAAAGAAAAATGAAAACTAAAACACAGCAAACAACTATCATATTCCATCTTACCTCTGAAGACTATAAGGCATTAAGAAATGGAAATTAACTTCCTCGTTTTAAACGAGAACATACTTAGTCCTTGAGGTGCATAAAGTGTGATTTTCACTACAATTGTTAAGTTCAAAGGCAAAAGGCACGGTCTCTTTTTATCGTATTATTTGTCATAAGAAATAAATTAGAAAAAAAATCCAACCTATTATTTTTTATTCAAGCAATTGATGTTAGGTTAAAAGGAAACCCTACTTGTCAATAACATGTACAGGACGTACAGTGTATAAACATAACTCAACTCAAATTATGTTACCCGGAATTTTCACAGGTACATGTGGACAGGACCCCCCCCCTCCCCCCGATATTCAACCACGGGGCTTGTTGGACATTTTTTTCCCACAAATTATATTCATTGCACTTATTTATCACGTGTACCATAGGAATAAATCGTGAAAACCCCAAAATAATCGTTCCACACACACACAAAAAAAACAGTTATACATTTTAAGAGAGAAAGGTATGCCACTCCGGTTTGTTAACGTTGTACCCCCACTGGTCTTTCTGGGTTTATTTTATTTTAACCTAAAATATCGGTTCACACCGTCTCTACATATATTTCTGTCTTAGTTCATGCTGTCGGATTGACTCTGCTCCTCGTACGAGTCCCACAATTTCTCCTTAAACAGCATTGAAATCGGTGCGTTGAAAAATCCTTAGGTAAACGCAACGGAAGTGCATATTACCTATTATGATAACGCCCGAGAGAGTTTTGGCCTGACGTAGCCTGGTCCCCTGACTCATCCTTGCCAAGGCAGGAGAGCCAGGTGGATTACAATCTATGCTGTCCTCTGATTGGTCAGAACAATCGCACTAAATCGTTGGATTTTTGAGCCTTAGCCTTAGTACATAAGTCCTCGAACCGCTTCATGCTTCATCGGATATCCGTAACGCAGTGGTTGTTAGTACGGGAATTAATGTTGCAGCTGTTGCAGAAAAATGCATAACCCGCGTAAATCGACTTCGAGCTTGAATACTGTTCGTTATCTCCATATTTCATTTATTCTCTGTTACCCGTATAAGAAGAGGAATGTCGGTAGATGAAGGATTTTAATACAATCTACGAAAAAGATAATAAGAACATGTACATATTCCTTACCTTTGCATGCTCCAATTCATTGTTAGTTTTACACTAGAAATAAGAGTTGCGTGACCTTGAAATGGATATGATGTGCAATAGATACTGTAGAACCTTTGTTTGGCATTTTTTTTTTTTTTTTTTGCATTCTTTGTTTGCTTTAAAACAGTTACGGTGTCTGATATATACGGTGGCTGGTATAGGACATGGTGTGATAATTTTATTTATTAATCAATCAATTCGTGGCCTGCACGAAATAAAATTTCGTGATCACGAAATGAAAATTCATGGCTGCGAAATAAAATTCGTGGGAACAAAAAAAAAATTCATAGCCTCAAAATAAAATTCGTGGGAAAGAATTGAAAATTCGTGGCCACGGAATAAAATTCTTGGAAACGAAATGAAATTTGTGGCCGTGAATCATACATTGTGTGCGTTAAATAAAATTAATATGAAACGGATTCAGCATTTGTGCGTTTTACTGCAGTCATCAAGTTATAAACAGATTGACTGTTACTATATAGATGCCTCCTTGATCCATTAAACGTACAAAATGTGGGCATTTACTTATCAACATTTAGAACTCTTGAATTCTATCCAGGAAAAAAAAAGTTTTATGTTGATATAAAATATAATAATCTGATAAAAATCTAATGTATAAAATCATATACTAATAGTCTCGATATTTTTAACAGCTTTATTTATAACCACTGTGAACAAACCATTTTTTTTTGTACTAAACAAATATAAATCATTATAAACATTCTTGGATTAGTATTTAAGGATGTATTCTGCCAATTATGCTGAGGTGTCAGGCATTTTTACGGAACTCTTCTGATTTATCAAGCAGCTAGAGATGATAAAATGCAGTTTAAATATTTTCATTTCTGTAGAAAAGGGAAGATATTTAGACACTGTGAAAGGATTTCTACTGTACATCTTGTGTTCCTCGTATCATTTCTTTTTATTGAAAGAACTAGCCTACATGTATATTGGATTTAATATCATAGATTGATGAAACTGTGAGGAGTTTTAAGACGAATGTTCCATTATAAGGGGGGAGGGGGGTATTCTCAACTTTTTTACATTTGCAAAAAAATTAAGGAATAGATATATAAATAGATGAAAATATATATTTATAGTAGCCATTCACTATTATACAATACCAAATAGAGAAGATAATAATGATACACTAAAAACTGTCTTTAGAAATTTATCTTAAAGAAAATAAATATCAACACATGGGTTTTTTTCACCCATTGATAAAGAAATGTGAGGGAAAACCCCACGTGACAATATAGGCAACACATGGGTTAAGAAAACCCGCACTGATTTGTAGGCGTATATTTTCCATATGGGGAAATTTTTTAACCCCATGGGGTTTTTATGGGGTGATTCAAGTACATGTTTCTCCATGGGAGTTTTGTCTTTGCTTCTTATTATCTCATAAACTAGCTGAAAATGTTGTATTTTTTTTTATTTATAAATGAATTTAGGTACAAAAAAAATCTCTCCATTAAAAAAGGCCAAAGTCGATAGCTTAAAGAGAAAAGGTTGCGCAAGTTCGGAAAGTTGTCCATCCCATTGTTACTAGACATTTTAACAACTTTATTAATAACCACTTTGAACAAACCTTATTTTGTGTGTACTAAACATGTACTAATCATTCTTAGATTAGTATTTAATCACTTAACATTTCAAATACTAGAAATTTTTAATGATATAATTATATTGTTGAATTTAACACCATATCAATAAATCATTTGCATCAAAGTCACAATATTTCATGAAGTATGTATCCATCAAAATACATGTACATGTACTATGAATCACCGCAGCAAAAACTACATCAACTATGTTTCAAACTTTATAACCTAATTAACACTAACTAATAATGAAACAAAAACGTTAATTTCATAAGGTAAAGATAAAACCTCTAGTATAAGTGTTAACATCAAGGGAATCAATTACTATGTTCATATGTACATGCTTTGAGAGGGTACGTCTTTTAAGAAGTGATTCACTTATCCGGACAATTTCGTTGGGGACGGAGGCGTCCGGATTAACGAGGCGCCACTGTATAAATATAGTGTATCAGTTCTAATAACTGTTGTCTGTAGCTATAACAATTCAGGCACGTAGCACAGGGGCAACTATAATATAATTATATATGTTGTATACGTGTATAAGGATTGTTCCCTATAAAATGTTGTCTCTGTAATCTGCAAGAACAGCGAGAACAGCCCGAATCTACGAAAGCCTATTAGGATCAATCTATGGGTCAAAAAAATTTAAAAGGCGTAATTACACCACTTCAAAAGGTGTATTAAAGCAAATTGAAAAGGCATTACATGTATAACGCCAACAAAGGCGTAATAACGCGAAAAAGGGCGACATTACGCCTTTCAGAAAGACGTTATTATGCCTTTTGATAACCTTATTATGCCTTTTGACAGGCCAGTATCAACATTTCTGAAGGGGGGGAGGGGCAACCTCCCAAAAATGAAAAGCAAAGAAAAAACAACACAAAACAAAGCAAACATATTAAACCTACACTGTCTATTTCGGGGGGGGGGGGGGGGTATGGGCGTACGGGATCTTCTTGCTTACTTCTCGGTAAAACTTTTTTTATTTGCTATAATTTGTCAGAGTCCAACCATACTGCAACAAAATGTGCAGGGGCCAAGCAACCTGTAAATGATTTTTAATATCAAAACTACAGCAAGACTATTCTCCCAAAAAAGTGGGGTGGGGTGTCCCTCCTTCCCCGTACTACCGGCCTGTTTGAAAAGGCGTTTTAGCGAAAAATTCAAACTTCCGCCAGAGTTCGTTTGTACCAAACGGAGTGCGGAGACGCAGAGGACTATGGGTAGTATGCAAAAAATTAGAAAGGCGTTATTATATGTTAATAATTATATGAATGGTGAAATCAACGCCATTTTTATTCATGCAATATTTAAAAATATTTTCTATACTCTTGCTCCTCTCGCAGATAACTGTCAAAACTCTACATATTCTTCTGAAAATCCAAGATTTAGGCAGATGCAGCTTGGGGCTTTGATGGTCATATGTTAAAAAATTATTTCACATTTGAAAATCGTTAACTTTCCTTTCTTTGAAAAAAAGGAGGCAAAGTATTGGCATCAGTATAACGAGAATTAGCTTTCAACAAAAATTGTGAAATCCATGACCTTTGGTCCAGGTGTCTGGCATTAGAGAAGGACTAAGTTGGTTTAACATTGAAAATATATTACACATTTAAGGACATACGCAACGTAGTTTGAGCTTTATCGTCTTTTTCCCTGGAGTTGAAGAGTTCCAATACTTAAAGTAACTGTATGCTATATTTTAATGTCTATATATGCTATTGTACACTTCTTCTAAATCAAGTTTGGATAAATAAAACATCGAGAATATATGTTTAGTAATTTTTGTATATTTTTCTTTGAATTATACGAGAATTTTCATCAATTGATATATTTTCAAAACCCCTGGTAAAGCATGTTGATTTTTTGTCTACGAACATCTGATAGCACTATAATCTTAAGTTAAAAATATCTTGAAAAATTATCAGTAGGTAAGGTACGTTGCGTTTGTCCTTAAAAGTCTTTTTTTTTCTTTGATATCTGACTACAATCTATTTAAAAAAATTTTTTTTTGAAAATTTAACGCTATATCAAATTGTGAAAATCAAGTCAAGAGGGTCAACATTTCAGCCCCCGGGGTTGGGGTAATTTAGTAACGTATTGAAAACAAGAGGCCCAAGAGCCTTAACGGTCACCTGAGTATAATACAACACTATAAAGAATCCATAGAAGTATAAAACAAAATTAAATGAAAGATGAAGCTATATGTTGCCCAAGAATTTCAGATATCTGGTAAAAATACCATTGCTTATTGTAATGTGTGTGACCCGAATAATCTCCTTATATATAGAGATATTTGTTGTCACTTGCCTTGTGCTACAATTAAATACACAAAGAGAGTCTTGGCTATACTACATGGCTATTTGACACTTTTCACTAACTACAACATGTCCCCTAGTCACTCTTACTCTCCGTAATCAATTGATCACTTTGTTACAGCATAACAGACCTTTAAGCAGTCTCTTGCCAAGCAAACTCTGATCTCCATGACTTTACCTGACAATAACTCATCAATTGTCAAATAAGACACCATAGAAAACATACTGTATACAATTGGCCATTTTGCAACATGAATACTTTTATACTGCTTTCCAGGCGAGAATCCGACTTTGAGCACGCTTTGTTCAAAAATTGTGCAAAAATACTTGATTGAAAAAGGAACTGTGCCCAACCTGTATTAAGGGTGGCCTTTGTCGTTCGACGTCAGAGCAGCGGTGTTTGAAGTCACAAAAGCAGAAGGTCTTTTTACTCCGTAAGAATTTGTTATTGTCTGTTGTTGATTGAATAACATATAGCCATTTCAAATTAAAAAAAAAAACCTTCAATAACATTTGAAGTTATCATAATTGAGAGCTCAAAGCGGCTTAGCACATAGATTAGGGTATGGTTAATTGACATACAGTGTACTTACAAAATAAAACTGCTCGAAACATTATATGCAAAAAATATACTTAAGCACTGAATACTTATTTTTAGTTTTCGTCGGTCCTGTAACTACGAAAACCCATTGAGCTCATTTTCGTAGGTTAAAAGATATTTTTCGCGTTACAACGCGAAACTTTTGCGAATAAACACGAGACTTTCGCGTGATAACGCATAACGTTTGCGAATAATTTAAACGCGAAACTTCCGGTTTATAACGCATTACTTCTATTTAATTAACTTATAATTTGCATTGCACAAAGGACATAAAGGTTACACTAAGTATATTTTGTGCAATTCTTCAAAATATATAATAAAGTTGTTCCTCTTCCTTCCAAAAAGCATAGTAATAATATTACCCTATAGATGAAAATGAGAGTATATGGTTTCGCAGAGGAATTATTAGACATTTGGAGTCTGACTACTAACACCAAAGATAAAACAGCAACGACACAGACATAACTGTCCAATCATAAGGATACATGACAATAGAAAAATGAAATCAAAGTGTCATGCCCAAATAATGAATGATTACTATCACATGACCTTAAATTATTGATCACTACTTGTACATGTATTTACTAGGGATGTCAAATCGGTCAATTTTTGATAATCGGTTACTCGGTTCCTTATCTGATATTATTTTGAAGGTATCTGGAGTTCCATGATATATATCGATCTTTCACGTCTTCGTTTCTATTTGCTTTTTTGCAACTTTTTAAATGTGCCGTGCTTACAACATCTTGACTAGAATCATCAGACTGCGGAGTACAAATCAAATCATGCCTTATTTCGTATTCTCTTGTGTTACCCAAAACTTCCCTTGTGTCACCATTTTTAACAATCTTCTATTTTTAGCACTTCATTATTTAATTGTTACTTGAATTGTACCATCCCACTACATTTGTTTTCTGCTATATAAGGAACACAATTACCACTTCATATGTAATATTTTTATTTTATTTTTAGCTCTACTGGTCAGAGACCAGAAGAGCTTATGCCATAGTAAGACATCCGTCGTCTGTCCGTCTAGCTGTCCGTCTGTCTGTAAACAATTATTCAAAATGCTACTCCTCCTACAGTTTTGGTCTGATTTCAATGTAACTTGGCACAGAAGTAGACTGTACAATGATACATAATTTAGTGCATCGTTTTTTTTTTTATTTCGATGAGCGGTGTTGCCATAGTTACTAAAAATAAAAATTTCTGTGAAATTCCTTTACAACGCTACTCCTCCTAGAGTTTTGGTCTGATTCAATAAAACTTGGCACACAAGTAGACTGCACTATCATACATAATTTAGTGCATCGGTTTTTTTTTTGATTTCGATGAGCGGTGTTGCCATGGTTACTAAAAATAGAAATTTCTGTGAAATTCCTTTAAAACGCTACTCCTCCTAGAGTTTTGGTCTGATTCAAATATAATTTGGCATACAAAAAGACTATACTACGATACATAATTTAGTGCATCGGTTTTCGATTTCGATGAACAGTGTTGCCATGGTTACTAAAAATAGAATTTTCTGTGAAATTCCTTTAAAACGCTACTCCTCCTACAGTTTTGGTCTGATTCAATATAACTTGGCACACAAGTGGACTGCACTATCATACATAATTTAATGCATCGGTTTTTGATTTGATGAATGGTGTTACCATGGTTACTAAAAATAGAAATTTCTGTGAAATTCCTTTAAAACGCTACCCCTCCTACAGTTTTGGTCTGATTTTAATATAACTTGGCATACAAGTTGACTTTACTTAGATACATAATTTAGTGCATCGTTTTTTTTATTTCGCTGAACGGTGTTGCTATGGTTAATAAAAATAGAAATTTCTGTGAAATTCCTTAAAAACACTACTCCTCCTACAGTTTTGGTCTGATTTCAATCTAATTTGGCACACAATTAGAATACACTACGATACATAATATGCATTTCAATCTATCGTGAGGAATGGTTGTATAAAGTGTTGAAAAGTCGTACGTTTTAATGCTACTGATTTTAGTTAAATTTTGTGATTTCAAAGAATGAATCTTCATAACACTGCTTTCTCGCCCCTTTATAAAGGCAGAATTTTACCTTTTCAAATCGGAACATTGTTATATTATAGCTAAAGTCTTCAAGCATAGTCTGTATAGATACTCATAAAAGATTTTTTTGGGAAAGAGACTTTCAATATATACATTATATCGATTAAATAAAATCGTATACTTCACTGTAAAATCCCGGTTTTGCCATTACAGCTATGTAGGTCATTGTATTATTTGAATGAGAAGGCGGAGCGTCTATCAAGCGTGGGATTAGTATGAATACATTAGCGTGTGTTCGAGGTGTACGAAGTTTTATGATTAACTGACACCTAAAAAGCCTTTTTTCATGCTAGAGACCGACAAAATATAAGCATACATTTTTAATTTGGTTGGCTTAACTTTGATTTTTTTTTCTGCTTAACTTACGAGTCGTATTTGAAATGATTTACTAGAAATTCGTTAAATTATTTATACATTAAATACACAATGGAATTTGGAAACGTATAACGAAGGATACACTATTTTTCATACTTTAAAGAAACTTTTTTTCTGTTGTTGTTGAAAAAAGAGATATTAATCCATTCAAGCGTATTACATAATTAGAAATTTTTCATACATATATATAATTTTTTGCAAAATCCGAGTGCTACAACAAATACATGTTGGCGGTTGAATTATGACATAAAACTACACTCGGTGTATAAAAAATAGATAGTTAAGAAAGTGAAAATTTAAACGTTAATTAAACGTCAGTATCATCGCTGGTGGATAAAGAAATATCAGTGTCAGTGTACTTTGTACAGTCCAAATTGCATTGGTTCAAAAATCCTGTTTATTCATACCAGACATGTTAATATGATCTTCCTCATTTAGGAATTCATTAATTGTCGAAATCCACTCCTATACTTTTTGATTTTAATAAACTCTCTCCCTGTAGTAAGATAAATATTAAATCACTCCGAAGTATTTTTAACGCCCTTTTTCATTCGACTGATTTTTTTTTTTTTACTAATATCTACGTTGATCGGACATGTGAAAGGGTCATACAAATGCATGTTCTTGCTTTTAAACATTATGCTTTAAAAATAGCTGCGAACATGGACTTTTTTTTTTACATGATCTGCCAAAAAAAAAGTGAAATTTTGTGCCGAGGTAAAAAGTTATAGCATTTGCTTCAGAAGAAACCGTAGCTTCCCTCTATTCAAATTAGGGGTGTTTTTTGTGCAAATGTATTCATCCAGTGACTTTTCATCCGATACACAGGTTTTTTTGTTTTTTTTTAGCGCTCCGTACTTCAATTTCTTTCCCTGAAGGTTTCTTCTATTGGAAGTATGCATTTGTGCACTTGTAACAAACAATTTATTTTTGTAAAGATATGATGAATTGGTGTTTTTCAAATAACGGACTATAAAATTAATGACAGTTTTAACTGAAAAAAAAAAACTTTCATATCTTCCAAGTCAATGAACGGAGCACTGATGTATATTTAGGGACAAGGGCAAATGTATAATATATACCCACAGTAATTTAAATTTTAAAATTCTGTATTTATGAGACACAAGCAGTAAGTGCAAGCTATATGCTACAGGACTTCAATATAAATTGATAGATACCGAAAAAAATCAAATAAAATCGACTGAAATACCGTTTGATGACAAATAAATCAAAAATCTTAACACATCTTAATCATAAAAAAGTTTTCTCCCAGAATTTTAATTACCCATTTGAAAAATGATTTGACCATCGATAGCTCGCAGACACAATGTCGCATAGGTGTGCTCAAAGCGTGGAAGTGAATAGATTTGAGTCACGTGTTCAGTGCTTTGTTATTCATGAGGTCAAAGACGGGTTGAAATTTGTAAACAAGGTGCCTTTACTATGGAGACAAGCACCAGTGATTTTGCACCTTTTTTGGAAAATAACAAATGAGCGCAAGACTGTTTCAATTTCTTTCATGAATGTAAATGACTAGTATAACTCTTTACATTGACCGTATTTACGACAACTTGAAACATCCATGCGCTCATATAAAAAATGGACTTGCAAAATGGGGGTGTGGCCTAAAGTCTATGAGAAATCGATGTAAACAACATACCCCTGCTATATTAATCACATAAATACCTAATTACTGTGCAAGGAAGTAAAAATTGAAATTGAAATTAATAAACTACAATGTTTGATGGAAAGATTGAGGCAAAAATGTGTAGAAAATCTTTAATTTAATTTTTTGTAAATTATCGGGGGGCCAGATTTGGACGTTTAAACGATTCATCCTTTACCAAAAGTTCTTTGGAGTATTAAATCAGATGTGGATACTTATATCCACATCTGATTTACACTACTTCTCGAATATACTGTTGTACAGTATTCCTGAAGTTTCTCCTTCATTACAGTAAATATCGAGGAGTAAAGAAAGAGGCTTGGTAGAACATTTACTGGAACTATCTATGTATCTTTGTTTGTAAGGATTTTTATGACGTTTAGGAATCTAGTAAAGATATGGTAATTCAAATTCATTTTGATTGTTGATAATATAAAAAATATCTAAAACGGACAGCGTATGATTTTGAAGTGAAATGAAACAGATGACTCCAAATTGAATTCTTTTTAATTAATTTCCGTGTAGATCGTCCATGGAGTAATTAGATACGTCCTCTGAGTAACTTTTCTTGCAGCAGCAGCAAAATGGACAGTAACGTCAGGGAATTATTATACTTGGAAATTTAAAAACAATAGCTGACTTATGAAGATAGAACACAGCTCCTAGATGATAGGTATTTTACTACAAATTCGCTCAATGCATCAAAGAAATGGTAAATTAATTCATCATCACAATAACTAAGTAACTCTTAGGACTCAAAAATAATTCTTGCAATCAAACTTAACTTAAACCAAATATTGTGTCTGTGGTGTGAAAGAGTTGTGTTTTGTCTTATTATATTTCGGCGGGAACAAGATCAAAAGAAGGAGGCTGAAAGTGAAAAGTTCCTTGAACTGTTATAGATAACTTTAATGTCTTGGTTACAACAAGGACACGGTGGAAATTTATAACAAACATTTACCATTAAAAGAAATCATATTCTTACTCTTTTCAGTCGCATTTTAGCATGCATTTAGACAGTATTAAACATGTACAATACATTAAAGATATACACGCTATAATTGGCGTCAGTTAAAAATAAAGTTGGAAATTTATTTACTTTGTTTACCAAATAAAATTACGAAAATATTGCAAATTACACAATTGGAAATTGGAGATCTCAAATTATAATTATTTATTATCCTACTAGGAAAGTAATGCCTCTATTTAAATTCATGCATCATGTGACACCGTCGCTACTTTAATTTTAGATTGATAAACAAAAATGGCGTCAAGAAAACGAGACGAGGTACGTTGCATTTTGACAGCGATTTTGAATAAAAGTTAATATCTGTCATTACAGACTGAGTAGATGGTTAATACTGGTTGTTTTCAAAGATAAGTATCTTTAAGCATAAAACGTATGCCATCCATGTCAAAAGTTATTTTGTATACCAAACGGCCTACCTTCTATGATTTCCCGCGGACATGCATGCGTGTCTATATACTGTTTACGCACTTCCTTTATCAATATTCATGAATAGGCTGAATTCTTAATTGCAGATCTTGCTTAATTGTTTTGTAATTACAACGACTTATTTAGTAAAACTTTGTGGAAAGTAATTATTTTTTATTACACATCATGTTTCTCAAATCCTTTAATCATTTTGTTTCACATAAAATATCGCGTTTATATAGCGTGTATATTTTACTGCCTAATTATATTTACTGCATCAATAATCAGAGTTGAAGGCCGGCATACTTCTGGCAAAATCACAAGCAAATCTCTTTAACTTAACTAAGGTTGGGGGAGGGACTTTTTTCAGTATTCAAATCAACTTTTAATTGTACTTAATTTTTTTTTTCACTTGTGGATATTTGTCAAATTCATCAGCTAAAAAATTGTGATTTTATTGCAATATTTACAAGAAAGCTTGTTTCACTGACAATTGGACAAATTTTGAAAATGACCCATATATTGATACGAATAATTGTCATCCAATTTTCACATTAGGTTACTCATATGATTTGACACAATTGTCTTGTAAAATATACAAATTTACCTCTTTTTGTCAATTTTCTGAGATCTTAATTTTATTTCAATTTCTATAGAGAGTGTTATAAATGACGCCGGAAAGGGAGGCATTTTCCCGAAATACATAATTATAGAGTTTCACTTTGGAAAAACTCGCATAGACTTTGAAAATGTTTGAACAGCGGTGAGAAAGTCAAAATGTGACGGCAAAAAAGATTTAGAAAAGGGAAAGACGCATTCAATGGCGAGAAAACATAAAATTTTAGCTTGTGATAATCCCAGTTCAAAATAGTCTTTCATTTTTTTTTTTTTTTTTTTTTTTTTTTTTTTTTTTTTTGTAATGAATAAACTAGATCATTAAATTAAAAAGAAAATGGAGATTTATGCAAATGTCTCTGTTTTACAGGGAAAGTTTTGCGTTAAAACGCGAAAAATATATTTTTTTAACCTACGAAAATGAGCTCAATGGGCTTTCGTATATATTTACAGCACCTGTCCGTGCCGACAAATTGAATACCGCGCGTTAGCCTATATCATTCTCTAATTTAATTTCGTTCATCTTTATTATGAATTTCGCACTCAATAGAGTAAGAGTCGTTGTGACGTTGGAAAGTTATACGCAAACGAATATTGGGAGGGGAAAAAAATGACAAATATATATATATATATATATATATATATATATATATATATATATATATATATATATATATATATATATATATATATATATATATATATATATATAATTCTGATATCTTTTTAAAATAATTTAATAGGGACTACGTAATTATTTTTAATTAAGGACATACGCAACGTACCTTACCTATTGATAATTTTTTAAGATAATCTTAATTTAAAATCATAGTGCCATCAGATGTTTGTACACAAAAAATCAGCATGCATTACCAGGGGTTTTGAAAAGATATAAATTGATGAAAATTTTGTATAATTCAAAGAAAAATATACAAAATTACTAAAGATACATTCTAGATGTTTTGTTTATCCAAACTTGTTTCAAAAGAAGTGTACAACAGCATATGTAGACATTAAAATGTAGCACACAGTTCCTTTAAGTATTGGAACTCTTCAACTCCAGGGGAAAAGACAATAAAGTTCAAACTACGTTGCGTACATGTCCTTAAATTGCGCAAAAACAATATACATTTTGGTGTTCCTACAGTTATTGAAAGGCCTACATGTAGTTCCTACTGTGTATTTATTCTACCGCGCCGTGACAAGGTTTTGCGTGTGTTAAAGGTATTGAATGTTATAGATTTCCAATGGATTTCATAAAGAAAATTACACTGAATTTTCATAGAAAAAATGCAAATTAAATATTTCTCATTTATTTGCTTATAAAGGTATATTTTTTCTTTATCAAAGTAGTATTTAAGACAGGTTTTTTTCGTTCCAAATGTATTAATTACAAAGTTTCACACAAAGGCTTTTTTCAGTATTCTTTATATGGGGGGAGGGGGGGGGCTAAGTCCATATTTGCCAAAAAAGGGGGGCTAAGCCCCCCCCCCCCCGGTTCCGACGCCTCGTATACTAATAGACTTTCGTACAAATAAATACCTATGTTATAGATAAGGTAATTTCTTATTTCAAGGCTACGAAATTTTCCTTTGTGGCGACGAATTTTATTTCATGGCCACGAATTTTATTTTTGCAGACACTATTTTTTACACAAAAAAATCTGATAAAATGTCCTATAACCACCCACCGTAAACAGTGCAGTTGAATTATTCAGAATTTTGCTATTTATAGAACTACTCAACTTTTATTTTTTCAAGAAGGAAGGAAGAACAGCACGAGTTTTCTGCCCATGATTTCCGGAATAAAATGTCGAATCTAAATAGTAAGTGGTTTTATTTGAGGTTCTTTGTATAATTGAAAATGAAAAACATATCATAAGAATTATGAAAGATTAAAAAGAAAAAGAAATTTGAATCTAGACCATAGTTGTCTCATACTTCAAAACCAGCGACTTGAATGTATTAGTCTACTTTCGGTTTTAAGTTCGTAGTTCGAATTTCCTCATGGAACAGATACAAAAATAACACTAACTGTTATTTATGTCTCTGTCTTAGAACAAGATCATTAAAATGAGATCACACTTCCATGTGAATGTGCTGATCTATTACATTGATTTTACCCCAGGTTCTGTCAGGTCAAAATGCAGAAAGCTCTTTGTGGCCGCTATCGACTTTGGGACAACTTATTCGGGATACGCCTTCTCCTCCACCTCGGATTGGTCCAAAGTTTTGACCAGTAATTGGACTGGGGGGAAGGTTGTCACCTTAAAGACCCCCACAGCTTTATTGTTAGATGCGGACCAAACGTTTAAGGCCTTTGGATACGAGGCCGAGGACCAGTACATAGACTTGGCACGAGATGAAGAACATGAGGATTATTATTTCTTTCATCGATTTAAAATGATACTACATTCCGAAAAAGCAAGTACTCGATTATTATCTTCTTTTATTTAATACTCTATTTTTAAAAAAAATAATTTGGTCATCAAATTTATGCAAAGTAGGCTGACTAGATGATAAGGAAATACAAGAGTATTGTTTTCTTTTATCAGATCATATGATACATGTAGTTTGAAAAATTTATCAGCTACAGACATAAAATAAATAGACAATAATGTATACCCTTTTCCATATCAGATCCTGTATCACTCTGTGACACCAATATCAGCCAGAGGGTTTAAAGGCTGAGGGCTGATATTGGTCGATCTTGAGGGGTGACACAAGATGTGATATGGAAAAGGGTATGTTTTATTATGTTTGTTACATACTTAGCAATGAAATACATCACACATCTGCTCGAACAAACATATATAAATAATCACTGACAAACATATTATAGCAAAGAACAGTAATTTAAAATTTAAGAGAATACCAACAAAAAACTAGGTACACATGTATCAGCCTCACAGATCCATATCAGCACTGCAGGATTCGTATCAGCATTGCAGGATCCAAATCGATCTACAAAGCTGATATGGCAATTGTGACGTCAGGCACATCACATATGCATAAAAAAAACACCTGTATTTATTACTAAGCACCTGCGAAGTATGCATTAAAAACAAATATATCATTTTTGAATAAGTTTTTCTATTATATCACAAATGTAATAAGTTTTAATATATACCCTGAAGAATGCTGAATCACACCAGAAACAGTTATAACACTCAGGGGAAGTGGTATAAAACCCTCCCGATCATCTTTGCGTGCTTTTATGCCACACATTATAGCCTGGATTTGAGATTTACTGATGTCGGTTGCTAAACAAACATTAACAATGGAGCATGGTTATAAAAATTATGAAAACATCTTCACATTATTTATCTTAACTTTAATGATTAAGACGATTTTCTTATTTTAAAAATGTTATATAACATATACCATATGGCTTCTCAAGTGACTATACCAGATTATTTGCCCCAAGTTGACAGGAAAGCCCCGTAGTGTTATGTCACCCTCTGCCTTCGGCATTGGGTGACTTATTAACACGCTACAGGGCTTTTCTGTCACCTTGGGGCAAATGTTCTACTATGTCACCCTCAAAGCAATGTGATATACATGTATGTATAATATCAAATGCAATACATAACATTCTATTTACATTTGCAAATATTTTTCTTAGATGAACCTATTGAAGAGAAAATATGTTCAATTCTGTATGAACTTATTGGGGGGTCAGAGGTCATGGCGTGACTGAATCACACAGCGAGATGATATCTTGTCTACATATTTCTGTCACGGTGACACTGGTTTTGGAACTTCTAAGCCATTAAATGGATGAAAAAGATAAAATTATTGAAACATATATGTTTATTTTTGTTCAACAAATGATCATTAGATCTTTCTTTGGTGTGAAGAATGTTTTTGATTAGCCTAAAATCATGCTTACCTTTTTAACCCGAAATTCCTTTGAAGGTATGTAAACTGAAGACGATACCACTGCTTTTGACTTCATATATTAAGAACTCATACAATAATAGTAAGATTATTCTCAGTAGCGATCATGGTTTTTTCAATATGAACAGATATTTCCTGAACTGGACTGCTGAACATCAATGTATGTATTCAAATGTTGGAGCGAGGTGAACTCTCAAGACCAAACAGCCTCTAGGTCATTGCACGTCACAACATAGCAATACAGAGGGCTGTTCATGTAATAAATGCAGTTCTTTTCAGAATATTCATCTCAAATGTAAATAAAATCTTCTGAGAAGCCCCTCGGGATTTGATCACATGACCAACCAAGTTCATTTCCCAGAGAACTTTTCAACATTGTTGTTTATTTCTTAAATAATCATGATAATACATTCAAACATATGATAACTGTATTGTTGCATGTTGAAAATAGCCTAACCAAAATGGCAGTATACAAATAAACGAAAGTTTCAATAGCCTCAATTTCATGGATCAAGGGCTATTAAAAAGGTTTTTGGAACATTTAGTTGAGGAAGTATTAAAAAAAATTGTCAGGAACACACAGTAATATTTTGAGATGACAGCTTATATATTGGTATACAGAGAAATAAATCAAGAAACATAAACATTTTTTTTTGTGCAGAATAAAATAATGTACATTTTTTCAATGGATGGATCAGTAGCTCTCTGCTCAGTGGTCATCCATCCCAATTTTTTTTTTTGAAACCAGCAAGCTACAGATCTGCAGCTACTTCAAAGGCATAAAGTGTTCTAAAGATTGAGACTTAAGAAACCAAAATACAAGTTTTGTACAATATTTGACATCTTTATTGGAAATATGGTGGTCCTGAGAAAAATTGACAGTTACAGGTCAATGACATGCATTAATTTTGTTATGCTGATTGCATTAGTAAATCACACTGTAATAAAGTGATGACAGATTGATAAAATGATAAAATTTTGCTTGAAGAATTAACTCAGTGTGATAAAAAATGAAAATATTTTAATAAGGAGGTTTGAACAATGTAAAGACATTAATGATTTTTTTATTCATTTTAGGTGATAAGTAGAAAAACAAAACTGAAAGATGCCTCAGGTAAAGAAATGGAAGCCATTAAAGTGTTTAAAATATCTATAAAGTTTTTGGTGGGTGACCTGATGAAGACTCTAAGGAATAGTTACCCAGATATAAAGGAATCAGATGTTGAATATGTTATAACTGTGCCTGCCATTTGGGATGACAGATCAAAGCAGTTCATGAGAGAAGCTGCACGAGAGGTAGGAAGAATATATTTTTTTAATTTGGAAATGGATCAAGGTTAAAAAAAATCTGGTGCAGTGCATGTCATCTTAATCTCATTGTTTTCAGTAAAAAGCTCTTCTGTCCTACCTACATGTATTCTTCCACAAGAGGCATGATTTTTTTTTCTTTGTCACAGGCTGGGATTGAGCGATCTTCCTTGACTATAGCTTTAGAGCCAGAGGCTGCATCCATTCATTGTCAGTATCTACCAGCTAAAGACCTTAATCTTTCCAGATCTAAATATCTTGGAGAACTTGCTGTTGGGAGCAAGTATTTAGTTGCTGATTTGGGAGGTTTGTGTTTCTTACACAGATAAGTCTTTAAACTTTTTTGTGCCCTTCTTTCAGTGGGATATTAACTTGGGTCTGTCCATATTTGTAGATGTCTGTTATTCCAACTGTGTGTAACACTTTTGATTGTGGGAAATATATCGAAAAAGCCTTGAAATTTTTTAATGAAATTGTGTATCACAACTTCCCATAGCTATAAAGAAGACCCCAGTTGATTTTGAGGTCAAAGGAAAAGTCATAAATTTAATATGCCTTCCTTCTCTGTGTAAAACTTGTTCCTGGGCAAGCTTTTTCAATGAAATTTTATATCACAATTCCTTATGGCTTAAAGAAAACTCATATTGATTTTGAAATCAAAAAGTCAATGTCAGAAATTTATACATCATTGCTAATAACATTTTCCAGATGATATTTTCTTTGAGCTTTTTCAGTGAAGTTAAATATCATAGCTCCTGGTAACTTAAGAAAGACTCCTATTGAATTTTAGGACAAAAGCTCGAGGGTCAAGGTCAGGAATTCATACAACACAAAAATGGTTTTCAGATAATCACTTCAGTTTTTTAAGACTTAAGGAGGACTCCTTTTGATTTTTAGGTCAAAAGATCAAGATCAAAATTCTTATCTTGCATAGAATAGTTTCCTGGTGACAAAGCTTAACTATTGCTGTCTTCCGTTGGATATTTTTTTTTTTTGTAAAGACATCTTTCAAAATACCGAAAAAGGCGTCCAAAGCGGTGAAACTATTATACTCCATACATTGAAAACGTATTCCCCATACTTTCTTGCGACTCGATCTCCCGCATTACCCGTTGTATACGGTGAATAAAGTTAATCCGTTATAATATTGTACATACTAGTATTCGAGAGTTGTCTGGTAAAATCATGGACAACATGTTCTTATGGAAAAAATACTGTGCTTATTGAGCTGAAATTTTCAGTAAATGGTTATCTGTCATATCCATGTACATATATATCTTAATTTTCTTTTTAAAATTTAGTCAAAAATATGAATTTTGTTAAATTTGAATTTGCACATGGTGTGGTACGGCTAAAAAATCAGGTTTCATCGGAGAATATGCACATCTCATTTCGAAATAAAAGTATGAAATAGAGAAAGTTTGCATAAAAATTATCATATTTTAAGTCACTATCTACATTGTATGTGGTCATTTTGAAAATTTCAAAGCGTTTTTTTTTTTATTTTCATCAATTTCTCGAGCATATTGAAATGGGAAAGTGGGAAACGCAATATTCGAAAAATGGTTTGTTGATTTTATGGTGCACCGGAGAGCATTAATGATTTCTCTTGATGACAGAAAAAAGACGCTATCACTGCAGACCGTCCAAAAACTATTTAGTAGAATGTAGTAAGAGTACTATCTAAAACATGCTAATGCAAATCTTTTGAAGGTTCCATATACGTGCGTGACTGGTCGCTAGTCTCTTGATGGAAGATCAAGTACCGTGCATCAATAAAATTCCCGAAATTGTGTGGTCTGATCCAATTTTTTACTATTAACAGAGAATGATATGACATGGCATTAAGTGCACTGCAAGCTATACCACACATACATGTAGCATAAAAAACTTTTTTTTTTTTTTTTTGCACATACAGACC
This sequence comes from Saccostrea echinata, assembly GCF_033153115.1. Taxonomy (NCBI): domain Eukaryota; kingdom Metazoa; phylum Mollusca; class Bivalvia; order Ostreida; family Ostreidae; genus Saccostrea; species Saccostrea echinata. The sequence goes on from NW_026889771.1 coordinate 10,263,127, forward strand.
CGTAGAACGCGAGGGGGGGGGGGGGGGGGGCAGCCCCCCATTTTTTCTGAGTGTAGTATTTTTGCTATTGTAAATCTTCCTGTAGAGTTTCTTGTCAGATTTTTTTTGAGAAGTCCCCCCCCCCCCACACACTTTTGAAACCGTTGCTACTGGCCTGATATATATTTATTTTGAAATTTGCTACATAATGTTTATCAAAGAAAAATATACTAAAGAGTAGTGGAGATTTTAGAATGCAGTGTTGCTTAGTTTTCATTCCAGAAAAAACTTGTTTACGATTTTTTCAGATAACTTCCTAATGTACATGTAGTTATTTTTGAAACAATAAAAGGAAGTCTCTATGGAATCATTTAAATTGTAGATTACAAATCAATGATTCGGAAATGATTCCCACGAAATTCCTTCTAAAGTTTATTATCAATTACATTTTTAGGAACCAGAAGTAATTTTCGGTAGTATATACAATTAGGAATGAGCTAAAAAACGTCACAATGTTGTTCTTCAGAATTATTCATTTAACACTGTTTAAAATGATTTTTATACTACATGTATGAAATGAACAAGTATAAAACTTGCATACATTTCAGTATAAATGTCAATATTTTATAGGCCATAACTTTTCAACTTTCGACTACCTGTCATTTTCAGGGGGTACAGCAGACATAACAGTGCATCACAAAATTGATGACGGATCTTTGGAGGAAATGAGGGAGGCCAGTGGTGGACCATGGGGCGGTAAATCTGTGGATGACGAATTTGAAAAGTATATTGAGGAAATCATTGGAGAGGAATCCATGAAAGAGTTAAAGAAGTCATCTTTTGATGATTATTTAGAACTAATGAGGAACTTTGAGTTAAAGAAGAGATCAGCTAAGCCAGGGAAAGAAGGAAACACACATCTATCCGTTCCACTGGGTCTTGTACAAATTGTCAAAAGAGATAAATCTCGGAAATCTCTAGAAAAAGCTATTGAAATGTCCCCACATGCAGGAAAAGTCACTTTTGAAAACTGGAAGTTGAAGTGGAAAAATGAAGATTTTCTTCGTTTCTTTGAAAGCACCATTAAAAAAATTAAGGAACATTTACGAGGAATTTTGTACGATAGTGATATGGTAGCCGTGGAAACAATTCTAATGGTAGGCGGTTTTGCCGAATGTGAAGTGGTCCAAAAAGCTGTTCGAGAGGGTTTCAAAATGAAACGTGTAGTTGTCCCTGACGACGCAGGCATTTCTGTTTTAAAAGGTGCTGTATATTTTGGACACATTCCTGATGCGATATCTAGACGAACAGCTCGATACACATATGGTATCCAAAGCTGGCCCGAGTTCAACCCAACAAAACACCCAGAGAGCAAGAAGGTGGAGGTCAATGGAAGGGCTAGGTGTAAAGATGTTTTCTTCAAGTATATAACAAAAGGACAACATTTGACCGCTGGATATGAAAAATCACAAATATTTCAAGCATTAAACCCAAAGGAGAAGAAATTAGAGTGTGCAATTTACATCTCCGATAGCAAAGATCCCAAATATGTGGATGATCCAGGATGTCATCGCCTGGGCGTCTTAGTTATACCCCTGCCAGATTTGCCAGATGGTGCATCAATTGAATTGGAAGAAAGTATGATATTTGGAGAGACTGAACTACGACTTCAAGCTAAAGATATATTTTCTGGAAAGAGTTATGAAGTACAGTTAGATCTTTTGGCAGAACCTTCGACTGATGATGAATAAAACTGCAGAATTTTTTAGGGTTGATGGTGCAATTGTTAAACTTGAAAATTTGAATATTTCTACTTGCCGATCTGTTAACATAATGAATGACCTGATAAGTAATTTATTCATGCATAGAATTTAACACTTTGTGTTCTCTTGTAGTTTTGGAACTATTTGAGATGTGTCAAAATATAGTGTTGAAAATTTTTAAAAATATTGTTTAGAAAATCAACCTAAATTATCAGAAATCTAACCAAGTAAAATCCTAGACTTAAAAAAGTAAAAAAGAAAGAATAAAAAAAATATACCAACAATAGTAGCCTCATCTAAAATGCCACAGAAAATAATTTGACCACTTTGTTTAGAATGAGGGGGGTATTATTTTAACGCATTGACATTGTTTGATTTTTGTTTTAAAACGGTAAATTTTCCATATTTTTATTTTTCAGAAAATAAAACTTGGGAATATTTATGCATTAGAGTCTTATTGTGTAATATTTCTTTCCTATATCTATGAAAGTTATTTTTGTTCTGATCATGTTGATATCTAATGGAATGCGTTATTTTAAAATTTCTGTTTTATTAAAATTTGGATAAGAATATCCATAATATTTTATCGCTGATATATATTGATTGGCAAAAAAAAAAAATGTTTATGGAGATCTGAAAAAAATTCTTAGATTTAAAAACCGAAGTATCAAAGGAAAATTAGCTAATCAAAATGTAGTTTAGCTACCTTGACACTTTTAACTTGGTTTTTTTCTTTATCAATATATATATAGCATAGGGATTCAAGCTGTGGTGTAAAATATTTAACTTTCCATTTTCCCAAGATATCCCAAGTTTTATATTTAGCCTTTTTCCAGAATCTCCATTTGCGAATTTTTTTCTCCATCAAAGAATATACAAACTATATCTTTCAAAAGTGATAATATATACAGAAAAATAACAGTGCGAAAGGAGTTTTCCCCGTTTCGTAAAATCAGAAACAATGTTTTGAATATCTGGCGTCCATTGCAGAAGAAAATCAAGGAAAGGGAAAATGACTGAAGAAAAAATAATCAAAAAGAAAATTAAGAGGAGGAAAATGTTTGAACGGAAGTAAAAATGCCAAAATAGTAAGATATGTTTACTTAACATTATTTTGATAACTGACTTCCGTACTCTTGGAAGAAAATCCAGAGGGAGGAAGGATGAATAACGGGAGAATTGTACAAACGCGATAGAAAAATGCAGAGGTAGAAATCCTAAACGGTACTGCTCGTCCGTGCGGTTTTGTTATATTGATACCTTGTTCGTGTGCATTTACATATTGAATATTTTCAAAATAATCACAAATAGATATTTGTATTCACCTCGCGAAAGCGAGGGGACATTTAATCTCATTCGTCTGTCCGTCTATCAAAAAAAAAAAAAAATTAGCCTTGGTCATAACTTTTGTATGAGAAAAGAAAGAACTTTCATATTTCACTTGTACTTTACCTGTAACAAGACCTTTCCAAATATGCGTATACTATAATATTTGACCTCTTGACCTTGACGTTTGACCTACCTTTCCAAAATGTTAACATTGGTTATAACTTTTGAATGAGAGAAGATAGGGTGTTCATATTTGACATGTGCATTACCTGTAACAAGACCTTTCCAATTTTACTATGGACTTTTATATGCAACGACCTGAAAGTTTGACCTTACTTTAAAAAATTAACAAGACCCGTGACAAGACCTTTCCAAATATAGTATGTTTTAAAACCCCATGACCTTGATGTTTGACTTAGTTTTCAAAACTTTTAACATTGCTGATAAGTATTGAATGTGCGAAGATTGGGCTTTTAAATTTGACGTGCATTTACCTTTTTCAATGCCTTTTGGAGTGCACTCTAGTTTTTGACTTCATGTCCTTAACCTCAAATTTTAACCTACAACCATTTTCAATTTTTTTTATAATATCTAATCTATGGCAACACCTTTCAGAAAGAACAGTCATTTTTGACTTCATGACCTTGACCTAGAAGTTTGACCTACGTATCAAAAAAATAAACTTTGGTCATAAATTTTGCTACAGAAGAGACAGGGCTTTCACATTTTTATTACATGTGCATTCCTTTGACAAGACTTTGGATTGTATTATGATATTTGAATTCATGAACTTGATCTTGATGCAGGTATGATAAGCTTTTATCTTGACCGTAACCTTTATATTTCTTTTCGTATGATGGACAGACAAAACAGGACACATAACAAGACAGTTACAATAAGCCATAAATGATTGCATCCCAATCACTGGGACACCGAAATTGCATATTTCACGTGTATTTCTTGTGACAAAATATTTCACCTCTTGACCCTTGACCTTGGAGTTTGAATTACTATTGTAAAACTTTAACCATGGCAGTAACTTTTGAACATGTCTATAACGGTGCTTAGGTATTTTATATTTCACAAGTGTGATCTGGCCTTTCTTTGGGTACCATCATTTATGGGTATGCCTACTTTTGAAAAACTTTAACCTTGGCCATACCTTTTGAAAAATTGGTGCTAGGGCTTTCATATTTCACGTGTATTCCTTGTGACAAGACCTGTTTTGGGTACCTACATATTGACCTCCTGACCTTTACCTTGGAGATTGACCTACATTTGAAAAAGAGCTTGAACTGCCTATAACGTTTAAACGGTTTGGGCTAGAGCTTTCATATTTAAAATGTATATTTTATCTGACCAAACCTTTGTTTCGGTAAAAATATAGTTTTGAAGGCATGACCTTGATCATGGTGTATGACCCACGTTTGAAAAACATTAATCTTTGCCATAGGTTTTGCATGGTTGGTCTTAGGGCTTTCATATTTCACATGTGAATATCTTTATTTGAGAACCAACATTTTTGACCTCATGATCTGGGAGTTTGACCTACATTTGAAAAACTTTAACCTTGGCCTTGAGCTGTCATACGGGAACATCAGAATTTCACAAACAAATACTGTTTTTTTTTTCAGATCATCTGAAATATGACAATTTTCACAAAATTTTAATGTTACGTTCAGAGTGAAATGTTTGGCATTGTTTTTCATTGTTGTCATTATATTTCTTGATTGATTGATTTTATGTTGTTTAACGTCCCATTCGTGAATTTTTCACTCATATAGAGTAAAATATATGGAGATAACGAACAGTATTCAAGCTCAAAAGTCCATTAAACAATACAAAATAGGAGTAGAGCAAACACGGACCTCTAAACATCAGAGGTGGGATCAGGTGCCATGGAGGAGTGAGCATCCCCTGCCGACCGGTCACACCCGCCGTGTGCTCCTTGTCATGATCGGGAAATAACGGAAAAATCCGTCGACAATTCAGTGTGTCAATAATGGTCTAACAATTAGTATGAAAAAACGTCAGTCAGCATTTGAATCAATGATAAATTGTATTTGCTGACAAGGTCATTGTATCGACCATAGAACTTACGAAATGATGACTTTAAACGAGACAGCTGATATTCTTGTTTCATCAACTTGTTTGTCAATAATTTACCTCGTTTTAGAAATTGTTCATAAGTAGAGCATGCTCTTGCGTATCGAATCAACTGAGAGATATATACCCCGTATGCAGGTGATGAAGGTATATTGCTGCATAAGTAAGGGAAGTTGACGATTGAAAAGTTAAAGTCATCACGTTTATCATAAAGCTTGGTTGTTAGATTACCATTAACGTCTTTTTCAAGTAAAATATCCAAATATGAAACAGATGTGTCAGACTCTGTGGTATCTTTTATCTCAAGCTCACCAGGATATATCGTATCGACATAAGAATGAAAATATCCATTGTTAATTGACAATACATCGTCGATATATCTAAATGTCGAGTTGAAGGCCACAGCAAGTGTTTTCTTCTTTTCACGTACAAGATTTTGGACAAATTCTGCTTCATATGAATACAAAAAAAGGTCTGCTAATAACGGGGCGCAATTGGTACCCATGGGAATTCCAATAGATTGTTGGAAGACCTGGTCTCCAAAAACCACATAGATATTGTCAATCAGAAACTCAAGCATCTTTTTAATGTCAACTTCAGAGTACTTGTGTGTACAATCAGAATGTTTTTTAACAAAATAATTTTGCAAATGACCAATGACAAGGTAAGTATATTTACGAGTTCCATTTTTATTGAAAAAGCAGCTGTCAAGTATATCAAAAAGCCTGGACTTTAATTTATCGTGGGGAATGGTTGTGTATAAAGTAGAAAAGTCATAAGTTTTTAAGCTGTTGATTTTGGTAAAATCTTGCGATTTCAAATTTTCCAAAAGTTCCTTGGAATTTTTAAGTATCCACATCTGATTTACACCACTTCTCGAATATATTGTTGCACAGTACTCTTGAAGTTTCTAAGGGCTTTATAAATATATTTTTCTATAATCACCCATATTCGGCACTCAGGGCCTTTGAGCAGTGAAGGTTCTTTATCGTGCCACCGCCTTTCGTGATGCGGGACCTCAGTTTTTAAGGTCTCATCCGAAAGACCCACGACTTTCACTGCTTGGCGAAGAAACATTCACTATCTATGTTTATGTCTGAGGTTTGACTCGGCGCAACGAACGAGAATCGAACCCGGACCTCCCAATCACGAAGGAAACGCCCTTCTACTAGGTTACATTTATTTTTCTTGAAACCTAAACCATAAGTCTTGAAAATGAAATTAAATAAGCCCTATAATTTACCTATTTTTTTCATAGGAGGTTATACCTTACTCCTATCTTACCCTTTACCTGTTTCTACAGTTGTTTTCTTGTTCCTATGGTCAGCATACCTTACACATTGTAACATTATCCTTTGATTAAGCTAAGTACAAGTATATATAGCTTGATTTAACTATTCAAAATACCTTGATAAATATATTTCAATGAAGTATTTTCACAATGATGCCTTTTTCATCATATTCTATTTAACAGAGAAAAAGTCGCAAAAATACACTGTATTTGTCAGGGTCAATGCTACAGACTTGGATCAGACTGTAAGGAATACAAAAGCAGAGTGTTTTCTCTGTTATAAAACATCCATTATTTAACTACTGCTAATATTTATAGCTATTGAGTGCTTTGAAAGACCTCAGGCTGTGTGAGATAGGGTTTCTTTAATTATCGTATTTCTGAGTTGAAATTTATGTCTGAAGATTTAACTGTTTTCTTCGGAATGAAATTAGTTTTTAGAAGGAAGACATTGAGTCAACGATTCTATATTCAGTTCTTATTTCAGGCACCAGACAACCAATTCAAGTTCAGTCTAAAGGGTGATGCAGTTGCTAAGAAATACTTCTATATTAATCCAGACTCTGGTCAAATTTTTCTTACAAAGCACACAAGAGGAAGGGGAATTAGTCGATTTATCGTAAACATGCTATTGCTTTGCAATTTTCTGACCAATATAATATATTATTTTATTATACTTCTGTTAAAATGTTTACTATATGAAGTTAAGAAGGTAAAATAACTATTTTTCTATAGGCTGAAAATTTCACGTCTAACAAAGCTATACCCCGGGGTATAGTTTGTGCTATCCACCCCTCGGAAAACTTTCATTCAATTTTTGCCGCCAGTTTTGATTTCCTGCGTTAAATCTATAGACTGATGATGTCATTATGACTTCACTAGCATTGTGACGTCATCAGCATTTCAGCTTATCTTACGCCAAATACTTCCCCAAAATTCTTTTGAACTTTTCATATTTTGCCTATGACACTATAGTATCAGGTAATCCAACCCTCAGAAATTATAATTTACATCAGTATAATAAAACGCTTATCCACTGGCTTTAAATGGGATAGCTCTTTCATCAAACCCTTGACAGGAACTATTCCCCTCGGGCAAGCCCTCGGGGAATAGTCCCTGTCGCGGGTTTGATAAAAGAGCTATCCCATTCACAGCCAGTGGATAAGTGTAATATATAGTCTATGAATAGTCCCTATATAATCTATACAAACGCAAACGGTTCATAATACTACATATTCACTGGATTTGAAGCCATATTCACCGGAGGGTCAGTGCGCGTGCCGAGGGGAACCATAAATTTGATATTTCCCGAGTACCCATTCCATAACTGTTTTATTATACCGAAACAAACAAAGGAGATTTATTAACTATAGAGACTTAGACATTTTTAAAACAATATAGAGGCATTTATATAAATAATCAAAAATGCATGTGATTCCAATTTTGTTAAATACACTGTATATAATGCATCAAAACGGAAAAAATAAAATTATTTTTAAAAAAATAATAATTTCACTGACATTTTGAAGGATTATCGTTGTCCTCTTTTTGCTTAGAAATTCCAGTATGATTTTGACATCGCATGTCGAAATGTTTTGACGTCATAGTTACATTGCTAATAACATTACGTCACGGACTCGAGATTCCTTGAACGCTCCGCCCACTGTTCATTTTAATTGGTTAAAATTAATAATAAATATTCATGAGGGAGTAGTCCCAGGGAGTAGCTCTGATTTTTCAGGGAGTAGTCCTCAGATGGGGGAAATAGTATCTACTCGGGAAAATAGACAGTTTTATGGTATTAATTTTATATAGAGTAAAAACAGTAGAGGTATAATAATACTACATATTCACTGGATTTGAAGCCATATTCACCGGAGGGTCAATGCGCGTGCAGCGGCATTGTGACCTCACAATCAATACCTAAAACAATGTTGAAAACAATGGTTGCAACGGCCGGAGCCAGCTGTATATCTGAGCAGGAAAACGTTAAGGCAAATTTCTCATAGGATTATTTTCCAAACATTTCGATGTCTTACACACAGCAAAAGGAAAACACGGAAGTTATAAGTTATAATCGAAACATTTTTTTTTAATTTTTCTACGACAGAAGTTCGTTAATGAAAATGGAGTCGTCATGCACCTAGGCCTTCAATGTCATATTCATTCAAATCCTGACTATATAATAAAACAATTATGGACCCTTTCGGTGGTGAATATGGTTTGTTATTCAAGAATAAGAATAACAAACCATATTCACCACCGAAAGAGTCCATAATTGTATAATATTCAAAGTTGATTAGAAAGAAAATTATATTGCATTGCGCTGGTCAACCACTACAAGAAGCAGTATTAGTAACTTCTAATCATGTTCTATTGCATAGTTAGAAATCATTGCGACTGACGAAGGCATTCCGCCATTGAATGGACAAGCTACTGTGATTGTAAACATTCAAGATTCTCCTTTTTCAAACAACAGCTGTGAATCAAATATTTATGCACCAATATTTACAGCACCTTTATATTTTGTTAATATACTGGAGGGAAACTACTCGATGAACAATCAATTGCTCTTAAGGTATGTGAATATCACTTTTATTTCTATAGTATATGCTTGAATTGCAATGGCTGCCTTTGCCTGAATATACTTGCATGAATTTATTTTAGAGATTATCGGTTTACCCTGAAAAACAGTAGACTTTTCTACAATCACAAATGTTACTATCATAACGGTTAACACTAAGTTGCTTAGCATGCATACAAGTGAATGAAAAAAATACTGAATTATTGCTCTATTGGTTTCTTTACTGAAAGTCACACTTTTCACTTTTTATTACTGTATATAAACACTCACAATAACACATTTTTGATACAAAAAGAAAAAAAATTAAATATTTACGAGTCTTTTGAAAAAAATGAAAAAGCGTTTAATATTTGCAAAGAATTCTGCAGCACGTAGTAGATTCATTCTGAGATTTAGTTGCATTTATTTGACGTAAAAGGCCTTGTATAAAAAGACAATGTTAATGATTGAATTTAAATTTAATATATGTGTAATCAATATCAAAGTTCAGATATATAACATCAAGGATATATTAAGGAATCTTTTACTTGATAACATTTATGATAATAGAATTAGAAATTTGACGTCTTTTTTTCAAATAATGGACTTGTGGGTAAGGATGGGGCTAAAATGAGAATCGATTTTACATAATACATGTAGGTTAAACATCTTCAAAAACATCTTTTCCAAAGCAACAAAGTCATGTTATTCATTTTGATTTTGAAGCATTCCCTATTAGTGTGGATTCAAGTTCGATTAAGTCTTGAACCCCTGGGGTTAAGGTGGTGTCAAAACCTGGGGTATAAATCTGTCCTTTGTTTAAAAAAAAGAAAAATTCTTCTAAAGAACAACAGAATCAAGATGACTCAGATGAACATTATTGTCCACTGGTCTTTCGTTGCAAGTGGGTTGACTGGTAAAGATGATTTAACTTCGTGCACATATTTCAAAATCTGAAAACGACTCCTCTTTTTTGTAAAATAAATAATGTCTTCTCAAAAATATTTTACCAAAGATATGGACCTCGGACGATGACGAGGGGAGGAATGGTGAGATGATGTTTGACATCCAAAGTGTTTCCAACAACGGAGTCGAAAAGTTTAAGTTAGTTCAAACTGAACAAAATGGAAAGATTGCAGTTGTATGTATTAGTAGTATATCTAGAGGTGAAACCTATGTGATAATGATCCGTGCATCGGACACGGCTTTACCAACTTACAGAAGAAGGTTAGTATTAGAGCAATAATTAACATGTATGTGTATACATTGAATAAATAATGTAACACTTATGAATCAAGTTTCTCAGAAAGTATTACCCATGGAAAAGTGAACTGCCTATATAGGCAGTTATTAGGCAGTTCTTTAGCAGTTTTGCAAATTTTAAGCAGTTTTCAAACAGTTTCAGGCAGTTTGGCTTTTCCTGTTCCTTTGTGACTGCTAGTGCCTTTTAAGAACAGATTTCCTTAGCAGTTTTTAGGCAGTAGTCAGTTTCCCTAGCAGTTATATCTTGGTCGCCTTTGCTTGAGGAGAAGACATAAGCAGTTTTGTAAGCAGTTTGTAAGCAGTTTCCTTGTACAATTTAGTTGGGTTCAAGAGAAAATTTAATTTTGGGCTCAATGATCAACAAATATAAACAACAGGAACCCAACAACAGACCGCCAAAATTCAATTTTTGGCTGCCATGTTGTATTGGACAAAGGCTATAAAGCATCATGAAGAGGGAGCCTGCTGGCCACAGCTTTAGATTTTTTGAAATAATGATGTAGACATTTAACAATTGGTAAGTACAATATATTTATTAATTTGTGGCCTTGTGGTTTTTTGGGTGAAGTGAATATTTGCTGTACTTTTGACTTTTTCCTTCAGTGTTGAATCTTGTTGAACAAAAAGTTACATTATTTATGTGCCCTGGGATATTATAAGATTTCTTACTAGTCAGTGAGTATAATTGCATGGTTGTACATCACATTGTATGTAAATAAGGTACATGTATTAATTATTAGTTACACTGATTATAATAACAGATATGCATAAAACAGTGTTTGATACTTTTTAAACATTCATCTTAGCAATTTCTAATTGTTTGACTGTGTTATACAATTGTACAAAATACAATAATTAAGTTAAAATCTAACAAGCATTTCTGTTATAGGTAGATCTATTATAATTGCATATTATTTCAGGCTGGATAATAGGAAATGTCCTCCTGACTAATTAATATTTATGTTGTAAAAGGGAAATAGATAAGCAGTATATAATAGTTTACTGGAAGTCCACTAGCAGTTAGCAAAAACTGCCTAAATAACTTCCTATGAACTGCTAAGAAACTGCCTATGAACTGCTTAGAAACTGCCTGTGAACTGCTTGCGAACTGGTTACAAACTTGTTAGGCTAATCCTTTTTCTTTGGAAAATATTCATTATTGTCCAGCATAGTTTTGATCACAATGTGATTTTTCTGAAGTATGTACTTAGGCATTTTTCCATCTGGATTCTGTATTGTAATATTGTAATATCAACACATATAATTGCTCCAAATACATAGTATCTCTATATTTACAGGAGTTCTTCCCTTCCAATAGAAGTTAAAGTTGGTCCGTTTTCATTCAATTAAAGTTTGAAAAAGGTTCATTAGCATAACATTCTATAGGTATTTTTTTCCATGTTGTTCTTTATATTTAAAAAAATAGATATCTGGCTGAAAGATATTTTGCTTTATTATGAAATATTTCTATTTTCACAGTCTTGTACATGTACCAGACAGAAGAAATTTTGTTCAACTATTATTTTCCTTAAAAATTGTAATTGTGAACAATGCAGAGCTGTGGTATAGATTCATATATAGTGTTTCTACAGAAGAAAAAAAAACCTTTATGTGGTAAGGCTTTATTGCATTTTTCTCAGTTACTACCTCTTACTTATGAACAATAATTGATGAATAGAAATGGAAGACAAATATGACTGAGAAATCTTGGGGTATTAATGAATTTAATTTGAAGATGTAATAATTTTTTATGAAAAAAATAGTGCTCGATCACTTATTAAAAGTATACAAAAATATATATCCACGAATTAAAACACATACATGTATGCATACACTGAAAATGTGAATTAGATCTGTGCTTGCACAAGGAGTGCGAAGAAATATAGTATGTTGCTTGTATGAAGATGAACTTTATAAAGATGGAATAATTTTCAGCATATTTTTCTCCTTTGTTTCCCTGTAGTTGTCATTTATATATCTTTACAAAGCATAGATTATGCATACATTCAATGTTTCATCGCAGAAGAGGAAATAAATGGAATTAATATTCATTTGTAGTTAATGTTTGATTTTCCCCTTTTTATATAAACACTAACGAAAAAGAAGTTAATGATTAACGAGATGCATGATGGAGATATTGTATCTGTCAAACACTGAAAGTTAAGTATGATCTCAAACATTATGATTTATTATTAGTTTATCTATGGATGCTTTTATCTCAGGTGTGTTTGAAATTTAACCCTTTTTGACTGTTCTCATCAGTCTAAATCAGTCCAGTCAAACCCTGATTTTGACTTACAAAAACTAAACTTGCTGTTATTAAATAATTTGCAATTATACAAATGTTGACTTGGTAAAATGCTAGTTATTGTTTTACATGTACATTGCATTTTTTGAACCTTAAACGTATCATTTTACAATTGAGATTCCTAATACACGAATTTCCAGTAAAAACATTTTTCACCTATTTATATTCATTTTTAACATGAACATGATTTACTGATGAATGTTTTGAGCATGACATTTGAACAACTCTCAGATAATTATTTTAAGACAAAATGCGTTTGTAAATAGCTTTGAGTAATTTTGCTGTCATTTTTTGAAAAGAATGAACTTTTTTAAAAAACAACAATGAAAAAATCAGAATGTAATTTAATCCCTTTTCAAGTAGAATTTCTTGATGTTATACTTACTGTAAATTCATATCTGGGAATTAAACCATACAACTATTATGTTTTACTCATATTTGATTTTAAGGTCACCTGAGTCACTCAGACGACCTATTGCTATCTGATTTCGTACGTCGTCCGTCGTGCGTTAATATTTGAACATTTACAGCTTCTTCTCTAGAACCGCTGAACCAATTTTGGCATAGAACGTCAATGAGTAAAGGAAAACAAAAAATGGTCCATGCCTCACTGAGGCCTTAGGGGTGGGGCTCTAATGATCATATTGTGAAAATGCATAAGTTCTTTTAAAATCTTTTCTCCCCCTGTATATAAATCAGATAAACTTGGTGCATGGTTTAGATGATCAACCATGCACCTTCCAAAAATTTAAAATTGTGGCTCAAGGGTGAGGTGTTCTGTGAAAGTGCATTATTTGAAGATATATATATATATATATATATATATATATATATATATATATATATATATATATATATATATATATATATATATATATATATATATATATATATATATATATAATGCCACAGCAAGTGTTTTCTTCTTTTCACGTATAAGATTTTGGATAAATTCTGCTTCATATGAATACAAAAATACGTCTGCTAATAACGGGGCGCAATTGGCACCCATGGGAATTCCAATAGATTGTTGGAAGACCTAGTCTCCAAAACCACATAGATATTGTCAATCAGAAACTCAAGCATCTTTTTAATGTCAACTTCAGAGTACTTGTATGTATGGAAAAATTCTTCTCTGCTTCCTTGTATTAAGCAAAGAAACCAAGTATATAGTTATGATGAGCAAGAGTGTTTCTTCATAAATTGTGTATTTCATGGCCCCTGGGTCAGGAGTTCTGGTGTTAGGGTGGGATTCTATTAATTATATAGTGAAAATTCGTTATTCTTTCAAAATCTTCTCTTCTCCTAGATATTAAGCAGATAAACTAAGTGCATGGTTATGATAATCAAGAATGCCTCTTCCAAAATCTTGAAATTTGTTGCCCAATGATCAGGGAATTCCGGTAGGGCAGGGGAGGGGGCTGTTTGTTGAATATACAAGGGTCGTTTAATAAATAATGCAACATTGTTTTATTATAATAAATGTAGAAGTATTTAAATGCATTTTTTCACAGTTAAAAAGTTCTATTAAAGAACTTTTTAACACAGAAAACCTCATGATTATTCCTATTGTGAAAGAATTCACTTTTAAAGTAAGCATTGTCACTACACTGAGATGAAAACTTTTTAAAAAATGATCTCTGCCAAGAAGATGAAATTAAGGGCGTATGTGAAAACTGTGCTTCTTTACATAAATTGCTGAGAAAACTCCTATTAAAGATGTGATTTTATTCGTGGAATGACTAGTCTTTAACGCTGTATAATTTTCATATGGATTCAAAAACGGGGGGTTAAAATATAGCATTCAAACTGGTATATCGAAATCTATAGGGACACTAAAAATGTCGATGCTGTGAGCAACATGATATCTGAAAATGCCAGTTTTACATTATAAGACACTGCTAAGACACTAAATATTTCATTATCACAAAAGTTTATAGAGTTCTGACAAAGAAAATGAATCTATCAATATCTATATAAGATATGTGGCTTATTTCCTTACAAAAGCCCAAGAGAAAACGTTAAATGTGCCAATGGTCTATTAAAAAAACAAATATTTTTACAAAAAAGAAGATATGATAAACTTGCTTGATGGATGACGAAACAAGGGTGCAATTTTTATAGCCAACAAAATAAAATGCCAATACTAAATTGTGGAATCAGATGGAAAGCTGTCGTTCTATATTGCAAAAAGAAGCAAGGTCTCCGAACATGTTTTAGTGGTTTTCTTTTTTTAAGAGGTCCAGTAAAATATGTACATACACCCAAAGGAAGGACCTTCAATGGTCACTTTTATGTTAAAATGGCACTCAGGAAAGTTAAGCAGATTTTATTCAAAGGAAGTCCAAATATCGGTCCCCAGCTGGGTCATTTTCCTGTACCTGACAACGCTGTTGCAAATAAGCTCAGAGAAATAAATGAAATTTTGAAGAAAGCAAAGTTTGCGTAGCTTTGCTTTATCCTATATTCGCTGGATCTCGGCCATTATGAGGTCTTCTAATTCCAAAAACACATGAAAACAATCAAAGGTAGTTTTTATAATTTATAATTTCAGATATGTCATGGAAAGTGCTATTCATCAGTGTCTATGGGGGCATCTCTAAAAATAAGTATGCTGAGGTTTACTGGTCATGGGTTCAAGGACTTAAGACATGTGTAAAAGTTAACAGGGAATACTTTGGGGATTGAAAAATTAAGAATCAATCTGCTTTATGTACTTATTTTTAGACGACCTTTTGTATTATTTATTGAACGACCCTCGTATAGATAATGCTTTATTTCTTTCAAAATCTTCTTCTCTGCTCCTGGATACTTTGCAGATAAACTAAGTGCATAGTTATGATAAGCAAGGGTGCCGGTTCCAAAATTGTGAATTCATAGCCCCTGGGTCAGGGGTTTGTGTGTTAGGGCTGGGCTCTTTTAATTATATAGTAAAAATGCAATAATTCTTTCAAAATCTTCTTCTTTACTCCTGGGTGTAAAGCAGATAATAAGTGCAGTTTATGGTGATCAAGAATGCCTCTTCCGAAATTGATAGCACCATTTCAAGTGGTTCTTTTTTTTTGGGGGGGGGGGGTTAAGGCATAATTATGATGAGCAAGAATGCCTTTACCAAACTGTGAATTTCATGGCGACTGGGTAAAGGTTTTTGGTGTTAGGCCTGGGCTCTGTTGATTATATAGTAAAAATGCATTAATTCCTTGACAATTTTTATTCTCTGCCCCTAGGTATATAGCAGATAAACTAAGTGCAAGGAATGCCTCTTCCTAAATTTTGATATTTTTGGCCCCGGGTTCAAGGATTCCGGGGGAGGGGCTTTTGAATATATACTGAAAATGCATTATATCTTTGAAAATCTTCTTCTCTAGAGTGGGACTTTTTAAATTTATAGTAAAAATGTATTATTTCTTTGACAATCTTCTGACTATGGATATTTAGCAATCATACTAAGTGCATAATGAGAATGAGCAAGGGTGCCTTTTCCAAAATTGTGAATATATTGGGCCCAGGGTCAGATACTCTGTTGTTTGGGTGGGGCTTTGTTGAATCTATAGTGGAAGTGCATTATTTCTTAGAAAATCTTCTCTGCTCCTGGGCATCTTGGATGCAAACAGAGTATATAAAGTTGTAATAAGCAAGGGTATTTAAAGCAGATTTATGAAATTCTACATCATTCCAATCGATTCATTAATTTGTATTCTACTGAAAGAAGTCATTCCCCTTTGCTATTTCTTAGACATTTTGCAATAAAATATTTTTTTTTTTTACAATTATTGGTAACATAAAATAAGATATTCCACGAGCTAAAGTCAATGGAGTAGTGTTTTTTAAGTCAAAATGTATGTAATTACGTTTAAGTCCCCGTTTCACGTAAAACACAATATTGATTTTTTTCTTAAAACATTTTTAAAACATTTTCTTAAAACATTTTTTATCCACCAAACTGTCAAAGACTGGAAACACTAAAATTGTCAGCGCTTACTTTGTCTCGATAGTAGCAGTGGTATGTACGACCATCGTGTGTATACAAAAAAATAATCTGCACGACAATCCTGGAGATAGATAATGTCTTATTACTTGCACTCTTGCCCACAGTAAGCATTTTGCTTCTTCATTTTTCTGTAAGTGCACATTCCCAATCTGATTTTCTGATTTAGAAATCTTTCCAAAATTTTATGAATTTCATATCACAATTTTTTCCTGTGCTTATATATATATATATATATATATATATATATATATATATATATATATATATATATATATATATATATATATATATATATATATATATATAATCTTATATTTTCTGTAGGCGAAGATTCGATAAAAGACACAGGTATCTTCATCAATGCTAAAAATTTTCGAAGAAAACTCAATCTTTAGCTCAATCGGAGGCCCAAATTGTCTCAAAGTATACTAGTAATGCATTTTTTAACCCAGAGCAGTACAAATCGACAAAGCAGGAGATAATTTTTTAGCCTATACATTGTATTTTTTTAAAGATTAGGTTCTTAGAAAAGGGCCGTTCGCGCTCTCCTCCTAAGGGGAAATCCTGAATCTTTCCCGGTTATATAACAATGTATGCTGTGTCTCAAACAAAGACGGTTTACATTCATAACGGAAGCTTTATCGTCGAAGGGAAGACAAACACAAACTTTTTTTCATCCAAAATTCAAATATCTTTCTTAAAATAGATGCCTCTCTCACTAAAGAAGCATTATTTCTTTAATCAAACAACTTAATGTTTGGCTAAGCCACATAATTTTGTGAAAGTTTTCGCACAGCAAAGTTTCTGGAGACATTTCCAGAGTGTATTCTTAAATGTTACACAATTAAAATTTCTTAATTGCATTTCCAGTCACGCCGTATGCACCATAATTATCGTCTGGTGAAGAAGGAGGAAGTTTATTCTATTTCTTCAGCCATATCAAAAGTTTTACTGTAAGTACTTTAATTATGATGTAAATATTAAAAACTATATAGTGCTTTAAAAAAGATTATTGGATAATAAGGTAATATATTTATATATTAGATTTATATTAACTTTCTTCTGCGTGAATCCTGCTTTATTTCATTCTGTATTGATTCAAAATCTTTGGAGCGTTGAATCTATATCAAAATATAATTTTATGTAATTTTTTTTCTGCAATAGCTGCGACGTTAATTCCCGTACTAATAAGCAAAGAAAGACATTTTATTGTTTATATTCATATCTGTATAAATAATCATTTAAAGTAGGATTATAAAGATTAATTATTGTATTATTCATATGAACGCCATAGTATGTTCCATTGATGGAACAGCCACTGGTCAAGAAATCTGTACAGGTGATATGCCTAGTGTTGTTCATGAACTGATAAACGGCAATGGTTTTCTTTAGAAATAAAGTAGAAAATATTCAGTGGATGTAAATATTCGAAATATAAATTTACAAATCGGGGGCACATAAAAATTAAATGGAAATATGAAAAGGAAGAAGAGTGTGTAACAAATTTATTGATGTATACATATTCCATGTTTTCTTATACATGAGATCAATAATCATGCGAAGTTTAAGCGAGGTGAGGCAGACGACGAGAAAAGAGTTGCAAGCCTTCTCTTTTCTTTATGCAGGCGCGGATCCAGGAATTTTTTCCAGGGAGAGGGGAGGGGAGGGGGGAGGGGGGTCCCCCTCAGTTAAAAAAAACTTTCCAACCCAAAAATTTCTTGACAAAAAAAAAAAAAAACTAAATTCCTTTCCCTTTTCAGAAATTTTTTCTTGACAAGCAAAAAAAAAAAAAAAACAAAAAAACAAAACAAAACAAAACAAAAAAAACCCCGTAAAATCCATTTCCAACACGTGAACAACACCTACTTCGTGGTGGTGATAGTAGGGTCCACGTTTTCTAGGTGGGGGGAGGGGGTTCCAAAGTCATTTTTTATTTCCTTCATTATATACTTTTAGTAACTCTGCAAATTCCAGAGGGGGTCCGGACCCCCCGACCCCCCTCTAGATCCGGGCATGTTATGTATCAGTCGAAAAGATATATTTTTAAAAACAGCTTATAGAGACAAAAGGGTTACATTATCGATAACATATAGTGCATATTAGAATACAAAAATTGGGAAAAAGTGACTCGACCCCCGAGTTAAAAAGAAAAAAAAATTGGAAAAGGGGAGGGGGATACCCCAAGTGCCTGTGATCTTGCCTACAAATTTCTGTCACAGTGAAACTGCTTTCGGAACTTCTAACTCGATAGCCTTGAAAAAGATAAAATAACTGAAACACTATACATTTTTTGATTGGGTTCGAGGGCAACATGCGTTTTGTCGGACCCAAGAACCAAACTATTTTCCTGAGGCCGTTAGGCAGAAGGCAAACAGTTTGGTTCGAGGGGTCGACAAAACGCATTTTGCCCGAGAACACAGTCAATAAATGTTTTATTATACCTTTTATTTATTTATTTTAGTATTATATTTTTGACATACATTTATGTCTAACACCAGTGACCAAAGAATGCAAATGAGATTTAGTTGACCCCGCCCATTGTGTGACGTAAGCGGTCCAACATCTCATCGACAGGTCCAATATCTCACTCCGCGGTCAAGCATCGATTTTTTATGCCCGCTCAGTAAAACATTGGAAATGTTAGACTTTTATTAGTATTGATTTATATAGGAAAAAATTTTTAAAGGTATAAAAAATGGATGTTTTTCATTCAACAGATGTTCATTAGATCTTCCTTCGGTGTGAAGAATGTTTTGAATAATATAATTAGCCTAAAATGGCGCTTAGCTTTTTCACCCGAAATTCCTTTGAAGGTATGTAAACTGAAACAGACGATACAACCTCTTTTGACTTAACATACATAAATACATGTAACTAGTAAAATCTTAGTAGCGACGATATTATTCTTTCATTATTAACAGAGATTTTCTGAACTGGACTTCTGAACATCCATGTAAATATTCAAATGTTGGAGCGAGGCGAACTTACAAGACCAAACAACTTCTAGGTCATTGCGCGTCTCAACACAGTAATACGGCGGGCCGTTCCTGTAATAAATGCAGTTCTATTCGGAATATTCGTTCAAATGTAAATATAAGAAATAAACAACAATGTTAAAAAGTTCACTGGGAAATGAACTTGGTTGGTACGTGATCAAATCTACTAAGAAGCCCTTCGGGCTTCACAGGATTTGATCAAGTGACCAACCGAGTTCATTTTCAAGTGAACTTTTTAACATTGTTGTTTATTTCTTAAATGTTTTAGCACGGATATTTTGCTGGCAAACAGGATGACAAAGCTAGCAATAAAAAATGCTTGAAACGCTGGAAGGTACACAGAGGTAACCAGCAATGGCATGATGTAAAATTAATCAATTGAAATTTTGATCTCAGATACTGTTAGCAGTGATTTAACCACTATTGTCAAATTGGGAGACAAGGCATTGGAAGTTATAATACACCACAAAATGGACTGCTCAATATATCAATCTTTCTTTAAATCAACTGAATATTTTCTCCTTTACTTCTTATGAAATCCCATTGCCGTTATCAATCCATAAACATTAAAATAGTATATGTAGACGTTAGAATCGTTTTATAAAGCCATCGATTTGAAAGATTTCTGAAGAATTGGCACTTCCATCAATGAAATGTAAAGACCAATAATACAATACTTAACGCACTTCCACCTACTTTATACAAGTATTGCTGGAGATATAAATACAAACAATAAAATATTTTCCTTTGTTTGTTAATGCAGAGATAACGGTTGGAAACATTGCCAAATATATATATATATATATATATATATATATATATATATATATATATATATATATATATATATATATATATATATATATATATAACCTTGTTACGCGAGTTACGTATTTTTTTCCTGCAATGTTGCAACCATTATCCCTGCATTGACAAACAGAAAACATAATTCGACTTCACTCACGGAGTATATTAATATAAAATCATGCAACGCGGTTTTCATATGTAAAGGAATGTCTTCCTCAAAAACTATACACATCCAATAAATCTTTCATGCAAATATGACATACGGAATACATGAAATTTGTAAAAATCTGCTTTACTGCATGATACTACATCTTGCATTTACAAGTGCATGAATTATTTTGATTTAAAGATCGGTTTAATTTTAATATTTAACCTTAATTTCTTTCACTTTGCGTGAAATAATGAATATCTTTACATTTCTTTTTAAAATATTTTATAAAGAGAATATTACGTTGTTATAAATTCCATATCATACAGATTACTAATATTGAATAACTTACCGTATAAGTATATCGACTACCGTTCATTAAATCTAGAGTATCTCAACAATCCTGTTTCTAGAAATGCAAAATTTTCTATGCACATTTATAAAATAATTGCTTTTTGAGGACATTATATTTTTGTTCAGGAGAGAGTAGTACGTCTAAAATAATCCACATGCTGAATCTAGATGACTTATCAGTGTTGTTTGCAATTTTCTTGTTTAATGTACACATACATACAGTGGATTCACAAGAACGTAAGATATTTTTATTCATTGTGTTAACATAATTTAAATTGTTCAAACATTTCAACTAAAAATATCTATAATCTCTCAAAATCTTTAATATGCTTTGATGTTCGACTAAATACGTAGTTTTGACTATATAATTGCAGCGTGCAGTTCTCCAGATCCTTACATTGCTGGAAGTATTTTAGAGTCCAATTTTGGTTCTTTTGACCCAAATTCTGCTCTCTATACGACAGACACAACGATAGAAGGAATAAATCAGGGGACTCAGACAGCGTCAGGAGTCAGCATAACCATTGTTAGATCAGTAGCCACTCCTGTTGATCTTAACTTGTATAGTCTATTTGAACTAGTAACTTTATCAGTGAATAACTCATCCTTTGGAAGTAGGACTTTTATCCGTTTGAAGTCCGCAATTGATAGAGATGTAAGGTTGATACTTTTTCATAAAGTAATTAAAAATAAATCAATTTCTTAACTCTTATTATGGGACTTTTAATCTACTTGGAGAATGGAACCTTATCCATCCCCACACAAAACAGTTAACCTTTTTCAAGACTTTGTGTTTAAATATTCAATTATGAAGTTATTAATTCCTTATAAGAATTAATATGCCATCTTTCTCAAAACTAAGGGGAGTTCCTATGTTGAAAGTGATGACCTCAACACTGTTGAATTTCAATTATCCTGTCGATCATTGGTAAGTACTTTGTGAAAATCTGACCATATTTAGAAATTGTCATTGAAATATAGGCATCCAAAGTATTAACTTGTCTATCTGTCTGTGTGTTCTTGCATTAATTTGATCATTGTTCAACGTGCACACTTACACACACACATTCATAACTACAGTAGTGTGCACGGTTAATTAAAATGAAACCTATTTATTCAGGGTCAAGATAAAGCAGAATGTTCATTGAATACAGGAGCATAAATAACTGTTATTTTACGTAGCCTTAGTCACTTGTATAAATCGATGGTATTTAAAGTTGCATAATGGGTCAAAACCATGTGTTTCTTTTAAGAAAAATGTATCACAAAATAAAAGAATTCTGTGAAATATGAATATAGCGAAGTTTTGACGACTCAACTGCACTGTAAAGCAAGAAAAAAACTGCAAAATATAAGTGCCGGAAAAACAAATGTTGTATCTATTGCTTTGTTTTTATCGTCAATGTGAACAATTTCAAGGTCACGCGTCCTTTATTTTTAGCGTGAAACTAGTAAACAACATTGAATTGGGGCAAGCAGAAATAAGGGATAAGTTATGATCATCTTTTTTGAAGATTGTATCAAAATTCTCAGTCATCCGACATTTATATCTATGGAATTGAAACCATAGTAAATTCTTCAACTTTTCAGCGCATGCGTACAATAAAGAGGAACAAGTGAAGCAATATTTTTGTGATGGGTTATACAAAGATTTTTTTTTACTTTTATTTTTCTACATTAAATTAGATTTTTTTAGGTTCTGAAACCTGTAATTTTCTGAAACCTAATATCTTCAAGAACTGAACAAAATTTTCATATGTTATGCAAAAATTCTACTGTTGTCAATTTT
Source organism: Saccostrea echinata (assembly GCF_033153115.1). Classification (NCBI taxonomy): domain Eukaryota; kingdom Metazoa; phylum Mollusca; class Bivalvia; order Ostreida; family Ostreidae; genus Saccostrea; species Saccostrea echinata. The sequence goes on from NW_026889771.1 coordinate 10,285,814, forward strand.
CCCGTTTCTCCGTCACAGTGTCACTTTAATAATTGCATTAGTTGTAACTAAAAAAATTTAATTTCACTGGAACTGACATCTAAGATAATTTTGGAACATGACCAAAAAGAGAAAAAGAATATTTCCACTAACTCCTCCCCATGAGTCAAGTATGGGCTCTGCAAAAATCGAAATTGAATAATTTTCAAAAACGTTTCTTTTTTGCGGTAATGAGACTGTAATAAGACTTTATTCTTATATGATAAAAAAATTCCTCAGGGTAAGGTTATATTGATAAGTAAGAAATTTACATTTGTCATTATTTATTCATGAAATATGATTTTCATTTGATCGCCAAAGGTTTTGTGTATCTTGTTTTAACCTCTTTTTTAATACCTTATTTACAATGAAATAATGTTTGTTGATTAGATTTGATTATATATTGTTAAACAATAACAATGGATATAGATTGTTATTATTATGCTCTCTACAATATTTGTTTATTATTATGCTAGCTCTATAATATTTGTTTAAGGAGGACCGACCCTCAGATAAGAGAGATAACTTTCCAAGTGAAAATCCTTATATTATTAATAGTTTATCTTACTAGAGTTTAATTGTGGATCGGAGACCTTTGAGTAGTCATTTCAGTAAAACCTGACATAGGATGGAAACACTGACATGAACTTCTATTTTCTTTTGCCTCTATTTTTCAAATTGTTTTATTATATTTGACGTAAAACATTTATATCCAGTTTTAAAACCCGTACAGGCTGAATTAGTTCTATCTTTTTATGAACCATTTTAAGATTGCTTTAATGTATCATGTACCATATGTAGAATCTTTATTACTATTACATTTTTTTTCCATTGAAAAAAATATTTTTAAGAAAGATAACTCTTGCTAATGGATGTATTCTTTTTTTACAAACACATATAACAATGTGATATTCTGATTTGGGAAGTTAAGCAGCGCTTTATTTTGTTTTCTAGCATGAATTTAATATGCATGGCACTACTTATTTTCTTACACACCTCATATTTTTATTTTATATTGTGATAATAAATTGTTACTCTTTCTATTCTCTGTGTTAAAATTTCTTCATATCATGGTCCGACATAAAATACATTTTTGGAAAAATAAGCAGTGCTTCATACCACATACTATTTTTCATTTGAATCTAATGCTATAGCTCTTGAAGAAAATCAATTTTGGGAAGTTTATATTTTAATTTTATTTATTTATTTATTTCTGAAATGCCGAGCAAAGGGTCATTAGTTATTAACTTCAGTATTTTGGGTTCTAAAAGCAAATTCCATTTTTAAGAAAACTCCAAAAGTTAATTTCAAAGCTTTAAAAAAATTGCTTCAAAGTAATAACATAGAAATATTAATCATACAGGATAATTTAGTTGTTTAAAATATATGATGAAACAAATGATTATTCATCAATAATTGTACCGGTCTCTGTCTTAAATCTGCCATTGTATTTTGGTAATCATACTTAATTCATAATATTCAAAGTGTGTGCCTTGTTGATGTACTTATAAGTTAATAAGTGTTTTGAAGAAAGAAAACTTTGTCCTCGTAAAGTATAAGGTAAGGAAACGATGATTTGACCCCTTATTTTACATAAAAAGCAATACACAGTTAAAAATGATTAAAAATTATTTGCAAATATAAATTTGGTACAAAGACAAACCTTTAAACTGTGATTTAGGAACAAAATGTGGTTTAAGAGTCCTCTAGACACTGCACACTAAAGAGTTCTGATTTCTTGGTATTTTTATGTAGTTAGAGTAATCTGCCTTTGATCAAGAATAAAATAAATTGAAATATACAGTTTATTACTTAATTTGTAATCAAATCAAGCAGTCATAAAATTTTAATAGGCCAAGATGAATAGAATGAACACTTCATTTGCAGGTATTTTGCCCATTTAAGTAAACAACAGAGATTTCTGTTTATCAGTAGCCCTACTTCATTGTCTTTGAACGTTTTTTCTAGGGGTAAAGGCAAGGTTCCCTATGTTAAAAATGTTATAGATAAGCTCAATATTTACATCTTTACACACTATAATTTTCTCAATGTCCAAAAAATTCTTATCTTCTAGTGTATAGAGGGTTTTTAAAACTAAATAAATAAAAATTTAATTAAACTTGAGAAAATTCGGAAACTGACAAATTTTTTTTACCCTCTGGTGACGTTTGCGTAACCAATCACTTAAAATCATCACTCATTTTGAGACAGAAATGAAAACATTTTTTTAAAATTATTACATGTAACTATTAGAAATTTCTTAAAGACACCTCAAAGCAGGGGCAAATAGGGGCCTAAATTTATATCGTTCTTTAAAGAAATACAAATTTGTAACTTTAAAAATCTAAATTTCAGAAAGACCCAAATAAAACAAAGTTTTTTCTGATGCAGCTGGAGATTCGGGATATAAATGATAATTCACCTATATTTAGAGATGCTCCATATTCTGCCTTGGTCGCTGAGGTTTGTTTGTTTGCTTTTTAGGTCACCTGCGTTTACTCAGGTGATTTATTGCTATCTGTTTTTGTCCGTCGTCTTGCGACGTGCGTCTCTCGCAAACTTTTGAACATTTTCAGCTTCTTCTCTGAAACTGCTAAACCAATGTCAACCAATTTTGGCATATAGCATCTATGAGTGAAGAGGAACAAATATTGTGAATTTTATGGTCCCCCCCCCCCCGGGGCCTGAGAGGTGGGGCCAAAACCACTAATATTAATGCAATCTTTAAAAATCTTTTTCTTTACTCCTGGACATCAAACAGTCAAACTGTTGGCTTGATTGTAATGAACATTGAGCCCTCTACCAAAATTGTGAAATTCATGGCCCCTGTGTCAGGGGTTTTGGTGCTAGTTCGTGGCTCTGTGAATATATAGTGAAAATGTAAACGTATTATTTCTTTAAAAATCTTCTTCTCTGATCCTGGGTATTAAACAAACAGACTTAATGCACAGTTATGATGAGGAAGGGTACCTCTTTCAAAATTGTGAATTTCATAGCCCCTGGTTCAGGGGTTCTGGTATTAGGGCTGAGCTCTAATGATTAAATAATGAAAATGGATTGCATTAATTCTTTGAAAATCTTCTCTGCTCCTGGGCATTAAGCTGATAAACTAAGTACATAGTTATGATAAGGAGGAGTGCCTCTTCTAAAATTGTAAATTTTATGGCCCCTGGGTCAGGAATTCTGGTGCTAGGGCGAGGCTCTATTGATCATATAGGGAAAAATTCTTAAATTCTCTAAAAATCTTCTTCTCTCCCGCTGTATATAAAGCAGATAAACTAGGTACATGGTTATGATGATCAATGTTGCCTCTTCCAAAATTGTGAAATTTGTGGTCCCAGGGTGAGGGGTTCTTCGGGAGGGGGGGGGCTCAATTGAATATTTAGTGAAAGTGCATATTTTCTTTGAAAATCTTGTTCTCTGCTATTAGGATTTAGCAGATAAACCAAGTATATAATTATGTTGAGCAAGGGCGCCTCTTTCAAAATTGTGAATTTCATGGCCCCTGGGTCAAGGATTCTGGTGTTAGGGTGGGGCTCTATTGATCATATAGGGGAAATGCATAAATTCTTTCAAAATCTTCTTCTGCCCCCTGTATATAAAGCAGATAAAATAGGTGCATGGTTATGATGATCAATGGTGCATCTTCCAAAATTGTGAAATTTGTGACCCCAGGGTGAGGGGTTCTGTGGGAAGGGGCTCTATTGATTATATAGTGAATGCGCATTATTTCTTCAAAAATCTTCTTCCCTGCTCCTGAGTATTTAGCAGATAAACAAAGTATATAGTTATGATGAACAAGGATGCCTCTTCAAAAATTGTGAATATCTTGGCCCTGGGTTAGGGGTTCTGGAGTTGAGGAGGGGGAGGGGTCTCTTTTGATTATATAGGAAATTGCATTATATGATGAGCAAGAGTGCCTCTTCCAAATTTGTGAATAACTTAATTGGTCCCTTGGTCAGGGGCTTTGGTATCAGGGTGGGGCTATGTTGAATCTATAGTGAAAATGGATTATTTCCTTGAACATCTTTTTCTCTGCTTATAAAGTTGTAATAAGCAGGGGTGTTTTTACCAGATTTTGAAATTCTGTACCCTTTGGTCGATTCATTAATTAATCAACTTAAAAGGTCAATTGAATAAAGAATTAAACAAGAGTTCTTATAATATTAAATACAACAGTACTTGCATATTTTAAATGGTCAGGTAAACTTATAAATAATTATAGATAAATGAAAATGAGACAAAAAAAACCCCTATTTTAATTTGTACAATAAATAAGAGAGGCCAATGCGAGGGGGAATGAAATGTCTTAACTAACAGTGCTCTAGAACTATTGTTTTGTTTATTCCGCATGAGGATAGTGACAAATAAGGGAAAGTACAGGCAAATAAATAGATCAACTTTATGATTTGTTATTGAGTACTAAATTAATAGTTTGCTGTTCCCTGATTATCCTATTTCTCTTGCTTTTGGGCAACATAACTTTATTTATCAGCTTAATTTGTTTTAATCTATGGATCGTAAGATTATACTCAGGTGACCGTTAAGGCCTTTGAGCCTCTTGTTTAAATAGAGATATTTAACATGATTTAAAATGGATCTGAATGGACACCAAAGCAAAATGTATAGAACTTTTGAAGAGATATATGACTATATTTAAAAGTCTTGAACCAGTGACATTGTGGATTAAGGTCGTCCTTACTTTAGAACAAAAAAAAAAAAAACAAAACAAAACAAAAACAAAACAACGCACTGATTGTTCTAAACGCCGTAGCCTGAGCAATAGATATATGAAAGGCACGGACCTTTCAAACGAGGATTTAATGTAAATGCATTGCTACATGTACATGTATTTGGCGATAGGCGGGGATCCATTTTCTTACTTTCACTTATTGTCTTCAGCGAAAAAAATCTCACGGGGATACTAAATGAGATGAATCAATTAATGCACATGAAGACGCTGTACTTGTTTTTCTACGTGATGTTGACGCTTGATTTACACGAGTTTACTAATGTTTTGTACCAAAAGAGACTTTTAAAATTAAAATGAAGTACTTAATTTAATGTGAATCAGATATATGATTGTTATTAATACCGATTTTTTATATGGATTAACAGTCAGCACCAGTAGGAACAACTGTGTTTTCTGGGATAACAGCTACAGATCGCGATGCTGGAATCAACAGAGAAATAGAGTATGCCATAGCTCCGGAAAATAACAGTATTGTTAGTTTTTTGCGTATTTGATTTTAATTTTTTTTTATTCTCGGACATTTTACTATTTTCTACTAACTTAAATTGAAAATAATTGTATTCAAATATTTTCTGCTTTTATAAAATGCATGGCAGAAGAACTGTAAAACTGTACAATTTTAAAACTATATTTCCTTCATCCTTTTTCCAACTTCAAAAATGATTTGTTTAAAATTTTACTCAATTTAATACGGTACATTTACACTTAATCTGCTTGAATTGATTATAATCTTCATCACCTGTTGGAAAAATAAATCTGTCATCCATATAGAACAATTTGATTTATAGGCGGTCATTCTCCCTTAAGATGACATATTTACAGACTTTTTCAAGAATGAAACACCAATGCTATGTATGGTTCCTATCTGTTACATTTAGGCACCAGACGAGTTTAGTGCTGTATTGGGCAAATATGCTCAGAACTATTTTTACATGGACCCAGAATCTGGCATAATTTTTCTCAAGCATTCAATTGAAGGAATAGGAATCCAACAATTTATAGTGAGTACATTTAGAAGAGTTCAACAGGTTTGATTTGAAATTAAAACAAAATATGCATGTAAAACATTTCACTTGCGAAATTTTGAAAGATCAAACATGCCATTTTGATTCCTGCAGGCTACTCATCATTATACTTTTAATACATGAACTTCCTTCAATGGTTAATTTTGTCTCCCAGTTCAAGGTGACTGCAGCGGACGGGGGTACACCATCAATGATTGGAGAAGCTACAGTGACTATCAACGTAACAAATGAGACTCTAAGATTTACACAGTTGCAACCTTACTTTGCCAGCATTGACGAAAATTATCCTGTGGATCGTACTTTCATTTCTGTAACTGCAACTCCTCAGGTGATAATATATCAATATTTTGCTACTGTATTCTACACTAACTTAACAATTGATCCCAATATAACATGCCTAGAGTGTCATCTGTCCACAGTTTAGGCTATAAAAGCATCGAGATGTTTCCTTGAGAGGAGCAGACAATATAGTACATATTTTATAGTAAATACCAATTCTAGGACAGTGTGAACTAATCGACATGCTACGGAAAGTCCAAGTACAAATTTTTCCATTTCTATTTATTTTCTCTGTGATAACTCTTTGAAAGTTAGTTGAATTGATTTCTTGATCATTCTACCGGAATGTAAATTTCGCCAAGCGAAAGGTCAGGAGCTAAGAAGGCCTAATATGCATGTAATTCTCGTGCGGCTTTGTGTTTGACGTCAGTGGGCGGGGACTATTGAAATTGACATGTGAGGCCTCGTGTAATTTAAATCTACAGTGTATTAGTCTACATTTTTAAAATCTATATTTACAATTTTATTTTACAAAGAAATGGAACTATAAGGAATCACTGTCTAGTTAGTAGAGTATGCCTGGGACATCAACGATAGTTGGAAACGTGCCCGATAATTTATGCATAACAGGCTTTGCCCGTTATGCAAATTATCCCACGTTTCCAACTATCGTTGATGCCCTGGCAAACTCTACAAACTAGACAGTGATTCCTTTAATAATCTCCAAACTATTTTTAATCCCCTACCGGTGAAACCGGAGGGGACTATTGGTTTCCTCTGAGTCTGTCCGTCCGTCTGTCTAGCTGTCTGTCCGTCTGTCCAGCTGTCCCTCTGTCAGTCTGTCCCACTTGGTTTTCCGCACTTTTTTTCAAAACGCTTGCAGATATTCAGCTGATTTTTGGTATTTGGGTGTATCTTAATGAGTTACAGGTCAAGTTTGCGTTCCGTTTCAATGATTTTGACGAAATTACGACCTCTTCAATTTTTTTAGGGTTTTCCAGAATTTTTTTTCCAGACGCTTACAGATATTGAGCTGATTTTTTGGAATGTGACTTTACCTTGTTGAGTTACAGATCAAGTTTACATTTCGTTCCGCTTCATTGATTTTTGACGGAATTATGGCATTTTCAATTTTTAATGGGAACCAGATTACACTTGCCGGTAGGGGACTAGTATTGCTAATGCAATACTCTAAGAATGCTTGTTCTTCAAACTATAAGCGTATTTCAAAGAAGATGGGTGAACAAGGCAAGCGAAATGCCCATAGTGGGACAAACAAATGTGAAAAATTAATTCTAAATTATAACAAAATTTTCTTTGATATTTCATCTAACATTAAAGTATACGTTATGTGCAATCTCCACAATTTGAAAAAAAAAATTCACAAAGACTGAAATTATTTGCCTATGAAATAGCATATCGCCTTAAGAGGGCGAAAAGGATCATTTTCTTATACTATAACACAATTTTTTTTCGATATGAGTGGGTCTTCGCTCCATTTTTTTTTTAAAGTTTATCCTCAAAGTTTGCGTAAAAATATACATTTTTTGGTTAACAAAATATGGAGCAAATACTCACTATACCTTAAAAATACACTTTTATGACACGGCATTCACATCTTTACGAGAAATAATTGAAGTCCATTTAGTCAAGAGTTATATTACAAACATGATTTAAATGCCATAACTAATAAAACGTTGTGTAGTTAGTCTCAAAGGAAAATAATACTCAGGATTTTATTACTAGGGGTTGAACCCAAAGAATACCACATTAATTTTAATAAAAGAATAATTTTTGCCAAGAAAATTTTCCTCAAAAAGTTTTTTTTATCATAATTTCATAAATTTCAAAATTTAGAACTTTACTGTAAATACTTAATTCACAAACTGAATACGGTTTTTATGAATCTGAAGCTATAGGCATTCTGCACGCCTAGTTCACCCATCTCCCTTGCAAGGAGTTTCAACAATTCCATATTGGCACTGAAAATGCAGATTTCAGAATTCTAAGTCTCAGAATGATTTTTTTAAATTAAATTTTACAGGAAAGAGCTACATCCGTTCCTATTTAAAGGACTACAAAAATGTACGCGTAACGGGTCTTTCTATCAAGTAGATAAATTTCATTCTCAGGAAATATTTCAATGAGAGATTGTCGTATACTAGCCACGCACTCAGAAAAAAAAACTCCACCTTTAAGGTCTATTACAATAACAATGACAATAGTTTATTATCATAAACTGTAAGAGTTTATTATTATAAACTGTAAGTACTGTGTAGAGAAGAATCATTCATAAATTAATGCATAGAAAATACGAAAAACAGAATCTGTACTGTATCCAATAAAATACACAATCGAAACAAATCAACAAATAAGCATTTGCACGTGCTAAACATAAGGAAATATTTATAGAATGCATTTTTTATAAAAAGAAACATAATTCAATTGATGATTAAACAAAGTCACGAAATATTAACTAGCATAACATGTCATGAACCCACACTTTCCTATATAAGAAGCGCACACATTCTTACAAGTACACATTGTTCCGCTTCATCAAGTATCTGATGCCGTATCTCATTTGATCTGTTTTCGAAGTTATGATAATAAGCTCTGATCTTTCATTCATAGTCACACTTTAGTTGATGGATAGAGCTTCATTGATTGGCATCCATCGCAGATTTACCATAATTAAACATAATTCTCCGAATTACATATATATACATCAATTAAGAAAAAATACATCATTTTTAGAGTTTCATAAGGATTATGATATGAAGTTGGTCACGTGATCAAATCCTACTACATGAAAAATACATAATTTTAATCATTTTTTTAAAATTATAAATTCAATATTGATATGACTGTTGTCTGTGTGTGTTATTACAAGCTGTACGTATATTTTCTTTTCTAGCCAGATATCAAATATTCGATCATTGGGTTTAGTGATAGTCCAGATTACTTCAAAATTGACGAGACAACTGGTGCTATTTCTATAAAAACTGACCTCCGGACTGATTGTTTTAAAAGAACAACATATTTGGTTAGAGTTTTTAATGTGGTTATATTTTTCATATATAATGATTTAATACAAAAAATAACTTTCTCATTCTAAAGTACATGTATTCTTGAAAAGTAATTTGAATTATTCAAATCAAAACAAAATAATGTAAGGCATATATATATATATATATATATATATATATATATATATATATATATATATATATATATATATATATATATATATATATATCATAGATATTAGTGAGAGCGGAGAAGCAGTTCCCTAATGGACTGCAGTCAGTAGAAAACACAGTAAATGTGACAGTGGCCAGAAACATCAATCCTCCAGTATTTAATGCCACAGTGTACAGAGCAAGTATTGATGAGAAGTACAACTTAGGACGGTCTGTCGTACAAGTGTTTGCTACCGACCTCGATACTCAGGTAAGAATAGATGGTTTTCCATCGAGGTGATTTAAGCAAGAGTTATTTCCCATGGCCGCCATATTGTAGGTCAACATCCCAAGATCCCTTCATTATTCAACCAAGTTCAATTTGTTATATTGGACATTGAGGTGAAGATAACACTGTTTTTCTTATGAATATACGTTTGTTAAAGCTTCTTTTAATTCATAATTTTAATATTGTAAATATTTTTTACCATATATTTCTGGCATGCATGTTTAAAATTGGTTGCTCAAAGAGGAAAATTCACTACCTTGACCTACAAGATGGCGGCCAAGGGGAATAATTCCAAGGCAAAATACGTCATAGGAAAACCATCTTAGCTCCCCTTTTTTCAATTAATACAGTTTAATTAACAACGGAAAAAGGATGGAAAATAGCTTTTTAAAAGGTTTCTTTCAAATTTTTTCTTCAATACATAAAAAAATGGAATGACAATTTCTATTTAACAACTTGAAAAAAAGGATGTATTTTAAAGATCTTTGCTGTAACATGAGTGATAAATTTGTCATTTTGAAGATATTTGGGGAGTGAAAATAACAATACATCTTTATGCGCACAGTGTTCATATAAGTACTTTTGTTCACGCAGGATGTGCTCTTATACTCTATTATTGAACAAACTGGGGAGACGGAACCATTTTACATGGCTGCTAACACAGGAATCATAAACCTAAATCAGCTTCTTTCTGGCTCATCCAAAACAACATACACAGTAAGATAACAAACTCTAAAAATCAAAATTTACTAGATGCGTGGGAAACTGAATTTTTACTGGTGGTGACAGAAAAATTCCAATGTAATCCTAGTTCATGAAAATATTATAGAAAGAAGAAATAATTTACACATCCTTTGTTCAAAACACCCTCAGTGATCTTGGGAATGGAGGTAAAAAAAAAACATAAAACACCCTACTTATTATATATGTCTTTTAATTTTTTTTAGGGGAGCGGGGGGGGGGGGGTATACATTATTTTTCGAGTCTTCTAATTTTTGCATCTGCTTGATATTTCAAACTCAAACTGTATTTTTTTAAAACCAGAAACAGAAGATTTATAAGGAATAAATTAATTAGTAACCCAACCAAGTATGTACTCGAATAACCTGGGAGAGTGCTAATTGCAATTCTTTGACCGTTCCAATCCAAGTTGTACAAGTTAATATTGGAGCAATAAGTTGTACAAAATTTAATGTCAAGCAGATTGATGCATTTAGACGCGTTATATTGTAACGCGGTCCACACAGGTTATACAATATTTAAACAAATGTTTTTCTCCTCAATCAAATGGCTCGTTATAACCAAAGGTAAATTATTACTGAATATTTTTTTTTTCTGGTTGAAACACGTCATTTGTTTGGATAAAAAATATTTTGTATCGTATAACCTCTCAATATGACTTACGCCAAAATCGTATCAATCCGATTGACGTAACATAATTATAATTCTGTATAATTTGAAGGTATTTTTGAAGATCGATTGGTCTTATTTTTTTATACTTATATAACTGGTATAAATCTAACTATAAGTAATAAATTTAATAGCTTTCAAAGTTATACTTGTATAAACTGGATTGAAACAGTAAACGCTTATACAAAACCGCTTCGCGGTTCATAAAGCGTAAACTACATGTACCCCCAAAACAGGTTATACAGTATAACTTGTGTAGCTACATGTATTCATTCGCAAAGTGTCAAGGTTTGCTTAGAGTCCTTTGCCCCGTGAAGTAAATACATGTATCTCTTGGACACTTATTGAATGTATAATTATCTATTTTATATATATATATATATATATATATATATATATATATATATATATATATATATATATATATATATATATATATATAATTCTCGTAAGTTGATGCATTGTGACATTTTATATTGCGTCATTATAAAACGTTTTATTTCTTGGATCTAGGGGAGTGTTCATATTTTAATTCTTTGCTGGAAATATTCAAACAAACATGTTTTCTGCTGAATTTAAAGATATTGCAATTTCACAAAGTCTGTTTTCAAATACCTGAACTCTCATAAAGAAAAAACTTTGTGTAGGAAATAAAAGCTCCAAATCTCTATTAATATTGATGATTGAAAAATTGCATGGGGCGACAGCTAGTCAATTATTATGTGCAATGTTTGATCAATATCATACTTATCATTCTACATTTTCTCTTTATATATGTAACCAAATTAATTACCGTCTTCCTTGGAGTATTTTAGTCTTCGCACTATGCACTTCCTCTCTTTTGTGATTGGTAGAAATTGCATGATGTGAACATTTTCAATTACATGTATTTCATTGGTTGAGGGATATAAATTACTCAGGATTTAGACTAAGATCACTTACGTGTATATTTCGAGACAGTTATAACGCATTTTGCTTATCGTGCAACACAGCTTTACACCTGACTTCCAAATCGAGCTATATTCAACAAATTTAGGCACATCATAGCAGTTGAAACCATATAACGCCATGGCGTAAAGAGTGCAATATAGATGTCAAAGACGGACTTTGAGGCTATATTATGTATATTTCGGCATTGAACGAACATAGCTTTCGTTTATTGGGTTATCTTTAATCAGCCAATGCAAGCTGTGGTTGCAGGATAAAAGAAATAAAAGTGCAAATTTTATTATAAAATCAATAACCACAACTACATGTTCTAGTAATTTTTGCTACATATTGATAAATACGTATCTATGTATTTACTAAATATTGTTTTATCAATTGTTATAAACTATTTTTTAGTTGCCCATTAACAGCAATTTTTTTTTTATTCTTGAAGTGATTGTTCGATCGGTTGAAAGTTTTTTTTTCTCTTTTTTTTTTTCACTGGGTTTCGTGCTATTACGCTCTTTTCATCAAGTATAAGATTGCATGGAAATTGATGTTCAATACCTACAGTTTATCAATTAATAAACTCTTGTAAGTTGTTATTTCCTAACAAGGTGCCAGTAACTTAAAGATTGAAAAAACTACCTCTACCACTACCTCCTATCTTTTTTGATATTCCATGACTGTATATAGAAAGCTAAAGTATACATATAAATAAATTTACAATAACATTATGCAATTAGAATTAGATAAAGTTAACGTACACCACATTATACCTAGTGTTATATTAAAAGGGTAAGCATGCAGGTCATAAGTCCATACGTGGTCGTGGGACCCCTGACAAGCCTTATTCGATATTTTACGGGCTGACTGCAGCGACATCTTTCAGGGAAATCATAAATCTTCATTGCTTTTCTTATCTCTTGACCAATCACATTAATCCTTTCCGTTTCAAACACTTGGAACACGTAAACTGAGATGCCAACTGCTTACTTTCTGTTTACGTTTTATGTCAACTTTGAGAGCCCTAAGAGCTAGGTTCACTTTATGCACAAAATGGCCCTGTAGATATACCAATTTATTGACTAATACCCCGTGTACCATTTTCAACATAAATATAAAGTAGGGACTTAGTGCTTTCAGTTTATATAACAGAATTTCCTTTGAAGAGTCCAAGCATTGAAAAACAGGCTGTGTGAAATTGCAATGTTATTGAATTTTGCAGAAAACATGTGTTTTTGAGAACCTTCAGAAAAGAATTGAAATATGAGCACCCCCCTCGATCCAAAATTAAAATATGTTTTATAATCTTCATTAACAGTTCCTTTATAATATATTTACACATTTTGGATCGGAGGTTGTGCTGTATACGAAATATTGAAAAATGGCATCATATTTTGACCAGTTTTGAAGAAATATTCAGGATATGTGAATAATGACGCAATTCATGACGTCATAATGCATTGACTAGAAAGAAAATTACGTCATTTTCAGTAGATATTCATTCACCAAGTGCTCAAGTATTATTTATTGCCTTGTTGACTAAAACTATACCGTTTTGAATTTTCGGAATTTCACAGGGCCAAAAAGGCCCTAAGTGGCTCTTGCTCTTTAATTGGTGCAGTGAAAGGAGCAAGCCCATAGAACACCGAATGAAGTTTTTCAGGGGGTCTCGACGCAACGTCAGGAATTGGTACTAAACGTTGTAACGCTAAAAATGACGTCGAAAGGGATTGTTCTGACGTGCGCTGTATATGAATTAAGAGAATAATTAATTACATTGAACTAGTAGTAATCTGTAGACAGAACCTTGGTTAAAAGTATTTTCTTATTAATAAAGCAAATCATCAAGATGAGAATTATGTTTCTATTTTTCTATCAATTGTGTTTTTTATTCCATGTGAGGTCAAGCTATGTCAACTCTACAAATGCAGATTTAGACATTTACACTTACCGGTAGATAATTGTTTAACGATGATCATCTATATAACACCCCCTCCCCCCCCCCCCAACCCCCCCCCACCCCCCAAATCAAACAACCCAAGGAAAGATAAACGCACATTCTTCCGATAATTTACATTTTGTTTGAAGGCTACAAAAATACGTTAATTAATTCTAAATAAAGGAGGAAATGCACATAAACGTAAATTTCCGAATTGTGCGTTCTAGGAACGTCAGACTTCATTTTAGCTAGCTAGGAGACACTTCCGCAAGGCATTTCAATTCAATTCTTTTATACTTTCCGCAATAAACGATAAGATCGGATCAAACCTACATGTATCGAAAGTAATTTTTAGTACTTTACAGTGAAATAAATTTCAACCAATTTGGAACTTGAATTTGGAATAAATTCATAAGCTATTGATTATAATACATATTTGACATGGCGTCATTTAGGCATCGGGACATGTTTGCAGGACACGGAAGATGTTTGATTATACTCGCTTTGAAAGACGGAAATCATTCTTCACTTTTCGAAAACAAGTAACTGTTTAGAGGTACTCGGTGTATGTCAAATCAAATTTGTTTATTTAATGACAATTTATTTCAGTTTTACCTATTGAAATTGCGGTAACCTAAAATTTCATTGAATGGGACATCCTAAAAGACCTTTGTTTCAGTGGTTTTCCGTATCCTTTCTCTGAACAGAGCTTCTCAACAAATATGTTAGATCTAATTAAATGTGATGTTATAGAACAATCCTGTGAAATTTCGAAGAGCTGTGAGGAGATTTAAAAACTTTTTCGAGAAAAGGTGTCTTTTGAAGGTGCTTCTCTGTTACAACGGGACAATGTAGAAAAAGGACGTTATTCCCGAATATTATGGCCTGTTAATGTATGAATACCTTTGGATTTATGTTTATTTCTATTATATTATTATTGGAGAGGAAAAAAACTTTACTTTCATATAAAACACTTCATCGTCAGAAATGGACCAGAAATTTTAGCTGAAAACGGATTAGAAGTACATTTTCTTGTTGGTATCAATTCCTGACCTAACTTAAGACCACATGTAGATAGACTCAGGACCCCTGACTTTGTGACATGTCGTGAACTTTGCTGAATGCATTTACGAGTTAAATTGCAAAATTCATTCATTTATAAGTATAGATTTGTAGCTTAGTTTATATTCAATGATGGAAATTGAATTAAAGAAGATGGGCGTACTTGGCGTGCATGCGATCTGCAGGAATCATGCGTACGAAACATTTGTGGTTTAAATGTCCACGATTTGGTCGGCTGACCAGAAGTGGACAGACTTTACAAAGTTACGCACATAGGAAAATGTTTAGATTTACATTGAAATAGCTTTCAAATTTGAAATATTTTAGTCCATTTATCTTAATAGTTACGATAACACAGTCAATTGATACTTCACATAAATAATAAACACCTAACAACTTACAAGATAATAGGGTATGATATATGAAATAAAGTTTCAGTAGGTTTGAAAAGTTGCTTTCGCTCTCCATGCAACTGAAATTTATCTCTTTTAAAACTTATAAATGAGTAAATAAGATCCAACTGATAAACGACTTGATTGTTTGTATAAATTATTTTTTAAAAAAGTAAGTTGTTCCATGTGAGGATCGAACCAAAACTTCTCGCCTGCTGTGTGCACAGGACTGGTAACGCACACTACTAAGCTATCATCGCTATACAAACAAGCTTGAATTTAAAATGGCAAAGAAGCAACGCATTTACACATTGGTATTTTTTGGAAAAAGTTCATTTTTTATAGTCTCTGGGTCTTCTCTCCATTGTTTTAAAATGTTTGTTCGTTTCTTTGATTACAAATGCACACAAATGTCTTTTTAAAATCGTGGAGAGATGACCCAGAGATAGCAAATTTTATGAAAAACGTGTTTAAAAATGTAACAATTTGTACCAAAATGACTCATATAACCATGTTCCAAGTTATTTTTAAGGAAATCAAAACACACTATAGGGAAAATATTCTCCTTTCCTATTTCATAGGAACATAATACATCAAAAGAATGTTAAAATTTAATTTTATAGTTCAATAAAGTTTTCACTTTTCAAGTGCGCCCAGATTCCTGCCGAATGTCAATCAAAAGCGCCCTCGTTCTTATACCAAAATTAGTTTTTGTTTGATTTTTTTTAATATGTGAAAAAAATATTCATTAATTCTTATACTGTTTAAAGTTTAAATTGACTGCTAAGAAGGACATACAATAAATAGTCCAAATGATAGTAAAGATTTGAAAACCTTTATCTAGATATACATGTTATTATCTTTTACAGTTCACTGTGCGAGTTCGTGATCAGTCCAAACCAGAGAAATTTGGACAGTCCCAGGTGGAGATCACAGTAAGAAGAAACACTAGCCCTCCATCGTTTCTTAGACCGCAGTATGGAGCAGGCATTGATTTTAACCAGGCTCCGGGACAAGTGCTAACTACCTCAGCAGTTGATCCAGATATGTCTGTATGTGGACTCATTTGCATCATATAGCTGTCATTAATTTACTTTATATCATTGCAGTGTATCAGTGTGGAACTAGAGGATATTCAATGTTTTGTAGATGAATATGGAATTTATTTCACGAGTGGGACAAGATTTTTTGATTTTCACGGGTGCGAAGCACGATTGAAAATATCAAAAAATCGTGTCTCACGAGTGAAATAAATTCCATATTCATCTACAAAACATTGAATTTTCTGTTTATTACATTTTCTTATATTTTTTCCTTTGCCTCTGTATTTTCGTAACACAGTGTCATAGGCTTTGACGTCATAGTTGAGCGGCTGAGACGTCATAGCTAAGCGATTGCGAGTAAACATGGATTTTTAACGGGATATTTGGAAAAAACTTTCAGTTTGGCAATATAACTATTAGTCACTGTCAGGTTGGCTCATTAACTCTATCTTATAACAGGCCAGGGATTTTTTTAAACACTCTTCGTGAAGGGAAGGAAAAGCGTAAGTTTTGCCGCACTTCTAACACTCTCACACTGTGAGAATACCATTTTGATATCCTTTTACACTGTGTCAGAATATCACTTTCATTCAGTAAATAAATTACAGTATTTCACTGTTGTAAATGTAATATATATATATATATATATATATATATATATATATATATATATATATATATATATATATATATATATATATATATATATATATATATATATATATATATTAGGGATGGCAATTTGTAATCGGTTAACCGGTTACTCGGTCGGAACGATGGTAATCGGTTCGAAAAATCTGTAATCGGTTAGGCGGGAAAAAAATAATATATGCTTAAACTTGAACACTTTTTCCTTTAAATTGAATTCAAAACATACAAATTAAAATATCTTAAATGTTAGCATTTTTACCTATCTATTTAAGCTGATTTGGAGATAATTAAGGCGGGGGTAATTGGTCAGTTTTCGGGATGTTAATTGCTGTTTAAACACCACGTCGTTGCTCAACCTGTCCTGTGTTTCTTTAATGATATTAATTAAAGGATCGTTGAGTACTCAAAACGGGTTATAATGTGTATCTATCCTTTGCAGTTATTTTTCGAATTATATAATTAAACAAACATTGTAAATTAAGTGTCAGTTAAGACTTTTTTTTTTATTATGGTGACAATGCAGAATGGACATGCGTATCACCTATTCTGACATACAATTTTTTCTGACATATATTTTTCCTATAACTGATGCTACAGACATGTTTCCTGGGTTTTTAGCTCACCTGAGCTGAAAGCTCAAGTGAGCTTTTCTGATCACCCGTTGTCCGTCGTCCGTCCGTCCGTCCGTCCGTCTGTAAACTTTTCACATTTTCGACTTCTTCTCAAGAACCACTGGGCCAATTTTAACCAAACTTGGTACAAAGCAACCTTGGGTAAAGGGAAGTTTAAATTGTTAAAATGAAGGGCCAAGTCCCCTTCAAAGGGGTGATAATCAAGAAAATACAAAAATTGGGTGGGGTCATTAAAAAATCTTCTTCTCAAGAACCACTGGGCCAGAAAAGCTGAAACTTATGTGGAAGCATCCTAGGGTAGTGTAGATTCTAAATTTTTCAATTCATGACCCCCGGGGGTAGGGCGGGGCCACAATAAGGAAATCCAGGTTTTACATTGAAATATATAGGAAAAATCTTCTTCTCAAGAACCAGTGGGCCAGAAAGGCTGAAACTTATGTGGAATCATGCTGGGGTAGTGTAGATTCTAAATTGTTCAAATTATGACCCCCGGGGGTAGGGCGGGGCCACAATAGGGAATCCAAGTTTTACATTGAAATATATAGGAAAAATCTTTAAAAATCTTCTTCTCAAGAACCACTGGGCCAGATAAGCTGAAACTTACTTGGAAGCATGCTGGGGTAGTGTAGATTCCAATTGTTCAAATCATGACCCCTGGGGGTAGGGCGGGGCCACAATAGGGAATCCAAGTTTTACATTGAAATATATAGGAAAAATCTTTAAAAATCTTCTTCTCAAGAACCACTGGACCTGAAAAGCTGAAACTTATGTGGAAGCATGCTGGGGTAGTGTAGATTCTAAATTTTCCAAATCATGACCCCCGGGGGTAGGGCGGGGCCACAATAGGGAATCCAAGTTTTACATTGAAATATATAGGAAAAATCTTTAAAAATCTTCTTCTCAAGAACCACTGGGCCAGAAAAGCTGAAACTTATGTGGAAGCATGCTGGGATAGTGTAGATTCTAAATTGTTCAAATCATGACCCCCTGGGGTAGGGCGGGGCCACAATAGGAAATCCAAGTTTTACATTGAAATATATAGGAAAAATCTTTAAAAAATCTTCTTCTCAAGAACCACTGGGCCAGATAAGCTGAAACTTACTTGGAAGCATCCTGGGGTAGTGTAGATTCCAATTGTTCAAATAATGACCCCTGCGATAGGGCAGGGCCACAATAAGTACTACGGGGGGGGGGGAGAGAAATCAGGTGAAAAACAGCAAGGCCAAAGTTACTCAGGTGAGCGCTGTGGCCCATGGGCCTCTTGTTTATTTATCCCACCCGTTAAATTGAAACAACGTATATATCTGTTAAATATAAACAAAATATCACTAAAGATAATATCTTCATAGTCTTGTTTATTTGAATTGAGCTTACAGTACTGAAATATATTTAGAATTTTTGATACGATTTACCGATTAATCGATCGGAACGTCTAGCGGTTAACCGATTGGCAATTCTGTATTCGATTGCCATCCCTAATATATATATATATATATATATATATATATATATATATATATATATATATATATATATATATATATATATATATATATCTTCCCAAGAAACAACGTTCTCAGGAAACTGCAATAGTCAAGCTATTCGAGAAAATTGGCCCTCAAGTGGCAAATTCAGAAATTTTATCAGAATTTTTCAACGAAGAAAAAAATAGAAAGAAATTTAAAAAAAATGCATTGTAGTAGTAGATTACAAAGAACTGTAGAGATGTAGAGATTACTTATTTTGTTACCATGGAGTAAAGTTGTTGATTGTTTCAGGGCACGCTTGTGTATGAAGTAACTGGATTTTTCTCAGCTCCAGGATATTTCAGTGTGAATTCCTACGGAGAAATTAATCTAATTGTTAATTTAGCCAGTGACACTGCAACATCCTACACCGTACGTTTTTGAAGCATTTCATAAAACAGTATACATGTACATCTACTCTGTTCATTCACAAATTTTCTATAACAAAAATGTCTTATAACCAGGCAATAACAAATCATTTCAATCAGCATCACCATGCATAAATTGTATGAATTTCCTTGAATGATTATTTATTTTTAAACTTACTGACATGTTCATCTGATGTCTGTCTTATGTTTTTCTCCACCGTTCATGTTTCCACTCCTACTCTAGGACCCTTCGACCATTATCACAATATTGCCACAGGTCAACTTTGGGTGGATAGGATTCAAGTTTGTTTAAGTGGTATCATGAAAAAATCTTTTCTAAAGAGGAACTGAATCAGAGAAGAAGACACTTGCATGTATATGAAAGCATCCTAAATGAGTATTTATTCAAGTTTGTCCCCGGGGTAGGGTGAGGATTCAATAGTGAATCAAAGTTTCACATAAAAATGGATAGGGGAGTGCCAAGTATAAATTTGAAGCCCTTCACCTGTATATGGTGACGTCTCAATATGAGTGAAAAATTCTCGAATTCTATGTTGTAAAACAACATACAATCAATCAGTCAATCGCTTTCAGATAACTTCACAGTGTCAGTACTAAGTAGCCATATGTTTTATGCTTTTTTCAGTATGTAACTGATAGTTGTTCATTGTATCTGTAAACATTGTTAGTCCCCAGTTCCAAAATGGAATATAAATTTACATTTTCCCTTAATTTTTATAATCTTTTGCTTTATATAAAAAACAATTTCACTGTAAAATGTTTTCACAAAGAAAATTTTCCTAAAACGTATTGCATATTATATAGTGATACCTTTTGAATGATAAAAAATATAAACATTCACTTTCATTGCTTTAAACATTTAGTTCAACAACTGAGTTTGACTATAACATAGTTGAAGCTACATGCATGTATATACATTTCCTACGTTGCCATGTTCTGTTATGATTAGTAGGTAGTTTAGGTTGCTATAGACTCATTTTAATGAAAATCAACCTTGCGTTTTCATAGAAACCAATCTTTCTATGACCAATTCTTTGGAAGAAAAAAATCAAAAGATTAATTTCTCTGATGCATTGATGTCCTCAATGTTATGAGCAGAACACGAACTAGATAAGAACAATATTGAAAGCATTTTTCTGTAGATAGTATTTAGAGCTTACATTTAAGACTAGAAATTGATTTTGCAGCTTGGCCTGTCAGCTTATGACAGTGACTATCCAAATGACAAGGCTTATGCTAATGTCACCATCACCGTCAACCGTAATCCTAATGCACCAAGCTTCACCAGCCCCTCCTACAGTAAAACCATTAATGAAAGTTATCCACTGGCCGTCAGTTTGGTGCAGATAAATGGGTGGGACGCAGATAAGGTAAGCACTTTAGCAAGGTTGTAATTTCTCACTCTCGGGTCGTAAGTGAGGTTTAGGCTACTAGCACTTGCAACTTCTCTTTTGAATCATTTATATGATGATCTTTGCTTGTAAGTTTTTCTCATAAAATTAAACAATACTGTATTTTAATACTTACCAGCATGCTATTGAGTACAGACTGGAATCCAGCGATCCTGTAGAAGGCACCAATTTTTTCTACTTGAATCCAGCCACTGGACTTTTGATTGTCTCCAGACCACTCACTGAGACCATTACACGGGCCTTCACTGTACGTGTGATGAAAATAATTAACTTTTTTTAAGTCTGATGCTGAAAATATCATAATTATACCCGCACTTTCTTAAGAAGTTTGGGTATATTGTTGTTACCCCGTTCCGTCCTTTCGTCTTTCTGTCCATCTGTCACACTATTTTCTTCCTCAACTACTTCTACATTTTAAGCAGCAGCCAACTCATCTTTAGCATCTTTTGGAATATATTTGAGATGCCTTGTACACTGTACTTATGCAAAAAGTTTTTGAAATTTTCATTTTCAACCTGGGAGCCAAATGAGGATGAGAAACGATTTTTAACTCACCTGAGCTGAAAGCTCAAATGAGCATTTCTGATCACCCGTCGTCCGTCCGTCTGTAGAGCCGTCCGTCTGTAAACTTTTCACATTTTCAACTTCTTCTCAAGAACCACTGGGCCAATTTTACCCAAACTTAGTACAAAGCATCCTTAGGGGAAGGGGAGTTTAAATTGTTAAAATGAAGGGCCAAGTCACCTTCAAAGGGGAGATAATCAATAAAATGCAAAAATTGGGTGGGGTCATTAAAAAATCTTCTTCTCAAGAACCACTGGACCAGAAAAGCTGAAACTTATGTGGAAGCATCCTGGGGTAGTGTAGATTCTAAATTGTTCAAATCATGACCCCCCCCCCCCCGGGGGGGGCACAATAGGGAACCCAAGTTTTACATTGAAATATGTAGTAAAAATCTTTAAAAATCTTCTTCTCAAGAACCAGTGGGCCAGAAAGGCTGAAACTTACCTGGAAGCATCCTTGGGTAGTGAAGATTCTAAATTGATCAAATTATGACCCCCGGGGGTAGGATGGGGCCACAATAGGGAATCCAAGTTTTACATTGAAATATGTAGTAAAAATCTTTAAAAAATCTTCTTCTCAAGAACCACTGGGCCAGAAAGGCTGAAACTTACCTGGAAGCATCCTTGGGTAGTGTAGATTCTAATTATTCAAATCATGACCCTGGGGGAAGGGTGGGGCCACAATAAGTACTACAAGGGGGGGGGGGGGAGAAATCAGTTGAAAAACAGCAAGGCCAAAGTTACTCAGGTGAACGTTGTGGCCCATGGGCCTCTTGTTTTAAATACAAAAGCCTGGTTACCTGAACTCCTTTTACTTTTTTCCCAGTTTCCCAGTATCCTACGTATTTTGGAATATGATTTAGAATGTACTGATGTGTAATAAGGTTTGGAATTTTGAATTTCTCACTGGAGGGCGAATGGGAAGTAAAAAAATCCCACGTTTTCTATAAAACCCGGCTCGATAGAGCACTCGCTCCGTGAAAGGAAGGTCTTTCGGATGAGACCTTGAGGGGCAATATGAGAACCATCTATCCTTCTGTATTCAATAATCCAGAAGAAAAAAGAATTAGATAGATTACATGATCAGTACGTATTGGTCCCTGCTGACAAAGCAGGTAACAACATTGTCTTTGTTTGTAAGGCTCATTATAATAAATGTATTTTAGAGGAACTTGGATTTAATTCTACATGTGGTAATCCAACTTATACTCATAGTTCTCTTTCTAAGGAAGAAATTCTTCAAAATCATATGTCAGTTTTGAATATTTTTAATATTCCAAACAACCAAAATGAATTTGAATTACCATATCTATATTGGATTCCGAAACTTCATAAAATCCTTACAAACAAAGATACATAGAGGGTTCAAGTAAATGTTCAACCAAGTCTCTTTCTTTACTCCTCACTAAGATATTAACAGTAGTGAAAGGGAAACTTCAAGAGTACTGTGCAACAATATATTCGAGAAGTGGTGTAAATCAGATGTGGATACTTAAAAATTCCAAGGAACTTTTGGAAAATTTGAAATCCCAAAATTTATTGAAAACAACAGCTTAAAAACTTACGACTTTTCAACTTTATACACAAGCATTCCCCACGATAAATTAAAATCCAGGCTTTTTGATAAGATTAACAGCTGCTTTTTCAATAAAAATGGAACTCGTAAATTTACTTACCTTGTCATTGGTCATTTGCAAAATTATTTTGTTAAAAAACATTCTGATTGTACACACAAGTACTCTGAAGTTGACATTAAAAAGATGCTTGAGTTTATGATTGACAATATCTATGTGGTTTTTAGAGACTAGGTCTTCCAATAATCTATTGGAATTCCCATGGGTACCAATTTTGCCCCGTTATTAGCAGACCTTTTTTGTATTCATGTGAAGCAGAATTTGTCCGAAATCTTACACGTGAAAAGAAGAAAACACTTGCTGTGGCCTTCAACTGGATATTCAGATATATCGGTATCATTTAGATATAACAATGGTTATTTCCATTCTTATGTCGATAAGATATATCCCGGAGACCTTGAGATAAAAGATACTACAGAGTCTGACACATCTGTTTCACATTTGGATATTTTACTTGAAAAAAATGTTAATGGTAATCTAACAACCAAGCTTTATGATAAACGTAATGACTTTAACTTTTCAATCGTCAACTTCCCTTACTTTGCAGCAATATACCTTCATCACATGCATGCAGGGTTTATATCTCTCAGTTGATTCAATACGCAAGAGCATGCTCTACGTATGTACAATTTCTAAAATGAGGTAAATTATTGATAAACAAGTTGATGAAACAAGAATATCAGCAGTCTCGTTTAAAGTCATCATTTCGTAAGTTTTATGATCGATACAATGACCTTGTCAGCAAATACAATTTATCATTGAGTCAAATGCTGACTGACGTTTTTCATACTAATTATTAGGCCAATATTTACACACTGAATTGTCGACGGATTTTTCCGTTATTTCCCGATCATGACAAGGAGCACACGGCGGGTGTGACCGGTCGGCAGGGGATGCTCACTCCTACATGGCACCTGATCCCACCTCTGGCGTTTTGGAGGTCCGTGTTTGCTCTGCACCTATTTTGTAATGTTTAATGGACTTTTGAGCTTGAATACTGTTCGTTATCTCCATATATTTCACTTAAAAACCGAGGCCCCGTGTAATGGTAGGCGTTGGTACGATAAAGAACCCTCACTGCTCAATGGCCCTGAGTGCCAAGTAAAGGTCTAAATTTGAAGCCCTTTACCGGTATATGGTGACGTCTCTATATGAGGGAAAAATTCTCGAACTTAAAACAACATACAATCAATCAATCTATAAAACCCGGTTCCCTGAACTCCTCTTACAGTTTACTCAGTAGCCCAGTTACTTTTTAAAATGCGATTGAGAGGGTCATGTAGATGTGAAAGAGGTTTTTGAATATCTATATTCATCCTTAGGAGGGGCGATCAGGCGATGAAAAATAATGTTTTTCTACAAAAACCCTGGTTCCCTGAATTCCTCTTACAGTTTTTGCAGTAGCCAATTGATCTTTTGAAATACGATTGGGGGAGTCCTGTAGATGTGTAATAAGGTTTCTAGATTTCGATGTCCCCCTACCCCCACGAACATAGGCTCTTGGGATGTTAAAAAAATGTTTTTCTAGGTAAACCTGGATGCCAGAACTCCTCCTACATTTTTGCAGTAGCCCATTCATCTTTTGGAATATGATTGGAGTGTAATAAATGCCATAGATTTTAAAAATTTTCATTACATTTATCAGCCGGAGGGGGTCGATTAGGGGAAAAATGTTTTCCTACAAAACATGTTTCCTGAACTTCTCACATTGTTTTTGCGGTAGCCCATTCATATTTTGGATTATGATTGGGAGTGCCCTGTAGATATGCAATAAAGTTTTGCAATTTTGATGTACACCCTGGGGGAGATTAGGGGTTGTAAAAAAACGTTTTTGTACAAATACCTGGCTCCCTGAACTCCTCTTACATTTTTCGCAGTAGCTTATTCATCTTCTAGAATATGACTGAGAGTGGCCTGAAGATATGCATTAAGTTTTCGAAATTTGATTTTCACAAGGGGAGAGGGGAATGGAAGTCAAATAAACGACTTTTTTTTACGAAAATCTGGTTGCCTGAACTCCAATAGGCAACTCATATTTTCGTTCATATAATTGGGAGTATCCTGAAGATGTGCAATAATGCTTTGGGATTTCGATGTTTTGGGGTGGGAGATAGGGACTCAAAAAACAAATGTTTTCCTAACAACAAGAGGCCCATGGCCCACATCGCTCACCTGAGTAACTTTGGCCATGCTGTTCTTTATCAAATTTCCCCCCTTGTAATACCTATTGTGGCCCCGCCCTACCCCGGGGGGCATTATTTGAACAATTTAGAATCTACACTACCCCAGGATGCTTCCAAATAAGTTTCAGCTTTTCTGGTCCAGTGGTTCTTGAAAAGAAGATTTTTTAAGATTTTCTTATATATTTCAATGTAAAACTTGGATTCCCTATTGCAGTCCCGCCCTACACATGGGGCTCATGATTTGAACAATGGATGCTTCCACTTAAGTTTCAGTTTTCTGGCCCAGTGGTTCTTGAGAAGAAGATTTTAAAAGATTTTTTTCTATATATTTCAATGTAAAACTTGGATTCCCTATTGTGGCCCCGCCCTACCCCCGGGGGTCATGATTTGAACAATTTAGAATCTACACTACCCCAGGATGCTTCCACTTAAGTTTCAGCTTTTCTGGCCCAGTGGTTCTTGAGAAGAAGATTTTTAAAGATTTTTCCTATATATTTCAATGTAAAACTTGGATTCCCTATTGTGGCCCCGCCCTACCCCCGGGGGTCATGATTTGAACAATTTAGAATCTACACTACCCAAGGATGCTTCAATGTAAGTTTCAGCTTTTCTGGCCCAGTGGTTCTTGAGAAGAAGATTTTAAAAGATTTTTCCTATATATTTCAATGTAAAAATTGGATTCCCTTTTGTGGCCCCGCCCTACCCTCGGGGGTCAAGATTTGAACAATTTAGATTCTACACTACCCCAAGATGCTTCCATATAAGTTTCAGCTTTTCTTGCTCAGTGGTTCTTGAGAAGAAGATTTTTAAAGGTTTTTCCTATATATTTCAATGTAAAACTTGGATTCCCCATTGTGGCCCCGCCCTACCCCTGGGGGTCATGATTGAAACAATTTAGAATCTACACTACCCCAGGATGCTTCCACATAAGATTCAGTTTTTCTGGCCCAGTGGTTCTTGAGAAGAAGATTTTTTAATGACCCCACCCAATTTTTGTATTTTCTTGATTATCTCCCCTTTGAAGGGGACTTGGTCCTTCATTTTAACAATTTAAACTCCCCTTCACCCAAGGATGCTTTGTACCAAGTTTGGTTAAAATTGGCCCAGTGGTTCTTGAGCAGAAGTCCAAAATGTGAAAAATTGACAGACGGACGGACGGACGACGGACAACGGGTGATCAGAAAAGCTCACTTGAGCTTTCAGCTCAGGTGAGCTAAAAAGTGGTTCTCTGAACTTCTCTTTCATTTTTGGCTGTGGCTAAATTATCTTTTGGAATATAATTGATTGTGTCCTGTAGATAAGCAATAGAGTTTTAGAATTCTCATACCAGTACACCATATGCAACCCAATGCGTACGGTAAAAGTAGTATCAGGCTTATGTATATCAGGCGCGGATCTCGAAATTTTCCAGAGGCGTTCATGTACTTAAACTTCTATTCCAAACGCTTGTTTTGCATACCTTTGTGTAATCTATTCCAAATATGCCATGGAAACAGGTAAATTGGGGGTGGGGGTTGATTTGGGCAAAGTGTGCATGGATTTCGAAAAAGGGTTCTCTCCACACAAATACTGATATAATTTTAATACTATCCAAAATTTTTAAAAACTATGAAAATCTCTATGGAATAGAATAATATATCTTTTTTGTGTTGACAACAATTAAACGCCTTCCAAGTATGGGCTAAACCTAATCGCCACCTCACCTCAATTTTTTGGTCACCTGAGTCACTCAGATGACCTATTGCCATCTGTTTTTGTCCGTCGACATCCGTTGTGCGTTAACATTTAAACATTTTCTTTTTTTTTGGAACCGCTAAACCAGTTTCAACCAATTTTGATGTATAGCATCTATGGGAAAAGAGCAAAATTTGTGAAATTCTTGGCTCCCACCCATTTTGGGCATAATGGGTGGATGTAAAACTATTAAAATTAATTCAATCTTTAAAAATCTTATTACTGCTTGACACCAAGAAGTCAAACTGTTGGCATTGAGCTCTGTATCAAAATTGTGAAATTCAGGGGTTATTGAGTTAGGGTTGGGCTCTATTGATTATATAGTGAATATGCATTAATTCACCAAAAATCTTCTTTTCTGCTCCTGTGTATTAAGAAACAAACTAAAAACATTGTTATGATGAGCAGATGTGCTTCTTTTAAAATTGTGAATTTGATGGTCCCACTGGGTCAGAGGTTCTTGTGGAACGGGGGTTGATTATATAGTAAAAATGCATCAATTCTTTAAAAATCTTCTTCTATGCTCCTTGGGTATTATGCTATCAAAAAAAAAATCATGGATATTATGAGTAGGAGTGTTGCCTCTTCCAAAATTATTAATATTACGCCCCCTGGGTTAGGGTTGAGGTGTTATGGCGGTGATCTATTGAAATCATGTGAATATGTGTTGCTAATTTCTTTCAAAGCCTTCTGTGCTAAGTGCATGGTTTTAATGAGCAAGGGTGCCTCTTTCAAAAATTGGCAATTTCAAGGCCCATGGATTTAGGAATCTGGTGTTAGGATGGGGCTCTGTTGATTAAATTGAAAATTATAATTTCTTTGAAAATTTTCTTCTCTGCTCCCCGCTATTAAGCAAACAAACTAAGTGCATTGTTATGATAGGGTGTCCCTTTCCGAAATTGTGAATTCCATAGCACCAGGCTCAATGGTTCTTGTGTTAGGGCGGGGCTCACTGCTTTATTGATTTTTAGTGAAAATTCGTTAATTCATTGAAAATCCTCCTCTCTGCTTCTAGGTTATTTACAGATAAATTAAGTCCTTGGTTATGATGAGGCAGGGTGCCAAATCCAAAATTGTGAAATTCATTGCTCTTTGGTCAGAGATTTTGATGTTAGAGCGGGACTCTATCAACTACCCGGTATTTAATACTTTGCAATCTTCTCTGCTCTTGGGCATCGAGGAGGCAAACGGAGTACAACTCTGTGTTGACCACTGATTTAAGTGAAATAGTGATGAGCAGAGCTCTATTGATTTTGTAGGGATATTTTTACTCAACAAAGGGAAAGTTTTACCTTTTGTCATTGCGTATCACTGTAAATAATATAACTGATAGATCAATGTAATAAAAGAATTAAACAAAAACTTTTAATGTATATTACAAAAAGTTATTAATGGTTTGAATTGCTAGGTAGACCTGTAAAAAATGGATGAATAAAAATGAGACTGGTGATGAATTTATTGTATAGAAAACTTATATGAGAGGCCAATGGGCCACAGACTCACTTGAGAGTTCATATTTCATACATATATATTTTGTGTAAATTATACAACTATTGTTGCTTCTTTCCTGCTCACTCAAATATGAAGGGGGCATATTTAGAGGCAACCACCTATGTTTGGATATTACTGATTTAGACAGCGTGTAGTCTAGTAATCTAGTGTAGGATTGCTGCTAACTAGCGCTTTATTCTTTTATGAACATAAAGAGACATATATAGCAAAGGAATAAGTAAAAGTACATGTAAGTTTTAAAATGTATAAGTAGTAAGGCATCTTCCTGTACATTTGTCCTCTGTCAGCACAAAAATGACACCGATTTTACATTCTTTAGCTTCAAGTTCGTTTGAGAGACAACGGTATTCCACCAAGATCTTCAACAGTTGCTGCTCCTGTAACAATAAAAGTTACAAGGAATGACCATGCTCCGAGTTTTGCTGGGCCTTTTGTAACTAGTATTGCTGAAACAGCGGCTATTAATGTGTACGTTCTAATAGTTACTGCAACAGATGGAGATTCAAACGTAAGATTTCTGATCACAGGAAGATATTGGAATGAATTGACACTGGTATCTTGAAAAATATACATGTAGAGGACTTTCTGTTGCTATATTGAGATATGATTGCAATATACTAGATACATGTAATAAATATTTCATAAAATTTATTCACCCCCCCCCCCCCCAATGAAACTGTATTTATGTGTCTGTTACAACATTAGCGATTAAAAGGGAAATATATTTCAAGATTCATTCAAGTGTCCATCTAATCTACAGTCTCGTTCCTAATTAAAAATCACAAAACGGCTGAAGTGCAGAGCTGAAATGTGCTTTAATTGTTTTTGGCCATATATCTCTAAATATAATGAAGGTACTTACCCCAAAACTTCAGTACTTAGTGATAAATCCTTTGACTGCCAAAATACAATCCCAATTTCTAAATCATTGTCAATCAGGTCCTGTCTAGTTTTTTATTTGAGAAATCCGTTTTTGAAGTTTATTTTCAGAGTTCTCCAAACATTTTTGATAATGTTAATATCTGAATATTGTTGGGGCCAATTTATGGTGTTGATGCCATTTTCAGTTTTCCACGTACAAGTCTCTCTAGATGTATATACTGGTGCATTATCTTCCTAAAAGATATATAATCTGTTCTGCTAATATTTAGCAATAACTGGCCAAAGACTTGCATCAAGAATTTCAGCTTACTTTCCGAAATTAATTTTTCCCTCTTTGGGCATTAACGTGCCAACGGCACCATGAGTAAGATACCCCTAACACAAAACAATTAGCTGTGGAGTCTGGTGGTCAATGTAAATTCCAAGATAGTATGGTTTCCATTTTTCCTTTTTTCCCCTCCAAACAAAAACTTTCCTGTTTTTTTTCCTAGAACAATTTATGTTCCACCGGAGAATATCACTCGGGACCAATTACGATTAGCAGTTCAGTGTAAATGAGATCGGCAAAAGATTCGGCGCTTCAGTCTATTCTGCTTTGAAATGGTGGTTGGCTTCTTCACAACTCTCCTGTGATACTCATTTTCATGTAATCCTCTTCTGAACTGTGCGTTTTGATAGTTGATTCATTTAGAATGCATTTAATTATGTTCTTTAATGATGACTGCCAGGGGCAAGATAGAACAAGATAGGAGCATCTTTGTGAAACATCATGCCTCAACAGTCTAGATAAATTTTCATGGTAGCTAACTTGATTTGACTGAGTTTTACTTGGCAGTGATTGTTACCTGTATCATTATCGTGACTAAATGCATACTTTCTATATTATCAGATGGTTCAAAAGTTATGGCTCAGTGAAGTCAAATGTACAGAGAGAGAACAAAACAGTCATAGACCAATCATATACTCATTTGTTCTCGTGAAGCACAAAGAAAACCTATTTCTATCATGTTTATTAAAAGAATTTCAATAAATTCTTTAGTTTACTATTTGCCAAGCGCCCGGCATTAGAAGTGAAAGTCACGGGTCTTTCGGATGAGACCTTAAAAACGTAGGTCCCGTGTCACGGTAGGCGTTGGCACAATAAAGAACCCTCACTACTCAATGGCCCTGTGTGCCGAGCATAGGTTTAAATTTGAAGTCCTTCACCGGCATACGGTGACGACACTATATGAGTGAAAAATTCTCGATTAAGACGTTAAACTATATACAATCATTTCGTCTTGTTTGCCTTACACAAGTGTATGCCAAAACCCATTAACTCTAAACTTAATAAAAATCAAATTTTCTGTGGGGAATCTACCTAATATATTATACAAACATGATTAGTGATTAAAACTAATTCGTAAAACTGTAAAAATAAAGTTCCAATTGCAATTTATTGTCAAAGCACCATACCGTAAAATAACATAGGTACAATATACTGTTAAATAATTTCAGCTGAAAGGCAAATGTAAACATCTTACTATTTTAAGTAAACTAAACATAGCTTTCTTCCTTGCTGAAGAAGCTGTTTTATTACTAACAAAAGATTCATTATTAGAAAAAGTTATACCTTAGAAAACAAATTCATCAACAACAGAAAAGTTTTTCTGAACATAAGTAAAGACTGTATATGAATTGTCAGGTGTATTAAAAATAATAACCTTTGTTTTAGTTGCATTACCTTGCATTCAAGTTTTACAATGCAAGAACATTGCATTAAAACAGCTTGAAATTAAGGTGCTGACTCTGCCAAAATTACACTATCATCAGCATCAAGCAACAAGTTTCAAAAATATGTCTACCTCCTCTGTACTAAGCAGAAAATGTACAACTTTTGTAACATATGTTAAACCATCATATGCCCTAGAAATAAAATCGAAAAGGTCATTCAAAAATATCGAAAACAGGACAGGTGGTAACTTTCACCTTGACATACGCCGACATTAAAAAATACCCTGACAGATTGCGAAACAGGACAGGTGGTAACTTCTCACCTTGACATACGCCAACATTAAAAAATATCCTGACAGATTGCTACATGTTCCCTGGCTCCCGATACATTACTACTAGTTTGCATTATTATATATGCTAGAAACAACTTTTTTGAAAAAATTTCATCAATACTATGATGTACTAGTATTTGCTATAGAGCTATCCTGTTAACAGAGTCAAATGCCTTTTTATAATTATTGAGTGCACAATATAATCGTTTTGCGTTGTAAATAAAAATCAAATTATCACGTCAAATATAAAATATTACGACAATTTTTTTTACCCAGGGTCTCCACATCTGAAAATTTAACCATGGAAAAAGCTGTGTGAAGGCGAAAAGTGATCGCAAGCACAAATGCGTGTTCAACTTTCTAAGCTTCATTATTCAATGATTGATTTCAGAAAACCTTTTCCATTGCAACACAAAAAGTTTACATAACAATTTTTTTAATAACACCCCCCCCCCAAAAAAAAAATAAAAGGATTATGTATCCTAGTTTACTCTTTAAATGTACCAAGGTTAATCATAATTGGACCAAAACTTAGGAGCATTATAAAAGAATCTTCATAGAATTTTTTTTATTTCTGTATGACAAGTTTTATTTAAATAGGACCAAAACTAATGTAGGAGTAGTATTGTGAAGAAAGGATTTACAGACACACAAACGAACAGTTGAACAAACAACGACATCTTAACTTTGCCTGAGCGTTTAAGTGCATATACGAGTATGTATGGTCTTTGAAAACTTACTGCTGGTTAATATTGTATAAGTATCAAAACTTAATATAACCAGGGGGTAAATTTGATATAACTGTAAGTTTGCTCTCTCTATTCTGTTCTTTCTAAACGTTAAATTTTTCTACTCTGCATTTCTCGCCGATTTTCCTCCATTGTTTACCTCTCCACGTACCCGTGCTAAAAATAGCGCCACGCGAATTTTTCTTTAAAAACGGGCGGTAACTCTGAAACTTAGACTCCGTGTACATTTTTTTTCGTAAAGATAAAAGAAATACGTATTATATAAAAACAAAGCAAGGTGAATTGATTAAAGGCAAGGGAAAAAGAAATTTGATAGGATGAATTCTTTCCGGCAGGGACTTATATACTAATTATTGTATATAGGTCCCTGTTTCTGGCCAACGAAACTTGATTCGGATGTTTGTCGATTATCACGCAAGACATCGTAAACGTTGCGTTACTGCGCTGGGTTTTTTTTATTTTTCGTAAATCTTTATTATATGGTTAACATATTGGATTTCTCCCAAATTATATGTGTACAGGAAAATTAACTCCCATGATAATGACAGATTGTCACGCTTCACAGCATATTCGCCGATCACAGTGGATAAAAAAAAAGCATAAACACAACTACTCAAATTATTAGAACAGGCTGTAGAAAGTAGTTGTCAACATTACTGAAATTCTATAAATATTCAATCGTAGCGGCCGCCGATTTGGACCATGGCGTAGCTCGTTTAATCATGGCGCACATTTTAACCATGATGGCGTGCCGCCATGGTAAACCCCCTTTTGGAGAACCTGACTTACCTCCCTTTGATCAGTCATTAGATGACCACCAAATTTATGCCTTATTCCGGATCAAAGCATCTCAACATTAGTAAAACTTGGAAATTGAAATGCAGGTCTATGATACTTGACAGCTGAGTCAGTCATATTGTGACTTTTAATTTGGCACTTGAGTGTACAACTGTAAAAAGCTGTTGTTTCCACCTATTCGCCGAACTATCCAATCACTTTGCTCAGAAAATGTATTTTTACATATTTTTACAAATAATGTAGCTGATAGTATATTGAAGTTGACTTTTGTAAGACAGATTTATTTAATACTGTTTGCAATGTTAATAATATATTTTGGTCGAACACATTAAATGATAAACAAAACTGAATTCCATAGAGAAGAAACAGATATACGAAGAAATGCAACAGTCAGTCAGCTCTTGTATACATGTAGTTTTGTGCAAATCAGACATCAAATCAAGGGAAGTAAAATTGTTCTATTGTATGTATGCATAGTACCATTTAATAACACTTTTTATTACATTTTCAATAATGAAATACTGTGATTTATTCATTGAATAAAAGTAGTATGTTTTCACAGTGTGAAATGATACCAAAATGATATTTTGTCACAGAGTGAAAGGATATCAAAATAAGTAAAAATGATTTCTGGCCTGTCATAAGATAGAGATAGTAATTAAATCATCTTGATAGAGACTAAAACTTTCCTCCCAAACATATTGCTAAAATCCATGTAACGTTTTCAATCTCACAATTGCTAAGCTACGACGTCTCAACCGCTCAACTGTGACGTCACAGTATATAAAAGACTGAGGCAAAGAGAAATCAAAGAAATGTAATAAACAGAAAATTCAACGTTTTGTAATTGGATATGGAGATTATTTCATTCATGAGACAGGATCTTTTTGATATTTTCAATCGTGCTTCGCACTCGTGAAAATAAAAAAAAAATTCCTGTTCCACTCGTGAAATAAATTCCATATTCAACAACAAAACATTGAATATCCTCTATATGTATGTACAGTGCTTTTCTACGTATTTACTGTTCTTCATCCGGTGTAAAGACGAATAATGACTCACATAGAACAATGACCGGGGGTCATTTTTCAACGACAAAAAACGACCACCAGCCATAGTAAATTTTTTTTTTTTTTATAGAAAAAGAGCCCCAGGGGTCAATTTTTTGTGTGTGCGTCCTTTAAAAATTGACCTCCTTTGAGAAATGACCCCTTTTCCAATAGAGTGATATAAAATTTATAACAGGGGATTGATGCCAATGTTTGAACTGTGTGTTTTGCTTATTTTAAGTCCGATTCTCTCACTGTGCTTGGCTACGACTTGAGCAAATGGAAACAAGTAACTTGACATGTCTGCTTAATCATTTTGTATCAATTTTGAATCATATAATAAAACAATTATTGCTGGGTTTTTTTTTTTTTTTTTTTTTTTTTTTTTTTTTTGTCATTACGATGATTTTCCACCATCGAAAAACAATGTTCACCTTGCCCTTTCGGCTCGATAAATCTTTTACTCTTCTAGATTTTGAATCATCGCATTGACCTTAGAAAGGCAATAATTGTAGAATGTAATGAGATCAACATATCATCGATTTATCCCAAATTTAGCTTAGGTTAGCATTTTGGCCAACAGGTCTCTTGATTTATTTTTTTTTTTTTTGTCCCCTAAAAATTTCAACTTTAATCCACAAGGGGACATTATTCTACGGGGGTCATTTTTCTTCTCATAGGGTATGCAGATTTTTAGGGTGATGACACTTTCCCTAGGGGCAAAAGGGTCATTTTTCGACGTCGAATAATGACCGGGGGTCATTTTTCACCGTTGAATAAATGAATCATGGTATTCTCTGTGAACATAAATCATAGTTTAAGCAAACCTCTTTAAAATGGAATCACGTTTACTTGGAATTTTAATATTGTTTTTTTTTTTTTTTACAAGATATCGCCATATGGACAACTAAGATATAAATTAATAGGAGATGGGGATTTCCAGCAATTCTTCAGTATTAATGCAAACAATGGATATATCAAACTTCAGCGGTCGTTGACCTTACAAGATGTGAACTCCTATCAGGTAATAATATTTAAGTTCTAATTGTTTCAATTATATTTAGAAAGATCCTGTTTTACGAGAAATTGTTTCTGTCATTGTTGCTGTGAGAGGTAATGTAACACGCAACAGATTCACTATTATAACCAACTCAAAACATCTCTTAGAAAAATGTATGTAAACAAGAAGAATTTCCTCCTTAGCCACATTTCAAATTATTAAGTTTCATTCATAATTTAAGAGGAGCAATAATTATACCTTATTTTAATTACTAGATCTTTAAAACACCTCTTTTGCAACATTATTTCGGTATTGAAAGTCCAAGATGAGCTTTAATAATTTTTTAAAATATTTTTTCTTCCTTTATTCTCTTGTATTTTTCGGAGAAAATGTAAATATATATTGTTTTGGCTGCAGAAAAGACAGTTTAGAGCTCAAGATTTGCTGTTGATTTAAGCATTATATCTGAAAAACATATTGTAATGGCCATGGAGTAGAATTTAATTAATTAGTTTATTTTTTATATGACTGAAATGTGTTATCATTTATTGGGAGTATTATCAGGGTGGACTTCATTACGCATAAACTACACTGCTATCTGAATAATAACAGAACGTGGTATCGTCTATTTATAGCACATTTGACATATTTGTTGCATTCATTTATACAGGAAATCCTCCATCCTATGAATTGAAGTACATACCTTTAAAACCTTTCCATGTTACTGTATTTTTCAAAATTATATTTGAATTAAATACGTGCCTAACATTGCCACAAGTGCACACGATTGCAGGAGTCATGGAAGTTGTTTACATCCCGCCGACATCTTATTTGTGTTAGCCATAGTTTCGTATTTGAACAAGTTCTACTTTTTCATGCAATTCGATGTTATAATTGTTTGTGAATATCCACAAAATTGATGTTTGAAGATGTTTTACTAAGATTTATCAGCGGTTTTACTTTAAACGGGATTTAATAGTAGTTACACATTTTTATTATGTCAGAGCTATTTGAATATCGTCTGCTGTACGATTGCAGTTTTCTATCATGAAATATACGTTTAATTCACATGAAATGCTTACTTACAGTTGATGAAAACATCCTCCAGATCCATATCATATTATTTATTATTGCAAATGTAAATATTAATTCCGTTTTGTAGCTGTAATCCACATTGTACGGCAGCCTTGTTTGACGTTGTTTGGCACTGTTTGACAGATCTCTGTTTGTACGGCGCCGTACAATGCTGTGATTGGTCGAGCGTCACCGTACAGCTTTTTCATTCGTTAATTTGTGTCACATGACTACTTCAGAAACTTATAAATATAAGCGCCTCGCCAGTTTATGGCAGATAAGTTGCAGCAGCAGCATCCAAATTCTAAATTCTAGGTGAGGAAAAACTGCCAATTATCTCCCAACACACTGGACACCTGATATTTGATATTTAGAGCTTTTAAATTCCAAATCAACTTTTCTACCCCTTTTACCCTTGAAAGTACGGTTGACGCCACAGACCATAACAAATATTACTTGATATATCTATATGTATCCAATATAGACTTTTGTTTACCATACTATCCTTTCCTGTTGTAAGATGAATTAATAAACCAATATTTGAACTGATACCAAGCTTTGTCCTTACTGAGAATCATGAACCAAGAATATAGGAGTGACCTTGAGAAATGTTGTATAAGTACATTGTATGCCCCCCCCCCCCCATTTCAGGATGGCCATCCGTGGGGAGCTTACAATATCAATCAGAATCAGATGGAGTCGGACATATATTTTACTTCTTTTAAATTGAAAAAAAAAAATGAAAAGATATTTACTGTAATTAATTTTTATGCATTTAAATTTATGAATAAAATATTTAAAAAATGCCAGTGGTAGAAAATAAATATTTCAAAAGAAGTTTAAATTGCTAAAAATAAATGTTAATTTTCAAATTTAAAATAATCCCGATTGATATAAAACGTTATCAATCAGAAAAAATTGGAAAATTAATTAAATTTTTAAAGCAAATTTATTTCTCAGTGGCAACTTCAAAAGATAAGAGCAGAATTTTGTGTCTATTTTTCAAGTCAAATATATGATTTTGTATAAACAAGCAAATTCAATGAATTTTGGTTTATCACTTTCGGTGTCTTTGAGGATGGGATGCCATAATTTATGGCATATTGTAACTGTCTTGTTTGTGTGTCCTGTATTCTCTATGCATCATACAAAAAGACATAAAATATTGAATTAATAAGTTATGGCAAAAATTATAACATTTGGAATACATTTGGAAATGCTTGTCATAGGTAATGCATGTGTCAATGAAAGTCCTGTCTTTTATCATTCAAATTTTATGACCAATTTAAAGTAATGTTAAAAGTTTTGAAAAGTAGGTCAAACTTCAAGGTCAAGGGGTAAAAAATCATAATATATCTGGAAAGGTCTTGTCACAGGTAATGTACATTTGATATATGAAAGCTCTATCTCTTCTCATTCAAAAGTTATGAGCAAGTTAAAGTTTTTGTGACAGACTGACTGACAGACGAATGAAATTTAATGTCCCCTCGCTTTCACGAAAGCGGGAGACATTGAATAATGTTTTAGTGGGTGGATTGGCTGTGAGGGTAATCAAACTCTATAACTGTTGAACAGTTATTAATTTACACCCGGAAAATAGAATATATATTGTTGGATTTCCTCGGAGAAATGTTTCCTTTGGGGAAATATTACTCTAGAGCAAGTTTTCCAGAGAAAAAAGATTTAAGAGGAGAAATCCTCCGTTACAAGACCGGTAATCATTTAAGAGTTGTAATTAGAAAATGAACTACTTTTTGACAGGGTCGCATTGTGGCGGAGGACGGAGGTTCTCCTGCACGATCAGCCACCACCATAGTAACCATCAACATCCGAAGAAATCTTAATCCTCCAGTATTTAGCCAAAGGGATTATAACGTCAGTGTATCTCAGATTACACCAGTTGGAGTGAATGTTATTGCTGTCACCGCCACGGATGCTGATCTGAATGTACTGTTGAATCATTTTAATTCATATGGGTCAATGTTCGTGTGTAAGAAAAAATTTACTTATTCGTGGGGACGTAATTTCTTAGGTTACTCGTTCATACAGAAGATTCAATGAATCAATATGTTTAAAATAAACGTTCATGGGGATGTAAATTCGTCGGTAAGGGTGACCCACGAAATCCACGAACATTGGTCCACCACGAACAATAAAGATTCCACAGTAATTATTTGGAAGCCCTTTTTGGTGTTTACTGAAAATTTCCAACTAAAGGGTTATAAAGACGTTTTCAGATCAATACGAGGGTTGTCTCAGAAAAGCGAATCATTTTCAACATTTTTTGTTTCACTTAAACCATGAAGTTAAGAATTTTTGTTTTGAACAAATTTTATTAACAATATGTCAAAGGGATTAAACACAAGTTCTAAAAACTTAGATAGTCCTCTCCCATAAGAATTGGCATTAGAAATTTTAAATTTAATTTTATTTTAATATCTCTTTAAATACTAGTAACATTTTCCTATTCTGACTTAAAAGCACTCGGCGCAACACCGACGACGTCAAAACTTAAACTTA
Organism: Saccostrea echinata; assembly: GCF_033153115.1. Classification (NCBI taxonomy): domain Eukaryota; kingdom Metazoa; phylum Mollusca; class Bivalvia; order Ostreida; family Ostreidae; genus Saccostrea; species Saccostrea echinata. The sequence goes on from NW_026889771.1 coordinate 10,324,489, forward strand.
GTTATGGCGTTTGTAAATTTTTCAGGAATTGTGCGTCTTTTCCTTAAAATGAAAAAGAAATTCAGCTGACGTAGAAATTCGTCACTACGTATGATATTCAGGTAGTATTCGAGATACCAATCTTGGATATACTAAAGTCGTCGAAAGATCCTGAAATTAATTCTGTGAATAGACCATTCCCTAACCCCAATCATGATCGAAACTTCTTCGGACAGAGGTCTCCAGCTCCAGATCTTTTTGTTGTCGTCATTTACGTACGTCTATCAAACGCCTCTTCTGTAGAATAATCAGTCAAGTGATCCTTGAACTTTTTCATGTGTAAACCAGTATCAGAGACTCGCTTTGGTGCCGTTTCAATTTTTACATTAATTTGAATATAGTTCAAACCTTTCTAAAAAGAAGCCAGAGAGATATTTTTATGCAAACAATTTTGAACAGAAACATTAATTTTACAAGATTTTACAATCAACTAAAGTTTTTGGTCTTAGTCGTAAGTTCTTTTGTTAAACGAGACCCTGTACATTAGAGGGTAATGTAAGTGTCCTAATAAATCTATCTATTGCAAGGGCATACCGTCAATGGATCATAGTAAGCTTTTACACATAAATTCTAGTAGTATTGAGCTATTTGAAAAGTGCTCCGATCCTGGTGAAATCTTAAAAATGAATTAATTATTTCTATATTTAATGCAGTTGACCAGCAAAAAATAATTCAGCATGCAGACTTACAAGTATGATTATAACAATGAAATAGAAGAATCTCTATAGGATCGCAGCACTTTTCACAAACTACAATGGTTATTGAAAATATTTATAAGCCACAGTTAGAATTTTAACTTGGTTATGACCTTGCACTATTGAAATTAATAGGTAGCCTTAATTGCAGAATCCAGTGACTGCCATTTCACGTGACAAGTTTTAATGGAAAATATAGTCGTCCTCAATCTGTAGTTATTAACCATAGTTTTAAAAAAAGAACTTACGACTAAGACAAAAAAAAAACTCAGCTTAGTGTAAAATCTGGCAAAAATTGATTATTCTAATAAGAAATACTCTCATATAAATATGCCTGAGAACCCCTTTAAAAGACGATAAATACCATTTTCAATTAATGTAAAGAAGAAAATTATTGATTTTGCAAAATAACATTTTGGTCTTAGTCGTAAGCTCTTTTGTAAAACGGGGCCATGGTTAATAAGTTTTAATAATTATTATATGTACGATATTAGTAACGTACTAAGAGAATGGTCATCCTGATTAAAGATTTGCATTTTTATCACGAAAAAAAATCGCCGATATTTTCATTCCACAATGTTAATTGTATTGTGTATTTAAACGGAAGATATTTTTATTCAAAGATTTCCACCTGAGTGTTTTGCTAAGAATTCGTAGAATAATTCACTTTTAACCAATTCAGATCCTTCGCTCTGTATTTTGAATGTTTTTCCTCAATTATTTCAGAAGCCAAATAATGAAATCGCATACGAAATGACAGATACCACACCAAATCTGAATGGAGCTGGTTTGAACTTCTTCGGCATAAGATCTGAGAAAAACAGAGGCATAATATACATTGTTCTGCCCTTGTATACTGACAATCAAGACACACCGGTGTACACGGTTTGTATTCTTAAAAAGTTATTCAGAGTTGTGTGCAGGGAAACTATATATACCATATTCTGTTAAGTCTGAACACCACAGAGTCTGACACATCTATTCTATATTTGGATGTTTTACTGACTTTAGGCGGCAACGGTCAACTAATAACTAATCTGTATGACAAATGCAATGACATCCCCAACCGGTCCATAAAATACCTGGCAGTCTACCTATGTATTAGTAGTCCTCTATCACCTGCATAAGGTCCCCTTTTTTTTAATCGAGGCAGACTACTGACAAATAAGTTTATGTCACAGGGATTTCAACAGCCTCGTTTACATTCAGCGTTTTGTAAATTCTTTTTCGTTATAGTGATTTTATTTGCAAAATAATGAAATCAATCACAGGGTCATATTTTGATTGAAATATTTTATACCAATTTTTTTCATACTTTATTTGATTATGGATTACTCCGTCTATCTGAACAAGATATAGGACCAATGGTGGTTAGAAAAGGGATGCTAGCTTCTTCTTGACACCTGATCCAACCTCTGAAATTTCCAAGGGTCCGTTGTTAATGTCTTCTTCAGATTTGTATTGTTCGTTTGTTTGTTTTCTATTTTAAGATCGATCACTGTTTGATATTTTCACCCTTTTTATTCTTGAAATATTTCCTATGCAACAGAGTGAGTTTTTAGTATTCATTGAGAAATTTAAGGCTTTTATTTTTACATTCATGAAAATATTGCTTTAGTTTCACTGCTTGAATGAAAAATCTTTTCCTTTCAGTTTTCCGTTTTGGCTCTTGACCAAGGAAATCCCCAAATGGTGGATCGAGCTACAGTGCGAATCTTTGTGAACAGAAACTTATTTCCACCTGTCTTCCAAGGAACACCTTGCAATGCTACTCTGAATTTCAACAGCACCAGAGGTACTGTGATATTTATACTTTTTATTTCATAGGATATCAATTTTAATATATCTACATTAAATTTTACAAATAATTTTCTTAGATGAACCTGTTGAAGAGAAAATATGTTCAATTCTGTATGAACTTATTACGGGGTCAGAGATCATAGCGTGACCGAATCACAAGGCGAGATATCTTGCCTACATATTTCTGTCACTGTGAAACTGGTTTCGGAACGTCCAGCGTGATCACTGTTGATAGTGATGACAAAGATAAATTCACACCTATGGATATTTTTTCAACCAACTGATGTCCGTTAAATTTTCCTTCAATGTGATGAATGGTTTGAATATTAATCAAAATCGCGCTACCTTTTTAACCCTAAATTCCTTTGAAGGTATATAAACTGAAACATACGTTTTACTCAGCATATATAAAGAACTCACAAAACAGTAAGATTATTTTCAATATCGATCATTGTACATGTTCTATAATTATGGACAGAGATTTCCTGAACTTGGTCGCGAAACTTTAATATAAACATTCAAATGCTGGAGCTAGGCGAACTTTTATGACCAAAAAACTTCCAGTTCAAGGTCACTGCGGGTCACAACATAGTGATACGGCGGGCCGTTTATGTAATATTTCTTTTCGAATATATTCGTCTTAAATGTGAATATAAGTAAATATGAATCACTGGGAATGAACTTGGTCCATGTAGATTCCTTCGGGCTTCACAGGATTTGATCACTTGACCAACCAAGCTCATTTCCCAGTGAACTTTCTAACATTGTTGTCTATTTCTTAATTGTGTGTATCATTCACATTCATTCATTCATTCTTCCATTCAGTTATTCACTGATTCATTTAGCACTGCGCAATGCTTTACTAAAACTTATATTTGTCTTTGTACAGTGTTTGTTTTATTTACATCCACTGATGATTATTTCCTTTATTTCTTAAGAAAACCATTGTCATTTATCAGTCAGTAAACAATATGAAGCATATCACCTGTAAGATTTCCTGAGCAGTGGGTGTTCCATCAATGAAACGTACAATGATGTACATATCCGTAATACAATGTTTCATCTAATAAATCCTACTTTAAATGATTATTTGTACAGATATAAATATAAACAATAGAATGGCTTTCTTCGTTTATTAGTACGGGAATTAACATTGCAGCTATTGCAGAAAAAAAATACATAACCGCTTACGCAGAATATGCATTTTTCTGCAACAACTGCAGCAATAATTCCCAAACTAACAACCAAAGAAAGCATTTTTTGTTTATATAAACCTAAAACACCCCTATTATATTATTATAAAATATAGCATTCCAGGTAGACTGCCAAGTATGTGTAGAATGGGTCATTCCATTATTTTTTTGTTACACGGATTTCTGAGTCAGTGTAGTTGAATGTTTTTTTTAGCTGGAATTGGCGGAATGTATTTTCTTTATTTCATTAAAACATGTATCAATTTTTTTGGTTTGGAATATAACCTGCCCTTTTTCTTGTAAGTAAATTTAAGAAATAATTCAACTATTAAATAAGTACACGTACATAAATATTTTCTTTCTGAATTAGGAATCCAAGTGATTCATTTTAATCTAAACATGCCTAATTATGGTGTCCGGATAGGGCCATTTGCAAAGGCTCAACAACGCGTTCAGAAAAAAGCGCCGTCGCGCTAACACACAACACGCTGTCACGCTAACACAAGTTCGCACAACACGCTGTCGCGCTAACACACAACGCGCTGTCACCCTAACACAAGTTCGCACAACACGCCGTCGCGATTACACACAACACGCTGTCACGCTAACACAAGTTCGCACAACACGCCGTCGCGATTACACACAACACGCTGTCACGCTAACACAAGTTCGCACAACACGCCGTCGCGATAACACGCTTTCAAGCAACACGCCGTCGCGCTAACACACAACTCGCATTCGCGCTATCACAAAGTTGTGTTAGCGAGTTGTGTGACAGCGCGACAGCGTGTTGTGTAAAGTTGCGTTAGCGCGACGGCGTGTTGTGTGATAGCGTGACAGCGTGTTGTGTGTTAGCGCGACGGCGTGTTGTGCGAACTTGTGTTAGCGTGACAGCGTGTTGTGTGTCAGCGCGACGGCGTGTTTTTCTGAACGCGCTGTTGAGCTTTTGCAAATGGCCCTATCCGGACACCATACCTAATAGAGTGTGAGTGTGTGAGAGTTTGTTTATAAATTGATAAAAAATATAATGCAAAAGTTGTATTGAAAAAGGTGAAGATAACGAACAGTGATCGATCTAAAAACAAAACAAAACAAAAAAACAAAAAACAAAAAACAAAAAACAAAAAAAAAAAACCTATAAATAATACAAATCTGTGAAGAGGGTATCAAACACAGACCCTTGGAAATTACAGAGGTGGGATCAAGTGCCTGAAAGGAGTAAGCATCCCCTGTCACACCCGCCAGGAGCCCTATGTATTGAATAGTCTGACGGAGTCCGTAGACAACTTCAATATAAAAACAAAGGCCTAACAATGGGTATGAAACACCCAATGATAGATTATATTTTCTAACAAGGTCATTATAACGACCATATAATTTTTTTAAAAAGCTGATTTTAAACGAGGTTGTTGAAATCCCTGTAACATCGACGTGTCTGTAAGTAGCCTGCCTCGGTTAAAAAATTGATCGCATTAGGAGCATGCTCTTGAATATCGAATTAGTTAAGAAATGTAAACATCATATGCAGGTGATAGCGGGATACATGTATTACTACAAAAAAAGGAAAGATGACGATGGAAAACCTGAAGTCATCTTGTTTGTCAAAAAAGTAGTTAGTTGACCCTTATTGTCTATAGTCTAAAAGTTGTGTAAAATTTCAAGAGCCTTCATTTGACACCACTAAAAAGGGACTAGCCCCTTAAATTGTTGGGATCTACGGCCTCTAAAAGTTTTCGCTTCATAACTCAAAAACGGTAAAGAATTCGACATTGCTTTCGCTTGAAACTTTGTTCGTTTACATCTTATTAATCACATAAACTTGTTATTTTGTTCCAGTTTTATATGCAAAACACGTGTCCATTAAGATCAAGATCTAGTAAATGATTTTGGACTGCCTTTTTGATGCTAGATCCATTATGACGTCATAATCAAATTAAACTTTCTTTTTCCCGTACTTTACAGCTGTAAAAGAATTATGTAGAAAATAAAGTACTTTTCTGGAATTCAATTTGAAATCATGTGAAAAGTAATCCCGAAACCTATATTCAATTTAGTATTATTTTAAAGAAGAGGCTAAGAACATACAAAATACCGTTTTCTGAGAGAACGTAGGCAATCTGGATACATTTAATTTGTCTGATATGGAAAAAAACTCCCATATTCATGACTGATTTTCTTAATTTTTCATTGAAAATGAAAGTTTAAGATATGATTTTTCGTCTTGTTTACCTACACATGATGCCCCGAAACACCTTATTTGACCAAGCTATACTTATAAAGCTTCATTAAAGGAATTTATTTCTCAAATTTGAGAAATCTGTAGGCTCCTTTTATTTACTAGATTTTGACCTTAAATCGATTTTAAATTTTATATGCTTTAACTGCAAACATAACCCTTAGACTGCATATTTAGTAAAAACAATTTATTTCTAGATCATGAGTTATTGGGTGTTTTTATTCAATTTCGGAGATTCATCGCGTGTGACTAGCGATATGTGGTTGACTCTACTGTAACCAGTTAACACACAAGCTTTGTATATTCTTTACGTTGTGAAAAAGAAAATGGATTATCCATTTTGAAAAACGTAATAAATTATTTTTTAACATTTTCTTTTGTTTTCAATTACGGGTTATTATCATGATTATATAAAACTCTAGACATGCAAAAAGAATGGTCAGAAACCCACGGCAGACCTATCTCACTTCAAAATGATTCGTTATTTGATTGATGAAAAACAATGAATTGGATGAATTTTTGTGTATAATTATGTAACTCCGGCACCTGACCAAGGTGTGAACTTCAAAAGCAACAACTGCGTCGCACATTGTTCATATACCTAATTACGGCGAGAGATCGTAAAGTTTTAATATTATAATTCAAGATTTGAAAGCAGGTAATTTGATTTTTATGTATAATTTATTCAAAATTTTGATTGATTTTAAATTTTCAAATTTTATGCTATCATGATTTTGTAGTACGAATAAATATCGGTAGCAGCTTAGTTGACTATAAACCTTTAACGTATGTCCAGAACTGTAAATTTCATAAATTTATATAGTTTTTTTTAATGATTATTGGGACTCGAAAAAAAATAATAAGTGCCGAAAGAATTCAATCCACGCATGCCTCCAAAATTAATTATAATAATAAATAATTATATTAAATTAATAATACAACTTTATTTCAATGACACAAGTATCTCAAACTATAAGTTCATTATTACATTCCAAAAGTCAGAATCGGCAAGGTAGCCATACTATTTGTATCGTTTATAGTACTTATCTTCTTAACAGAAGAGATTTTTTTCTTGTAAAAAAAAAAAATGTATATATCTTTTCAAAATCACTTTTCTTGGTAAGTTTTTTTTATTTCTTGAATTGAGACATGTTCCGTAGAATTCACATATCGAGAGAGAGAGAGAGAGAGAGAGAGGTACACCCGTCAATCAAAATCACTCGATATTGTGAACTTAGACTGGCGCATCGGAAGCATTTCCAATTTGGTTTGAAATATTCTATTGGTCAATTCTGATTAAACATGTAATATTGAACATTGTTGGAAGATGGAATTTCTGTTTGGTTGTGCCAAACCGCGGGCTTCGAGATTTTAGGCCAGCGCAGAAACCCTAAGAAGTCCACATTCTCAAAGACCAGTACTGGATGTAAACCGTACAATAAATCATACAATCACTGGAACATGAGAGGTTTAGACTCGAACTTTTGTCTGAACTAAACCGATATGTATCCTCTTTCTTACCAATCTTTCCTGATCTGTAACCGTGAATGCTCAGGGATTCTGAATGTAGGATCGCCATTTTTTCGGCAGGGAGGGGGGCTACATATTTCCATGTAAGCATAAAAACAACATAAGTTTCAATGTTTAGCACTTTATAGGTCAAAAAAAGAGTGGAATTGCAACTCAACGAAAAATGTACATATCTAGTGTCACGTTAGTGTCCATTGTCCCGTAGGACACAGCAATGTCTTCCTATGATACTTACACTACAAAACATTACAGTAACTTTTTATAAGACCTTTCTATTGATATCTGACAAAAGAGACTGTCTCTTCCAGCTGAAATAACAGACAATCAATGCACAGTACCCTAATTATAGACCCAGTAAACCATGTCAGTCTATCTGTGCAATTGTGTCGGAGTTATACCTTTTAAGGAAGCTCTAAACACTGCACACTAAAGAGTTCTACTTGTAAGGTAGTTTTATGCAGTTAGAGTGATCCGCTGTAAGATAGAAAAAATAGTTATTTACAGTTTATTACACAATTTGTAATAGATTAAAATATTCTCAGCATTAAATTAGATCAAGTATAAGAAATTGAATTCATTGTTTCCAATAATTTTCCAAATGTATGTAAACAACCATGATTTCTGTTCATGAATTGTCTTTGAACATTTTTCCTTCAGAAATAAGGTAGGTACCCTATGTTGAAAATGAACTAAATAGCTTCAATATGCACACCCTTATATGACATATTTTTCTCCAAGTCCAAAAAAACACTTTTTGTTAGTGCTTAGAGCTTCCTTAAAAGAAATCTCATTTTTGGCATTAAGATTTTCTAAGGACAGAGAATGTGTTATGACTTTGATTTGGACAAGTTCAAGGACACTGTGTGTAAAGTGTAAAAATGGCTTAGAGTCTATTAGAGAAAATACAAAACCTTTTCTGGCCATATCTTGTAATAAAGGAACATTAAGATTTTATACTTGAAAAAAAAATAATGTTATTTGAAGCTGCGTTAGAACCTTGAGCTAGGGTCATTTGGACAAGTTCAAAATTTTCTATATCACGCAGCTCCAACGGAATGCCTCTCTTTGCTTTACAACGAGCTTTGCTCTAGTTTATGAATATATCAATAAATTAGGATTAGAGGTTTAGCAGTTTAGAGAACTGATTAAACTGAGTGCTGTGAGACCTCATTATTTTAAATATTCATTGAGGTATAAATATAAATGATGTATACATAATTCTGTTTTAAAGATGTGTCTATCTAGTTGCATTATATTTGCATAGTTTTGTATATGTCTATGTGTATTTATATGTTGTATTCTTGTTACTATTGTAGTGTTGAAAAAATTCAAAGTATCCCAAATACATTGGATCCTCATTCTAAATTGTCTTTTTTGTTTCTATAAACACCCCAAAAACCAGTTTTAAAAATGACACCCAACATGGTTAGACGGCCGAATAGTCAAATACTACATACCGGCTAACAATATTGAGTTCAATTAAAAAAAACACTGAGAGACGTTTGTCTGTGATCATTATCATCCATCGCAGTGTTTATTTATTTTCCCAGATTTTATAAACTCACTGTATAGATTTATTCTTGATATTACAAATTGTGTGAAATTCCAGTTCAAAATTTTCAAACGTTGAAAAAGAGTTTCCGTTTCCGTGTCGTGTTTTTCATAACTGCGATAATACGTGTCGGTTTTTTTACCCGCGTGTCGGTTTTTTTTACCCGCGTGTCGGTTTTTTACACTGTAGTGCTAGCTTATTTATAAGCTCTTAGTCTTACTTAGTCTTAATTAGTTACTAGTACTTAATTAGTCTTCAAGACTTATTGGAATTTCAACTTAAAATTGTGCTGAGTACAACATACAAGTTAGCTATGAATACAGCAGGGAAAGCGAGGAGGAAAAGAGGAAAGTACTACGATTTGAGGGCGATAGAGTTATAGTGAAGGTTGTAGCATTTCTGTGGAAAGCTCAAGATAGCAGACGGGTAGAGGAGCTCTATTTGATTTAAGATCAGCCGAATCCTGACATCCCAGCAGGCCCGTAGGAAGCAATTTCAGTTTGGGGGAGGGGGCGGCACAGCCATACATTTTCATTTGAAAGTTGAGGGGGCACTACCAAAAATTTCCTCACAAGCAAAAAAAAAGTTCATAAGACGTTTTTATTGAAGGGGCACAAGCATATAGTATCTTATTTACTATAATAGTAATCTATATAACGACATCCCGGTTCCTACGGCCATGCCCAGTTTTTGTTGTAAAAAGGGAAGATGGCATTGGAAGGAAAAAAGATCCTCCATCGGAATCTATTTCTTTCGAATGAATGCATTGATCCTGTAGAGCAACAAAATATGATCAACAGACAAAAACCCAGGGAAAAAAGCCACAGAACACACCAAAAATAGTATGCAGATATGTCCAAAGATGTAGAAGAAAGTTCTGGTGATTCTGAAGTTGACATTTGTTTTACTTTTCGGTACCACCAGGTAGAAAAACTCCAGCCAATGAACCACATGTTATCGAAACAGAAGGAACTGAGGGACCAGCGAACCAGAGGTCTGGTAATCCAGTAAATCCCTGAACCCCAAGTAGATGAGGGTAATGGCTCTGAACCCAATAAAAATGAAAATAATACAGTACATGTATTAAAAAGATAAACAAGAGTAAAGGAGACCCCTAAAACGGCTAAACGATTATCAGGTATTTCATGTAAATACTGATGACAGGAGTAAGAACAAAGTTGACATTCTCAGACAAATGCCTGATGTTACCGAGGTTCCAGAGAAAAATTTTTTTAAAGGCTCTAATGGACCTGCTTTCCAAAATTTAGTACAACTATGTTTTTTGACTTAAGGTATTCAATGTATAATGACCATTTTTTGTACCTAACAAATGAATGGTCCGATATTTTAATCATGGTAGCATTTTGAAGGTGTTATGAAACAAAAATACGTCACCAAAGGAATTTACCAAATTTTTATTATTATTCAATTAATTGTATCTTGAAGTTAATATTGACGTCTACGGGCAGCGCATGTGTTACTAAGATGTTGTAAAAAAGTAATTTGAATTTCATACTCTTTATTACAATATGAAATAAAATGAATCATTCACCATCGATATCTTGAAAAAAATAAAATTTCCTTTTTTTCATCGAGGGCAGATAATTCTTCAAAAACTTTTCAACTGCTAAATGACAGGCTTCTTACTTGTTATCTGTAGTGTGTGAATTTGGTTCATTTCACTTTCATCTTTATATATCAATGCATTTTTAACTAGTTTAAGATGATTCAAAATTGTTCAAAATCCCTTCATTATACATTGAATACCTTAACTGCTGTAGTTTTTAATGTCATTTAATCAAATGACGGGGAATTCATTCCTCAAGTGGGGGGGTGGGGGGGGGGGGGTGGAGTAAGTGCACATGGTAGTGGTACTTTTTATTCTTTAGGATATTTATTTTAATTGAATTGTATTCCAAATATTTTTCCTTAATATTCTTTGCAAATTAGAAGACTGTTCATTTTCTCATGAACTACCATGGATGAGTATGAATATCTCCATTGTTACGTCATAATACCGCACTTGACGTCAAAAGAATAGTGCAAACTATTTTGCTTTAAAAATGACAGTTGAATGGCGTAATTTGTGGCAACTCATCAGAAAAATAATGTAAATATAAGAAATGATTTTTTTTTTTTTTTGAAAATTCATGTGGTACATGAACTACAACGCTTCACGCCGGCATATTTATCATGAAGCGCTAACGCGCTTCATGTAATATGCCGGCGTGAAGCGTCGTAGTTCAAGTCCTCATGAATCTTCAAAAATTAAATTCATTTCTTATATATATATATATATATATATTTCTCAATCTTAAATTTATTCATTCTTCCACTCAGATGTTCACTCATTCATTTAGCGCTGTGCAGTGTCGTATTTACACTTTTTTTTTCATTGTTCGGTGTTTGTTATAAACCTTAACACCTCTATTTTGTAAAATGAGCATTCCAGGTAGACTTGCCGGATATGTGTATAGAAAGGGTCATTTCATTATTATTTTTTTTGTTACACGGATTTCTATTGGTCAGTGTGGTTGTATGGTTTTAGCTGGCATTAGCCGGAAGTATTTTCATAATTTCAATACTATGAGAACTGATTTTTAAAAGGATGTAAGGCTAAAGACATGTAGTCATTTCTTTGCTTTGGAAGATAACCTGTCCCTATTTCTGTAAGTAAATTCAATAACTAAACTATTTAATAAGTACATAAATAATGTCTTAATAAATGGGGAATCTAAATAATTCATTTAAATCTAAACTTGCTAAATAAATTGTAAGTGTGTGAAAGTTTTGTATATGAATTGATAATAAATTTAAATGCAAAAGTTATAATGGAAAGTTAATATTTTTATTTATTCATGCATCCTAAAGAAGGGATTTGTAAATTTGTTATACTTTTACATAATTGTTAATTAGGTCATATTCATTCTGGAGCTGAAAAGTTGTTCATAGATAGGAATTATGACCTGGTTCCATAAACTGGTATGTGATGATATTAGATAGTACAAATGTGTCTTTATCAGATTGATTAATAAAAATATAATTTATGAAATATTTTTATAATTAGGAGGTAGAAGTGTAACGGTTTTAAGAGCTAATTAAATGAATGATGTACGATCTAATTATTTTAAATATTAATTGAGGTGTAAATCTAAATGACCTATAGATAATCTTGTGGTATAGATGCGTTTATCTGATTGTAATGTCTTTGTGTTGCTTTGTGTATGTCTCTATGTGTTTATATGTTGTAGGGTTGAAAATATTCCAAATATCCCAAATACATTGGATCCTCACCCAAAATTAAACCGTCTTTTTGTTTTTATAAACACCCAAGAGCTGGTTACAGTACCACAATGAAACAAGTCAATGCCACAGATGCTGATGCACAGGTAAATTTACCTGCTTGAGTACTGGTTGTATTCTAAGATATTTTTCTGTTCATTGTTTCAACAAAATTTTATTTTTCCAGAGTCCCCACAATATTGTGACATACTCAATCATTGGTGATGCTACAGCACAAACTTTGTTCAGCATTAATGCTGCCAGTGGTTTCATCACCTTTGCTAGAGTCTCCTGATTAACAATAAGGAAACATCTTCAGTAAGATTTTTTTCCTAAAATGAAAAGTTAACAAACCTACCATTTAAAAATGTTATTTTTGTCGGTTATTATAAGAATGAGATTATGTAATCTTGAATAGATTGATTAATTGATCGTATGTTGTTCTACGTCCCGTTCGATAATTTTTCACTCATATAGACACTCACCTTACACCGGTGAAGGGCTTCAAATTTAGACCTTTACTCGGCACTCAGGACCATTGAGCAAAAAGTATATAGTAAAAGTACAACAAATTTAACGTTATAATTTTCAACTAGAAAGTGTCTCTTATTGTGACGTTTTTGACGTCATCACTGTGAATTTGACGTCGTATGTATCACGGTTGTTCTTCATTGTTTGTCAACGGACAAGATACAATTTTTATTACTTAAAACAAGTAAATGCTTAAAATAAATACTTAATTAATAACTTAAAACTTGAATAGATCAAAACTTAATATTAAATGTTTTTGATAGGACATATACAGTGTATAACCCCTGTGGCAGCCAGTGGGTAGAGCCCATATATGACCCCTCTGGCAGTAAAAGGCCAGAGACTGGGGCACTCCCAGTCTATCTGCCACATCTACAGTAATTGTCACCATTGCCGGAAATCTTAACAATCCAGAGTGGATCAGCACTTCTTATACTGTCAACATTACAGAGACTCCAGATCTGGGAGTCATTATTGCTAACATGAACACAAGGGAGGTTTGAATGTTTGTTTGTTTGTTTGTTTTTTTAATAAGTTTTGAATGAATTAATTTTCATTTGTTTAATTTATCTTTTATTTATTGCCGTAAAATATACACTGCTAATTAGTAAAAGGACAAACAAAGTCCTTGTGCTATTTGTAGTAGAATTGTCAATTTTCTTTTTTAAGATCACTTTACTTGACCTAAGTTACTCAGGTGACCCAATGAGCTCTGCTCTAGCTTCTTATTGTCGTCGATGTGTGCATTATTAGTAAATTCTTGAATATTTTTCACTTCTTTGAAATAGCGAGACCAGTTCGATCAACACTGAATATAGTATCAATCAATTAAGGGAACACAATTTATGAATTTCACGGTTATAGTTCCATGGGATGGTCAAATTTTCAAGACCCGGGGATTGGGAGCTACTTTGGAACTACAATACCTCTTTGAAAGTATTCTTTATTTCTCATGGATGTCCGGAAGGAAAACTGTATATTTATAATTACATGTAACAAAGCCCTCTACTAAATTTATTAAAATTCATGTCCTCCATATTCATGATTTAAGTCTCAGGGTGGGGTTATGTTGGTAATGAAAACCTCGAAGTATTCCCTGTAAACACTCACAAAGTCTGTATACTTGTGACAGTAAAACCGCTTAACTTTCCACTGTACATTTTTAACATAAAAGCTATGATTGATTTAAGTACCTGGATTACTGGACTTTCCGAGATAAAGAAAATACATGTACTAACACCGTATAACACTTTTTTCTGAGCTCTGACCTCTCTACTCGATAAAAGTATGACATCCTCCTCTCTGAAGAACATAAAAACATTTTTCTCTGGAGCATATAATAATACACCCATTGCTTGTCACGAATTAATAGTTTACCATTTTTTACTTTGTCAACATGTTTAAAATTTTGAATATATTTTTTTTCCATTCTGTTTTCTTTTAGGCATCCTTAAGTCGATTAGGAACACATCTAGCAGCAGTTTTCATCAGATTCATTTCCTTTTGCGGATTTCTATGAACTGTTCCTGATTAAATTTGAAGTGTCTTAGCTACCAATGCTTTCACTTTTAATTTGTCTTTTCAGATATCATGGTGCTTACGCCATCAATATTTTTGCATGTTTTGTGTCGATACAGATTTCAATCGACTGCCATCTGTAATCTCCTTTTCCACCTTTGAATTTCCATCTTTCTGGACACAGTACTACGTGAAAAACAGTCTTTCCATCCACTCATATTAAAACTTTATCTTCAAATTACATGCAGTTTTTGCAATGAGAGGCAGTTTTTCACATACACCCTCATTTTTCATCTGCTTGGCAAGCAGATGTGGATACTTAAAAATGCCAAGGAACTTTTCAACATTATACATAACCATTCCCCACGATAAAGTAAAGTCCAGGCTTTTTGATACCATTGACAGCTGTTTTTTCAATAAAAATGGAACTAGTAAATTTACTTGCCTTGTCATTGGTCATTTGCAAAATTATTTTATTAAAAAACATTCCGATTGTACACACAAGTCCTCTGAACTTGACATTAAATAGATGCTTGAGTTTCTGATTGACAATATCTTTGTGGTTTTTGGAGACCATGTCTTCCAACAATCTATTAGGATTCCATGGGTACCAATTGCGCCCCTTTATTAGCAGACCTTTTTTGTATTCATATAAAGCAGAATTTGTCCAAAATCTTATACGTGAAAAAAGAAAACACTTGCTGTGGTCTTTAACTTGACATTTAGATATATCGACGACGTATTGTCAATTAACAATGGCTATTTCCATTCTTATGTCGATACGATATATCCCGGTGAGCTTGAGATAAAAGATACCACAGAGTCTGACACATCTGTTTCATATCTGGATATTTTACTTGAAAAAGATGTTAATGGTAATCTAACAACCAAGCTTTATGATAAACGTGATGACTAACTTTTCAATCGTCAACTTCCCTTACTTATGCAGCAATATACCTTCATCACCTGCATACGGGGTTTATACCTCTCAGTTGATTCGATACGCAAGAACATGCTCTACGTATGTACAATTTCTAAAACGAGGTAAATTATTGACAAACAAGTTAATGAAACAAGAATATCAGCAGTCTCGTTTAAAGTAATCATTTCGTAAGTTTTATGGTCGATACAATGACCTTGTCAGCAAATAAAATTTATCATTGAGTCAAATGCTGACTGACATTTTTCATACTAATTGTTAGGCCATTATTTACACACTGAATTGTCGACGGAGTTTTCCGTTATTTCCTGATCATGACAAGGATCACACGGCGGGTGTGACCGGTCGACAGGGGATGCTCAGTCCTCCATGGCACCTGATCCCACCTCTAATGTTTTGGAGGTCCACGTTTGCTCTGCACCCATTTTGTAAATGTTTGATGGACCTTGAGCTTGAATACTATTCGTTATCTCCATATATTTCATTAAAAAATGTCGGTAATGACCATTACTTTTCAATTACATTTTAATAACATTTTGTATTTTAATCTCTTTCAATTACTGAACCTAAAAGAAATCAAGATCACCGAGAGGTTTTTATTTAATATTTATAATGTTACAGTCTTAAAATCAAAATCCTTACCATTTTTTTCAAAAATGTTTATTCAATGGTGTTTGATTGACATACTAAATAATTGATTTAATAGAAAATCTTTTGACAGGACAGTTATAAAATCAATTGAACAGAGCTAGAAAAAATATTAAAAGAAATCTTTAGGTTTCAATGGTAGCCACAAACAAGTACATTAATACATATATACTGTGACTTCCAATTAAAATACTAACTATATTTTTCAACTTTATTTTTTTCTTTTCACAAATTTATTTTGGTGAAATGAACTTGGTGAGCAAGATACAAGATCAGTATGATCTACTTGAAGACACAAATGGAAACTAATGCCAAATGTAAATCCTGATATTGTCCATTATTCATTTTTTTGGTAGCTTGAGAATCACCTCTAACTTCAAACCCTACATGTGTATCTTGGTACCGATAATTTTCACCTTTGATTTATATATTCATTGATTATGCCTGTCCAGCTAATTACAAGTGCTAATTCATTAAATTATTGATACATACTCGTTTTACAATTATAGCATTATCAGTTAATTGAATATCACTTTACATAAAACATGAAATGTTTATCATTTATCAAAAAAAAAAAAAAAAAAAAAAAAAAGAAAACAAAGGAACTAACATCAGATACTGAACAAAATAACAACACTGAAAGTGCTCTGATCCACTTTCTTTGTCAACTGTAAATTGGTAAACTACATGAACATGATAATTGAATCCAAAGTACCAAATACCACTCTGTCTCATAGACCTGAGGGAAAGCATATTGACCGAGCACAAAGTGCGAGAAAGTTAATTTATAAATAAATTGTGTGGTAATAAAATTTGTGTTTTTCTCTTATAAAATGTAATGTGTAATGTAATTCATTACTTTAACAAAGTAATTGTAATTTTATTAATTACTTTTCTGAATGAGAGTAATTGTAATTGTAATGGTAAAAATTTAAAAGTAATTTAATGCATTAAATATCAAAGTAATTGACCCCAAGTCTGATGGTGATAGTGAAAAAAACCCTTTGGTATTTTAAATACACTAGAAAATATTTTGGTTTGAACTTGGATTTAATTCTACAAGGGTAATCTAATGTATACTTCCGTTTCTAAGCATTAAATTCTTCGAAACCATATGTCAGTTTTAAATAATTTTAAAATTCCCATCAACGAATTTCAATTCGAAATCCAATGGAACTACTGGATTTCAAAGCTTCATTAACATTCTTACAAAGATACATAGCGGGCTTTAGTAAATGGTTTTAGTAAATGTTCTACATAACATTTTTTTTTACTCCTCACGAAAATAACAACAGCAGTACTGGAGAAACTTCGGGAGTACTGTACAACAATATATTCGAGAAGAGCTTATCAAATGTTGTTACTTAAGAACTCCAAGAAACTTTTAGAAAAGAAATCACAAAATTTTATCAAAATCAATACCATCAGAACTTTTCAACACTATATACAACCGCTCGGACGAATAATTAAAGACCAAGATTTTGGCATCATAGAAAACTGATTCTTCATAAAATTGGAACTCACACAATCACCTCCTTTGTCAGATATTGCGACAATCTCTATCAACGTGGAAAGAAACCTGAATTCACCTCGTTTCCTACACCTCAATGATCTCACTGTAAATATCCCAGAAATTCTACCAGCTAGCTCAGACATCATTGACCTCAATGCCACAGATGCCAATGTCAATGTAAGTTCGACAGGTTTTATAGCTTCTAAAGCAAGTAAGTAGAAGAAAAGAAGTTTGGGTTGGTACGTGTAGCATCCGATTTTTTTTTTACATTCAACTGAAGTGTTTTGTATGTAACAGATTTACATACATATATTTTCCAGATACCAAACAATGAAATGTCATAAGAGGAGGAGATGGAAATATACTAAAAAAAATTCTTCATAAATCCTGGCACAGGAGTTATTGTCCTTCAGAAATCTGTTAAATCGATCTCCACCAGTACTTTTTGGGTATGTTAGACATTACACCATGATTCTCCATATCATGCACATACAGTTGAACTTCGTTATCTCGAACACTGATATCTCGAATACCATGGATATGTCGGAGTGATTACAGTCCCAACCACTTATTCTTTAAGTATTATACCCTTGATATTTCGAATCCTCGGATATCTCGAAGTTTTTTCTCGGTTCATTCGAGTTCGAGATAACGAGGTTTGACTGTGTTTTTTTATCGCTTGAGTACAATAGTCCACATTTCCTTACTCAGCAACACTATATTTGAGTCAAAAATAAATTTTATTGTATCTACATCTTACTTAGATTATATAAAATTTGGTCCCAATTTAGCAAGAATATGCATATTAATTGCATAATTTTTTGTAGTTATGATTATCCATAATAAAGAACACAAACCCTTTGCTTGTACGTATTTACAACATCACTTACACATTGTTAAAAATTATAATACATGTTTAAGTTTACTCTTTATTGTATGGCAGATATTGGCCACAGTGGTCAGAATCAAGGTACATGTAACTACTACCATCAACTGGGGGTTCGCCGAATCACATGGTTCACCCCCTACAAAAACATTTTATTTGTCATCCGAAACGGCAAGTAGCATGCTGGGTTCACCACAATCATGTTATTGTCACATTATTTTAAAGTTAATATTTACACTGAATTTTTAATCGTCTTTTAATAACAGGTGTTGAATGAAAAAGGAAGAGTTTCTGCTGTTATTTCAGAGTGATGTACGAGGTGCTTATAAATTCCCGGAACAAATTTCCGATTACGCCGCAGGCTGATACATGTACACAGAAATTAAAAAAATAATATATAAAATAAACTAAATTTTAGATTTATACAATGCATAAAAATCCGAAATCAATTTTAGCTTATAATATCTTTTTGAAGATAAAAGCTTTGATAACGGTACATATTTATAGAAAAGCTGACATATTTATCATAATAAATCCTTTAAACTTACAAAGATGTTTAAAACAATGTCAAACACCCCTTATGTTTACATATTAGTAAGCTATTAGTAAATTAATATTGTATCTGCTTATTGTTCTGCTTAAATGATTTTATGGCATTGTCAATTAAGTTTAATAGGAAAATTATAGCTAACTTTTGAATTAAATAGTATTTTCAATAATTATCGAAACTTTCAATCACAGGAATCATTGTTTTATGCTACTGTTTTATATCGACAAAAAGAACATTGATTTTGTGAAGTTTAATTTATCTGCAATGCAATATTTTAGAGATAAACTCACAGGTGTAAAAGTAAGTTTGATTTCAATAAAAAAAAAGGATTCATTTTACTCCAAGAAACCATAAACAGTGACATAAATTTTACTATACAATATTCAATTAAAGAGACATACATGTATTTAGATATCATTAATGGAGAAAAGGAAATTGCAAATTAGGTTTACTACTGTAAAATCAATTTAGAGATCATTATGATATTTTGAAGTTAGCGACTGATAGAGAAGCGTCCAAGGAAGTTGAATGTGCTGTTGATAAACATCTCTATACATGTACGCCCCAACATTACCTGCTAACTTTACATTTAGTGTACATCCAAGGACCAGTTAAAATTTGTGAGAATAGATCGAAACAGGAAAGTGTACGTTCCACCAATCCAAAAGCCATAAGCATCAGATTCGTCCTTGTGGTCCCAGGTTTTTGTGAATGATCTTTAATTAAGTAACAACCGATATATTATCGATGTGAAATTTAACAATGAAGAAATTAAAGTAAAATTTACGAAAATTGACGACAATGACATTGATTATCCTGAAACATTTATGTAACACATTTATTCAGTTTGGATAAAGTATTTATGTACCAATTTCAGTTTGGGTATGTTGTAAAATTTTTAAATGTTAATTTACTTTGCTAATTTCCTACATTGTTTACATTGAAATGTGTTGTCTAGTTACATTTCGTTGCTTAACTGTACGAAAAAAAATTTGTACACTATTTGCTTTGTTCTTTTGATATCAATTTCAGTGGATATATATAGGTAACTTGGATGCAAGCTTAGTTTGTAAGCAAAGGTATTTAATTATTTTGAGATATAATGCAAAAAGTGTTGCCGTTGGTGCTGTGGGACAGACTATGAACATATTTTTCAAGACAATGAGGTTTGAAGGTTCCGCTAATGGTTTGAAAAAAGAACAGTTTAATCTGTGGCCAAATTTTGTTAATGTTTCTAATTGTTCTAATTTGAGTAAGACCCTCTGCAAACCAAAGTTATGAATTTGACAAAAAATGTTTTACCTAACACTTTCCAAGTAAAAGATAGTTCATTTCAAATTAACAAATTAAAATGCTCATAGGAATAGCTGTTTTTTTTAAATCTAGCCCTTTCATCTATAAGTATTCATTTGCAAAATGATATTCAATTATATTTTTAACAGATGTTAAGAAGTGCAAGCTACCATTCAAACTTCTTTTTACAGGATCTAAATATAATTTTTATCTATGTAACACAAAATTTTTCAAATGGCCGTCTCTTCTCAGTGTTGATTAAGACAGATTACTGTCTCTTTTATCAATATAGCGGAATTACAAGAAGGTTGAATGGCTAGATTTTTGAGAAAAAAATCTTCTCTTGCAAAGTGCATTTTAATTTATTAAAGTGAACATAGGATATGTATTACTTGGAAATCTGTAAAGTCAAACAATTTTTGTAAACTTCATAACTATTTATGGTGTCCAGGGATATAACTCTCAGGCAACAACAATAAGGAACATCAATACAGTTCGGACTCTGTTTACACTGTTTCTAAAAGCAAACATTTGCCTTTAGAGGAACCTTTACGGGACCGAAACTAATTATTACTTGCCTGATATATTTCATACATGTATGTTGATAAATTCTCTTGAATGAATTTATTGTTTTAAGATTAAATAATCGAATGTTTACCAACCCAATTTCTTAGGGGGCCATCTTAAAAGTTGTCAAATTGTAAAATTGGACCCTATTCGAATTCATTGGAAAAGCGCCAAATTATCACATTTTTTCTATATCTTTATATTTCTGTCCTAGCGATTTCTTTTTCAGTCAAATACATGAAAGTCATTGTAAAATGTCACCAAAATGTGAAATTTAAGGTGCTATGGAGAAGTGAGCATCCTCTGCATTTTACAAATTCCTGATTGATTACATTTACTTTAGTTTGCATCTGCACTTAGTTATATTGTTTATGTCAGCAAATACAATCTATCATTAAGTCAAATGCTGGCTGACTTTTTTAATACTAATTGTTAGGCCATTATTTACACACTGAATTGTCGACTGAGTTTTCCGTTATTTCCCGATCATGACAAGGAGCACACGGCGGGTGTGACCGGTCGGCAGGGGATGCTCACTCCTCCATGGTACCTGATCCAACCTCTGTTATCTGTGTTTGCTCTGCTCCTATTTTGTAATGTTTAATGGACTTTTGAGCTCGAATACTGTTCGTTATCTCCACATGTTTAATTGATGTAATTATGTTGCATATTGACATAAGAACTATACACGCTAACTCTTGATTCCCGCCTACATTTTACACCCATTTAATTCAATACTAATGGCACTTTGGTCATAAAGTCTTTGTTAAATGCTAAGAAGAGTCCAATGGTAATTGATTAATAATTTTGATACCAGTGTTAAATGGTTAATTACTCTTAATTCCAACTCTTTTTATAAGACGGAGGGGGGGGGGGGGGTTAGACGATGTTTTCCATTGAAATTGGGCTTTAAAGCATCACCAGATTTTAAAATATTGTTGGTTGGATATAGATAAATGTTCCTTAATTTAAATGGTAAAGATAACGAACAGTGATCGATCTAAAAAAAAAAAAAAATCCGCAAACAATACAAATATGTGAAGAGGGCATAAAACACGGACCCCTGGAAATTCCAGAGGTGGGATTAGGTGCCTAAGAAGAGTAAGCACCCCCTGTTGACCGGTCACACCTGTCGTAAGCCCTATGTATTGATCAGGTAAACGGAACTATCCTAGTCAATTCAGAACAAAAACAAAGGCCTAACAATTTGTATGAAAGTTAAAAAAAAATAGTCAGCCAATGATAGGTTATATTTGCTATAAAAATCATTATAACGACCATAAAATTTACGAAGTGCTGACCTTAAACGAGTCTGTTGAAATCCCTTTAACATCAACTTATCAGTGAGTTACCTGCCTTGCTATAAGAATTGATCGTACTCAGATCTTTTCTTATGTTTAAAGCATATAAAATTTAACATATATGATTGATAAAATACAGTGTTTCAGTTGTACACCCCTATGAAATTAGTGGAAAAATGAGCGATTTTGCCTCTTTTGTATGTAAACATATCCCCCACCGTTGAAACAACAAAATCTTTAGTATGAATTTGTTGAATAACAATTGATAAATTTAAATACTTTTGAAAAGGAATTTTTGTTTCACGTGGGGGAAAGATGTTTTAGAAATATTTTCCGTATTTCATTGATTTCTATAGTAAAAATTACAAGTTTTACCAAAGTTATACAGTTGTCACTCTTTGTTTTCCCAATAAAATATGCTTTGTTAAAATTTATATAAATATCTACATGAATATGAAAAATCATTCAAATATGTCAACTTTTGAAAGTTGACTTGGAGGTAGGCGGAAGAACAATACTCTTATAGAAAAATAACTTGTAAACAGGGGGCAGATATATGCCACCATAAAAGCCAGTTATCAAAGACCTTAATATATTTAAAACAAATGCCTTATTTATTTTATATGTTTTATTCAAGTTGGCAGGTATTGTCCGCAGTGGTCTACACAACAGTGGGGCAGCCGGCAAACTGGCACATCCCCCAACATCAACAATTAAGTTGTGCCCTCCCTGACGGGAAAAGTAGCACGCTGGGTTGACCTCAATCGTGCTACGGACACATTTCAACACAAATCATCTTCAATTATAATTAATTATATCAAAGATATTACATAATTTTGCTTTGGATTTACTCTATATGAGATATAATTTTCAAAGTCAACATCACATATATCAACATCAACCATCACATATATCAACATCAACCACAACAAGTCAAGAATATAAATAGTTCAATGGTTAAATTGAAGGTGACGATTTCGCCAATCTGACCACTGTGAAGTATGGTTTTTCCCCGAACTCCTCGGAAGGATACTGTATTTGGCCCAAAATCATTCAAAAGGTCCTAAACGGAAATAACAGGCAATCCTGATCAACATCGTTGGTCTCCTTCAACGGCACCGCTAATTTCTGAAAAGACAAAAACAAAAAACCCAAAGCAGAAAAGAATCTCAATAACATTTCCATAATCGTCAATAAATACAGGTAAAGCCCAATTATGTAAAATTACGTAGATGTACGAAAGGAGAAAGGGTATACTTAAACACCTAGCTCAAGGGTTGCGGTGGGAGGGTATTTCAAAATACAAAAATTAAATCAGATACTTACATCACCCACCTTTCACTTTCATTGATGCATAAAAAAGGGGAGATAACCCGGAAACCGACTTTACTCAATCATCAGTTTCTCGCAAAATAAGAGGCGAATGATGACATTAAAAACTGGATAGAACTTTGATAACGACGCATATTGTGAGACGAGCTCCAATATGCGGTATTATCAAAGACCTTCATATATTTAAAACAAATGCCTTATTTATTTTATATGTTTTATTCGAGTTGGCAGGTATTGTTCACAGTGGTCTACACAACAGTGGGGCAGCCGGCAAACTGGCACATCCCCCAACATCAACAATTAAGTTGTGCCCTCCCTGACGGGAAAAGTAGCACGCTGGGTTGACCTCAATCGTGCTACGGACACATTTCAACACAAATCATCTTCAATTATAATTAATTATATCAATTATATTACATAATTTTGCTTTGGATTTACTCTATATGAGATATAATTTTCAAAGTCAACATCACATATATCAACATCAACCATCACATATATCAACATCAACCACAACAAGTCAAGAATATAAATAGTTCAATGGTTAAATTGAAGGTGACGATTTCGCCACATGGGCACCGCAGGTGCCGACCACCACCTGGTGGGGGTAGGCAGCTTCAATTTAACCACCCACCGTGGACCCCTAGCCTACTCAAAACCCTCAGCACCCCACCCGCTGTAAATACCACTTTCTCATTATCTCCACTACTCACTGTATCTTCAATACAAGATTAAATCAATTCTTTATCAGCCATCCCTGCTGTATTAAGATAAATGATCTGGTTTCCCTACAAATTAAGTGTGCTGAAAACACCCCACCCCCCTCCCTGGAATCTAGTACAAGTTTTTTTGTTTATTCTGCTAAGGTCTTTTTATTACCCTGATATTTTTAGTAACAACAGGTTATTTTTACTGAGGCATAAGAACTAAACTAGTCTGGTGGAAGAAAATATGTAAATAATATCAATCTCTAATCCCCACTTACCCTATTCTTGTATTTTTATTTATTTGTTTATTCATTTATTTATTTTTTTTTAAAGTAATTTGGAAAGTTCTAAATTACTTTCCAGATGAGATTGCAAGTAATAAACAATGCAATGACAAAATTTTAAGTGTTATCACATTCCCACTTTGTAAATTTCAGAACAAATTAAGGGACACCTATCTCCCTGCTATCTTTATTACCTAATCTGGAAAACCATTTTTGCTCAACAGTAGCTGTGCTGGTTCTAAAGGAATGAGGTCATACCACTTATTTTTGAAACCAAGCTCTCCAAAGCCTCTCCATTTAAAATTGATTAAAACATGTACTAATTATCTTCCAACCCAAGAGACACAATGGAGGACTATGAAATGTTTCCAAAGTATTTGTAGATATATATGTACTGGACCAGACACGAAGTACCTATAAGACTAAATTCTATATTCCAGACCCTTGCCCAGCTGATGCTCTCTCAAAATCTGCAAACCTGTCACCTTAAACTTCTTACTTCAGGAATACTGAAACTGTAACATTAATTCAGAATGGGTTACCCCCATCCCTCACCCCAAGGCAAAAATATGGTTAAGACTAGGCTGGGGGAAAAAATATGGACTTCAAATCTGTTTTAAAGTTGTAAATATGCATAATTATATGAAGGTCAGCATACAAATTAATTGTCCAAGTATGAGCTAAGGCAATGGCAACCTATCCTTTATTTAATACCCTAAAATGCTGGGGAAGTTCTTTAACTCCTTCAGAATTGCATTTGTACCCACCAGCTGATACATGAATGTAAACTACCGGTATATATGCATTGAGGATGCATCTGAATCACCTTTGACATTAATATATAAACATAATTATAAAAGTACATGTATGCTAACTGCTTAGTTGAGGGGTGTACACCAATGACATATATGTAATTGGCAACTGGGATTTGAACTGACATTTTTCAATGGAGAAATGCCCATTAGATATATGCATGATATGTGTCAGCAGTTTTTGTAGAATTGCTGTCTTTAACAAACCAGTAGCCTCATTTCTGAGAACAACATACAAAACATTGCAGGAAATGGATCAGATTCTATTCAATTCAGGTCTGTGGAACAATATATGTCTAACCCCCCTCCCCCTTCAACCCCAAGAATTTGCATCTGCTTGGATAGCAGATTAATAGTAACTCTTGCCTTATGCTCAGTTTTTTTATGTTTTATATTTCATGATGAATAAAACCAGTTTCCCTAACATATCACCTTTTGTGAGTTTAAGAACCATGAATTAAAATTTGAACTAAAGCAATTTTTTCCTGAATTAAATTACAAATCTTTTTTATTTTTATTTTTCCACTTAGAGACACAACAGAAACCATCAACGACCAAAAATTAAGCCCCAATTTTACATAATGTTTTATTATAGCCTTGATTCCCCTTAACTGCTTGACCATTGATCAATGCTCCTTCCCAACCAAAATACAAAAAATTCACATCCACAGCCCTGTCCCAATATGCCTGCATTGACTGTAACAATTTAGGAACTCTATAATTTATTCATTTGTCAAAACTAAGTTACTCAAGTAAAATTGTAAAAGGTCAGGAAATTTAAGTTGCATAATCATATTTTAAGGTTAACTAACCCTCTGATAAGATGGATAACTCGATGGATTAAATGCCCATATTCCTAATAAACTTGCCAAGTTAAAATGTCTTTTACGACAATTTTATCCTGAAGCTATGCTAAAATTACCTGCATTTCATTTTACCTATTTATTTATTTATTATTTTTTCATTTATTTACTTAGACTTGTATTTGTAGAATTGTATTTATATTTGAACCTAAAAGGCCCTTGTGTGCCTAAAAATATCAAACAAGACCACAAGCTTTTATTACATTGAAAGAAAACTTCCATGATGAAATTAGTTCCTATATGTAAAATCAAACACTTTCCAAAACCTACACAAGAAATATTCTATATATGTGATGATAATAATGTAAGTTTATTAGAGTTTTTGAGGTTAACTTGAGAAGGTACAAAACTTTTACTTAACAAACAAAAACGTGTTACATGTATCATTAAACCTTCACTCAATTAAGTACAGCCTGTACTTAATTGAGTGAAGTTCATGATTATGCAAGGTGGACACAGTTTTGAAAATGACCCAACAGCCCGAACCTCCTTGATTTCCGTATAATCTTAACTGAACCAATGAGCAGACACAGAACATATATATCTGAGACGTGTCTTTGACCCCATCTTAATTATTCTGAACCTATTTGATATCCCGACAAGCAAAACAGTAGCTAGCCTTGATAGAATTTTAAATAATTATTAAAAATATGGGGAATCCTATCTACCCTAACTGGTGAACAATTGTGTTTTTAAATTGCGACGCCCTTCTATTATCGGTCTGTTGGAGGCCGAAATTGTCCTCCTTGCCAAGCCCTATAAGAGAAGTGATATCCTGATAAGTGAGGATGCTGCTGGCTCAAATTTGACTGTATTGTGGGTTTGCACAATGTACAATTCGACTTAGGGTGCTCATGCCCCCATTTTAATAAATAGCCTGAATTGCTCATTGTAATGCTTCCATCCAACTGATATTTATGTCTCAAATACATTAAGTCATCATTCATGCATTCATTTTTACCTACCTAGAGTTTTGCCACTACACTGTACATGTGACAACAGTAAATATGTTGTACAATTAAATACACATCTACTTCATGTTTTATTCATATACATATTATAATGCATTATTGTAATACAACATTGTAAAGCACAACAACTTGCTCTGCATGTATTTTACTTTACATGATTTTATATCACAATTAATTACTGCATTTGTATACAAATGTATCTTTTTCATGCCTCTCGGGGGGGGGGGGGGGGGGGGGGGCTTGATTGGAAATAAACTATTATCTATATTTACACTTAAAAATAAGTACAGTACTTCCCTTTATGAATTCAGCTATATAACATTTGGATGCGCTGCAATAGATTTACTGTATTTTAATTAATTTTCAATCTGTATTTATTTACTTACTGCTTTAAAGGTACAGGGTAGCACTATCCTTGTACAATAACCTTTTTTGTCACTAAATGTTTTCACGTATTAAACTGATAAATATATATAAAAAATCTATGTCACAGAAGCCACTGTGAGAATAATATGGATATTCCTCTTAATATTGTGGCCAAGGGACATAAGTATCTAAATATCCAGATACGTTTTTGACCTTGAAGAAGGGTACCGAATAAATTTGAAGTTTAATAATCATCATTTTCACGCTGGCTCTCTTTTTACGATTATTCAACTAAATAACTTTTTCTTTATTCAAAATCTGTTGATGAAATTGGTTATTGCCATTGTTATCCCTTGTAACATGTGCCAGTACAATGGAAGGACGGTGTGGCAAATCGATCTGTTTCCATCCAATCAAATATTCGCCATCGAGCGATATAAATGTCAATAAAATAATTGATATTACTTATTTTGACTGAAAATTAACTTTAAAAAAACAGAAATTGTGATAGACTATTTCAAAATACAAAAATTAAATCAAATACTTACATCACCCACCTTTCACTTTCATTGATGCATAAAAAAGGGGAGATAACCGGAAACATAGTGACTAAATACGGACACTGTATGGGTGGATAACAAAATTCCGACTTTACTCAATCATCAGTTTCTCGCAAAATAAGAGGCGAATGATGACATTAATAACAGGATAGAGCTTTGATAACGACGCATATTGTGAGACGAGCTCAAATATGCGGTATTATTTCATCGAGAAAAAAAATATGCTTTATAGTTTAGGTATCATGACACACGCCTTTTAAAATATGTTCAGATAAAAAAAATTGATCATTTTACAAAAGAGAAACCCTTGAGTTCCAATGTTTACCCATAATTCCATTAATTTAACGTCAAAATCAAGATAAAATCTTGAAAATGGAGCAATGGATTTTCACCTAAATAACCCAAGTCACGCTGTTTGCACCGTAGTTATCGCCTGGTTAAGAAAAAGGAAGTTTATTTCATTTCTTGAGTCGCTTCAAGTCACGCTGTTTGCACCGTAATTATCGCCTGGTTAAGAAGAAGGAAGTTTATTTCATTTCTTGAGTCGCTTCAAATGTTTTACTGTAAGTACTTTTATAATGATATAAAAATTAAAAACTACACAGTGCTTTAAAACACAGTGCTTTAAAAAGATTTACAGATAATAGGTAACATATTAATATAGATTAATAATAATTTTCTTCTGTTTGAATTCTGCTTGATGAAATATACGAACAGTATTCAAGTTCATAGTCCATTTAAACAAATTAGGAGCAGGGCAAACATGGACCTCCAAAAACATCAGAGGAGGAATCAGGTGTCATGGAGGAGTGAGCATCCCCTGCCGAACGGTCACACCCGCCGTGTGCTTCTTGTCATGATCGGGTAAACGGAAAAATCCGTAGAATTTTCAGTTTGTAAAAATAATGACCTAACAATTAGTATGAAAAACATCAATCAGCATTTGACTGAGTGATAGATTGTCTTTGCTGATAAGGTCATTGTATAGACAATAAAACGTGCGAAATGATGACCTCAAACGAGACTGCTGATATCCTTATTTCATTCTGCATTCATTCAAAATCTCTGGTGCGTTGAATCTTTGTACAAACACAATGTCGCTGAATGATACATAGAATGTTTTTCTTGAGTTAAAACTCATATGCATTTTTCGGCTGAAATGTAAAGGTTATAGTGGTATTGTCAATGTATCACACACGGTACTGTAATATGATAAGTAGCATACAAAGACATTTTAATGAAAAGTTCACTCAGACATCAACATGTTAGCACTGATCTTTTGCTGGTCAACAGCTAACAGAAATGAAAAATGTAAGTAAGGTACACAGAAGTAACCAGCAATGGAATGTTGTAAAATTAGTCGATTGAATCTTTAGATAATAAAGGTCGCAAACACTGGAAATCTTTTTGTCAATTCACGCAGACTGCAACGTGCAATCACAAGTCTTTGAAATAGTTTTGCGTTAATGATCGGTTTAATCTTAAATAAAAGATTGCCTTATCTTTTCACTTCGCGTGATATAATTAATAGAATAACAGTCACTTGCAAATATTATAAAAAGAACATTTTTTTTAAATAAAATTCCGTACTATTGAGATCAATGATATTTGTATCTCACCCTACATATATATATATATATATACATGTATATATATATATATATATATATATATATATATATATATATATATATATATATATATATATATATCTCAGTGATGAACATCACTTTTCAAATCATTTCATTTCACACGGATACCGTTCATTAACCCTAGAGTATCTCAACTTTCCAAAAATGGAAGTGACAAGCACCTAACTAATAAATATAGTTATCTTAATCCGCTTTGTTTTATCAAAATGCTGTGTTTAAATATCTTACAATACTAAAATAAAGTAAATAATCGAAATTTTTACTGCAACTTATAAAAGAATTACATTTCATACTTTAGAAAACCAATGCATTTAACAATAAAATTTAAATTGTTTTTTTTTCTATTTCTTCCAGTTCTCAAAACCAGCCATCTTTTGATATTAAAAGGAATTGATACTTGTACATGTGATATTTATGTTCCCCAAACGAAGTTTGGGAACATATTGTTTTTACTCTGTTTCTTATTATTATTATTATTATTAAGTCTTCCGTTCACAACGGAAGACTTATAGTGATTGTATTGTTTCTTTTTATTATTAAGTCTTCCGTTCACAACGGAAGACTTATAGTGATTGTATTGTTTCTTTTTATTAGGGTCTTCCGAGCTTCCTTCGGAAGACCCTTCTGTTATTCTACTGTTTCTTATTATTATTTTATTTTTTTTTCCCGCCGATTTTCAGCAGGGGATTTCTCGGAGACCTTTTGTCCGATTGCTATGAAACTTTCAGGGTAGATACAATGTATTATTGCCTAAAAACGGTTTCTTCAAATTTTTTATATATACCTCCGTTCATGAGTTATTGCCCTTTAATGGATATTTGGAGTGTCTCTTGTCCAGTAGAAATCTCAATAACGACACATGATATTTGCATGAAAATCGGAGAACTTGTAACTAATACATTGCAGATATGCAGAACATTAAAATTGTAGGCTAATTTTTTTAAGTTCGGAAGCTATGTGACGGCAAGTTTTAAGATTTATTTTTCCATGAAATTTTGCTTCTTTTTGTTTAATAACTTTTAAACTGATAAAAATTTGTTAAGACATATAGAATAAAAGTTGTGTGTAATTACAAGAGCTTTCACATAACATCAAGAAAAAGGGGCTGGCCCCTATATTCAGGGGACAGCAGGTCATAAAAGTATTTTTTGGATAGCTAAAAATATTAAAATATTATGAAAAAGTTTGAATGACATAATTTCTAACATATTTAATCTTGTCATGTAGTATAAAGAGAAACAAAGTCCGTGCTATATATTTTATTCTATTATATATAATAATTATTCGAGAATCGTACAGGAACAAGTTGTCTACAAACCAGCCACGCCTTTTAGGGCATCGTAACACATGCTTGTACGGTTTTTGATAGCTGTTGTGTTTTAAATAAATTGTTTTGATTCGATTTCTCTGTTTTCTTTTATTTAAATCGTTTATAAATGCAAATTATTTACACAAGTAAAGGTAAATCAACATTTACTAATGCATCCGTATAGAAAAAGTCTTAATCGGGGCCTCTTGTATGTAACCTGGATGTAAACAATCACGAGCGGCATTGTGAGAAGACACTAAAGACCCGATATACGAAAAACGTGATTTGATCTGATGCTTTGTTGGCAAATATTTCAAAAAAAGTGTAGTTTAGTATAGCATAATGCTTCATAATCAATAATTTTTAAAAATAAATCATGTATAACACTCAATCTGATAATTTTATTTTTTAAAAAATCATCAGGTCGAATATCAGGTTCTTTAGTATATCAAGTCTTTAGTACGTCCCCGGAAGTAGCCATGCAAGTTACAGACAGAAAATGAGAAGAAAATGAAAATATGTGAAGTTGACAGTTGTACATTTTCTTAACGTACGAGCCGTATGTAGACATGCACATTTAATCCACATCTACGAAGCACATAAAATCCTTGGTTGCGTACAGGGAGCATTAGTTTTAAAGGGATATATATATTCTTGCGCAAATTGTTTACGAGGAAATTCTGACGATCACATTAACAGCGATGAACAGTCTTGTGTCGGAGTTTTCTGTGATAAATGTAGCGAGTGATGAAAGAGTTCACGGTGACATTTTAATATATGATTGGCGTGGACCTTGGAAATGAAGGTAAGAATTTTTCCTATCTAAAATTTAACAGCTGCTTACAGCACTGATGTTTACATGTATATGCCAGCAAATGTATAAATGTACGCACAAACACTGATGTATGTTATCTATTTGATGGTTCAGTCTCTGTCTGTTAGCCCTGACATGACACTGTCAAATCCCCATTGCTTTACCTTATAGTTAAATGCATGAGAGCATGTAATTTCACCAAGACTTATTTTTTTTGATTGAAACAAAAAAATGCAAAAATTCAACAATACACTATCTAACATACTACATGTATAAACATGATAATAATTGTTATATTTTCTTCAACAAGTATGAATAGCTGTTATAACTAGGGCCTTAATTAATATTATAATTTGGTATACCTTTAAAAATTTGTTCCTATATAAATCTATACCAGTGTACACTTAAAATGTCTAACATTTCCAATGTTTTATGAGCGGTCATAAAAAAATCTATGTTGAACTGCGAAGTGAGATATTGAACCTGTCGATGAGATCATTGGACCGTTTACATATTACAGTTTGCGCGGAATTAGTTAAATCTCATTTGCATTCATTGGTGTTCGACAGTTACGGAATTGACAGAGTTTTACCTCAATGCTGGTAAAGGAAATTTACATCACGGAAGCCAATACAAAATACATGTATGTCAAACAAAAAAAGAAAATAAAAGATAAAACAAAACATTTATTGACCGTGTTCTCGGGGTAAAATGCAATTTGCTGACCCCTTGAACCAAACTGTTTCCCTTCGGCCTGATGGCCTCAGGCAAACAGTTTGGTTCTTGGGTCTGACAAAACACATGTTGCCCTCGAACCCAGTTAGTAAATGTGTATTATTATTGGAAAATCTCAAAAAATAGCGCTCAGTTAAATTGCAAAAGAAATTTGGAAATATATTTATACATAAAAGTTTGAATTATTTCTGTGATAAGACTGCAGGATTGGTTTGTGTTTTGTTTACTGCCCCTTCAAATTTTTTTTAGTCATATTATTATGCCACCACTTGCTGGTGGAGGCCTGCAAATATAGACCTGTTCTTGACACTTATGGCCTTTGGGAAGTGAGGGATCTTTTTCGTGTCAGCACCTTCTGTGACACAGAACCTCGGTTTATACGGTTTCATCCGAGGAACCTATCTCCACATCCAGCTGTGGGATTCGAACCTGCAACGTAAGGATCAGCTTCTTACAGACACTTTGATTGATTGTATGTTGTTTTACATCTTACTTGAGAATTTTCCTCTTGCATAGGGACATTAATTACCACATACTGGTGAAGGGCTTCAAACATAGACCTTAATACTTGGCACTAAGATCCATTGAGCAGTGAGGGTTCTTTATATTGTCCCAACATCTACTGTGAGGTTTTTAAGGTCTCATCTGAAAAACCTTTGACTTTCATTCTAATGCTGGGCGCTTGGTGAAGGAACCTTCACTACCTATATGTTTATGTCTTAGGTTTGACACAGCAAATGAGAATCAAGCCCAGGCCTCCTGATTACAAAATGAATGCCCTACAACTAGGCTACCATTACAGATAATGAACTAGATTAATTACCATGTAAAACATTGTTTAGTAAAAAATTAGTTCTTGAAATTAGAAATTAGAATTTTTTTATGATTGGGATATGTAAACTTAGAGTGGTATTTGGGTTATACAGTAAAACACACTTAATGCGAACAGACTTAAATAAGGAATTGAAGCGTATAGTGAAGTGATTTTCATTCCCCGTGGTTTTAAAACATACTGAAAACTAAACTGAAAAATGAATACATTTATGATGAATCAAAATTATTTGTCCCTGGCACTTATAAGCATATTTTACTGTAAAGACAAAATAATGGGGATTTGTTTTCACAGTGGCTGTATATTGTGAATAATTTAATTAATCGATTGCAACTTTTCATCTTTAAACTAATCTCGTTCAAGCAGATGCTTGTCTGTCTCCGTAAACTCCAACGAGCAGGAGTTTATGGAGACAGTCGAGACTAGTTTTACATATGCTATCTTCATGATCTAAGTGGTAATTTTTAAAAAAAAAATATGTATACTGGTATATTATTTAAAAAGTACATATCATACAAAAAATACCGACTAACCGGTTATGAAAATCATAACCCGTCATCCCATACTAAACCGGTTACTATATTTCTGACTGATTAGATGGTTACGCAGTTGACCAAATGTTGCCATCCCTAGTAAATTTTTTACATGTACAAGTTATGCGCATTTCCTTTGTGAAATCATGAAAAAAAAACTCTTAATTAATCCCTATATATATTTTTTATTACATACTCAAAATTGACTGCATGTAAACATCTATTTAATAGAGTACTTTTCACAAATAATACCTGGAAAATGTGACAGTATCTTTGAACTCTGCTTGATGGTTTCATTAGGGATGTCAATGAATATTCGAGTACTCGACTATCATTCAATCATATTGACTATCGACTAAAATTTGTTAAGTCAGTTGTTCGTTTAAAATTTGCTACTTTTAAATTCAATGTAAAAAATTGGATCTGCTCAGTTGATTTATTAACGTATCAGTGTTCAAACTCAGGGAAAGGCTTAACCAGTCTTTGTTAATTGTTCAAAGGAATTTTGTTGTTCGCCAAACATGCATAACAAATCTTAACAGAGTAAGGCAATTTTTTTCTGAGAAAAATTTATTTGTTTGAAAATAATACTTTGGGCACTGTCACATATATTTTATCAAATTTTGATGCAATTACTTAGTATTAATTAAAATTAAAGGGGCTTAATTATTGCGATATCACTGAAATTACATAAACTTACTCTATTTTACATGTATTTCACTAAATTTCATTATTTTGAAAGAAAGAATAAGTCAGTATGCAAAAATATCAGTTCACAGAACCACATCTGCTGTGCTTTAATTTTTGTTCAAATTAGACTCATTTTACTATTGATGATTACATTAAAAAATACCCCCTCCCCTTCATTTTCCCCCTCATTTGTCTTTCATAATGTGATGGAACTACAATGTACTTAAACTTTTCATTATTTTCATATAGATTATATATTTTTCTTTAAATTAAAACAAAACAGATGGTCTTTTTGCATATTTAATAAAAAAAAAAATATCAAAAATATGTACATTTTCATGTAATTATTGGATTCTAATAAGCACCTGAAATTTACTCACAAATGCCAAGTAAGGACAGGATGATCACTATAAATATTCAGGGGAATCAAATGCATGTATTTGATCATTCAGATATGTTGAAATTGAATGTAATATACTCAGAAAAAGGACAGTCAAGAAAATCAGATTACCACAGTAAATTTTCAATAGAATCAGGTAATGGTTGGAGGGGTAGGGTAGATAACTACAATTTCCAGGACACTTCTTCTTGAACCTTTGATGCAAGAGGGGTTTTTGTATATTACAATAAATATCCTGAAAAACAGATTTAGGTTTTTCTTTTTGCAAACAAGCTATAGATGTATAAATTCAAGCAATTAAGAGGTAAAATGGGATTTCTCAAAACATCAAAAATAGGAGAGTATGTGTTACATGTGAGTACATTTCATCAAGGCATGCAATTCTTATTAAACTTTTTATATGTAGCTGCATTTGAAATTGATCAAAGTTACCATTAAACACTATTTTGATAAGAAATAGTTTCTTTTGGATTGTAGGAGTTGGTCATTTTTGAAGTAACACAAAGAATATGGGGTTAAGGTGGTTGACCGTCAATTGGTGGGGTCACTTATTTGCCTCTAACTTTTTTATTTTTCATTGAAATAAGACATATTTAGTATATTTTTACTCAGAATTGATTGCACTTTCTAAATATGGAAAGTTGTTTTAATTGAAAAGCAAACTTTGAAAGTTAAAGGTGGCAGGGGATAGTTTCGTACTAAAGACCCGGTCATATTTCTTAAACTGAGATATCCCCTGTTTGATGTGATATTTTATGTAGAAAAATGATTAGAATAATTATGGGACACATTTGCAGTGTAGCAGAGTGCCTGCTGAAAAAAGTGATGTGCAACATGTAGGTGTCACTATGATGCTTATCATATACAGAGTTGTAAATGCGAAACTAAGACTCGTGGTCAGTTGAAGAGGAAATTCAGCTGAAAAGCAGTAGGCCCTAGAAGAAGGTGTGTATCTCAGAGGGAAGATGAATGGCCCCATATCAATTGGTGAATTTTCATTAGGACATGCATTGATTTACAGACTACTGGGTGTTTTATCCTGCTCGCTCAGGCATGGGGGTGGGTTGTATGGGTGCGACTGAGGCCCAAATCTTGGAAAAACAAGCCAAAATTTGGGGAGTCCCCAGGTGCATTTTTGGTACATGTGCACTCTAATGGGCAGATTACATGTAATTTGTTGACATAATTTGTGAGCCATGAGCATATGAAGTGTAATTAATTAGCCCCTGGAAAACTGTCCCATGTACATGTTTTTATGGATCACATGTATATGTGTACCCCCTTGGCACATGTTTGGCATTACAAAAAACTATACTCTGCCACCTTGGATATCTTCATAATTAGATAATTCATACCACTATTGTTCTTGATGCAAGTAATTAGATAATTCATACCAAGAATAGTCTTGATTAGTTATAACAATTGTTTGTTAAAGTAATACAAAGACAAAAACAAAGCTTTTTGACAATGCTTTTTAAGTGATTGGGCTTTCTGGGAGATTCCCAATTTAGCCTAATTGATGCTAAAATTCCCAATTCTGAGGGTCCCAGCCCCCAGTCCCAAAGTACTGAAAAAAACACTGGCAGTAAATATTATATTTGAAATCAAATACATTTGATACATATATTTATTACTACGTAAATGTTAATGATTCAATAATTTGTTGTATAATGGCTATAACGTAGTTTAAATATTGTACAGGCTAGCAGTCTCTTAAAGACAAAAAGGAAAATGACATGAAAAATTAATTTAAGATTCAACGAGTACTCGACTTTCATTTGACTAAAGCCTCTGACTGTTCGACTTAGCTGTCCGAGTAAAATTAACATCGCTATTTATCATTTCTAAGTTGTACAGTTTTTTTTTTTTTAATTTTAAATGAGAAATTTCAATTTCTTTTGGATAGGTATGACTGCCATCTGATAACTGAAATTTGATACCAAGCATGACCATATTTGCCAGAAGAGCATCTGTTTGGAGATGACAAAGAATAAGCAGCATAGTGAAATTTAAACAGTCACACAAGGATGAAAGTCCTTCCATCTAGGATAATGGACACATCAGGCTTTAATACATTAAGAACTTGTAATATATGTATTTTTACAAAACAATTTAGAGAGAACTGCTATTTTGGCATATACAACAACAAGTGTTAACATATGTGCATATTTCAAATTACTACAGTGCTAGGGGCATGTACATGAAGGAGGATTGTTAGAAAAGTTTGCGGACACATTGATTTACGGAAAATTTACTGTGCACTTTGAAAAATGACATTTATCTGATTAAATTCTTATATTTTGTTTATCTGTTTATTAGTATGTAAAAAATCAGGTCCATTTACTAAAATTTTGAAAATATATGAATTTTTACTGTGCAGTCAAAGAATTCACGGAGCAAGTTAGGTGATGTGACAACCTGATTCCAAACCTGCTGAGCTTTTCACAGCTATAAATACCTTTCAGTTCTATCATTTACATGTCTTTTCCCTACTTTAAAATTGAATAACTTTAGCAAGTCATGTTACTTTTTAGCTCACCTGAGCTGAAAGCTCAAGTGAGCTTTTCTGATCACCTGTTGTCCGTCGTCCGTCCGTCTGTAAACTTTTCACATTTTCAATTTCTTCTCAAGAACCACTGGGCCAATTTTAATCAAACTTGGTACAAAGTATCCTTGGGTGAAGGAGAGTGTAAATTGTTAAAATAAAGGGCCAAGTCCCCTTACAAGGGGAGATAATCAAGAAAAGACAAAAATAGGGTGGGGTCATTAAAAAAATCTTCTTCTCAAGAACCACTGGGCCAGAAAAGCTGAAACTTATGTGGAAGCATCCTGGGATAGTGTAGATTCTAAATTGTTCAAATCATGACCCCCGGGGGTAGGGCGGGGCCACAATAGGGAATCCAAGTTTTACATTGAAATACATAAGAAAAATCTTTAAAAATCTTCTTCTCAAGAACCACTGAGCCAGAAAAGCTGAAATTTATATAGAAGCATCCTGGGGTAGTGTAGAATCTAAGTTATTCAAATCATGACCCCCGGGGGTAGGGCGGGGCCACAATAGGGAATCCAAGTTTTACATTGAAATATATAGGAAAAATCTTTAAAAAAAAATCTTCTTCTCAAGAACCACTGGGCCAGAAATACTGAAACTTATATGGAAGCATCCTGGGGTAGTGTAGATTCTAAATTGTTCAAATCATGACACCCGGGGATAGGGCGGGGCCACAATAGGGAATCCAAGTTTTACATTGAAATATATAGGCAAAATCTATAAAAATCTTCTTCTCAAGAACCACTGGGCCAGAAAAGCTGAAACTTATTTGGAAGCATCCTGGGGTAGTGTAGATTCTAAATTTTTCAAATCATGACCCCTGAGGGTAGGGCGGGGCCATAATAGGAAATCCAAGTTTTATATTGAAATATATAAGAAAAATCTTTAAAAATCTTCTTCTCAAGAATCACTGGGCCAGAAAAGCTGAAACTTATATGGAAGCATCCTGGGGTAGTGTAGATTATGAATTGTTCAAATCATGACACCCGGGGATAGGGCGGGGCCACAATAGGGAATCCAAGTTTTACAATGAAATATATAAGAAAAATCTTTAAAAATCTTCTTCTCAAGAACAACTTGGCCAGAAAAGCTGAAACATATATGGACGCATCCTGGGGTAGTGTAGATTCTAGATTGTTCAAATCATGACCCCTGGGGGTAGGGCGGAGCCACAATAGGGAATCCAAATTTACATTGAAATATATAGGAAAAATCTTTAAAAATCTTCTTCTCAAGAACCACTGGGCCAGAAAAGCTGAAACTTAAATGGAAGCATCCATTGTTCAAATCATGACCCCGGAGGTAGGGTGGGACACAATAGGGAATCCAAGTTTTACATTGAAATAGGTAAGAAAAATCTCTTAGGTAGTGTAGATTCTAATTGTTCAAATCATGACTCCCGGGGATAGGGCGGGGCCACAGTAGGTATATTAAAAGGGGGAAATCTGGTAAAGAACAGCATGGCCAAAGTTACTCAGGTGAGCGATGTGGCCCATGAGCCTCTTGTTTCTATTGTTGCGTATCAAATATTAGTGAGATCTTAAAATCTATGTCTACACAGTAAAGCAATAGGTATGGAAAGAATGCAAAATCCATAGGTGCAACATCCATGTGATAAGCGGTGTACTGGGATATCGCATGGACTGGGTCATCAAAAATGTTAATCCTTCCATTAACAAAGCTACTACTATTTGAACACTTTTGTCCTAGATATGTATAAGCAATCCCTGAAGCATCTTAAAACATTTTAGTCTCTTTTGGGTATTTTCCGGTCTGAAGAAATAATTTTTTAATAGCTCGGTGCTCTCCAAGACTTTCAATGACATTGCAATTCTCAACTTTGTGTTTTTGCATTGATCATCTATAATTAGTGATGACCCCTCTAATTTAATTCAAAATTTTGCAACATGCCCTCTCTTGAATATTGTAGTGACATGTAAAATATCATTAATTTTTTTGCACTACAACAGTGCAATTTTTTATTTCAAGAAATAGGTCTGATTTCAATATAACTTTGATTACAAATAGACAACTCTAAGATACATAATTCTTTTTATCTTTTTAGCTCTTGTGAGCCAAAGGCTCAAAGAGCTAATGCTATGGCCATTTGTGCGGCATATGTAAACTTTTTAGCTCACCTGAGCTGAAACCTTAAGTGAGCTTTTCTGATCACCAGTTGTCCGTTGTCTAGCTGTCTGTCTGTCCGTCTGTAAACTTTTCATATTTTCATCTTCTTCTCAAGAACCACTGAGCCAAATTTAACCAAAGTTGGTACACAGCATCCTTGGGAGAAGGGGAGTGTAAATTGTTAAAATGAAGGACCAACCCCCTTTACAAGGGGAGATAATCAAGAGAAGACAAAAATAGGGTGGGGTCATAAAAAAATCTTCTACTCAAGAACCACATGGCCAGAAAAGCTGAAACTTATATGGAAGCATCCTGGGGTAGTGCAGATTCTAAATTGTTCAAATCATGGCCCCTGGGGATAGGGCGGGGCCACAATAGGGAATCAAAGTTTTACATTGAAATATATAGCCAAATCTTTAAAAATCTTCTTCTCAAGAACCACTGGGCCAGAAAAGCTGAAACCTATGTGGAAGCATCCTGGGGTAGTGTAGATTCTAAATTGTTCAAATCTTGGCCCCAGGGATAGGGCTGGGCCACAATAGGGAATCAAAGTTTAAAATATATAGGCAAAATCTATAAAAATCTTCTTCTCAAGAACCACTGGGCCAGAAAAACTGAAACATATGTGGAGTCATCCTGGGGTAGTGTAGATTCTAATTTGTTCAAATCATGGCCCCGGGGGTAGGGTGGGGCCGCAATAAGTATTACAAGGGAGGGAGGGTCTGGTGAAGAACAGCAGGGCCAAAGTAACTCAGGTGAGCATTGTGGCCCATGGGCCTCTTGTTAGAATATGGGCCATAACTCAAGAACCCCTTGGCCAATTATTGTCAAATATGTCACAGTTCCATGGCCTAAGGGCTCCTGTTTATAGTAAACTTAGGGTTGTGACCCTTAAACAAGGGGAGATAATTAGGTAAATAAAAAGTACTGGTTGCTAAAAAATCGTCTTCTCAAGAACCACTGGGCAGATTATCACCAAACTTTCACAAAAGGATGAGGATATATTGTAGATTAAAATTTGTACGGGGAATCGCCTTGGGACAAAGGTCTTGGTCTCAAGGTCACTTCAAAGTTGACCAAAAATTACATTTATTAAAATGTTGATATTTTGCTTACTATAAGGACTAGGATCATCAAA
Organism: Saccostrea echinata; assembly: GCF_033153115.1. Lineage (NCBI taxonomy): Eukaryota > Metazoa > Mollusca > Bivalvia > Ostreida > Ostreidae > Saccostrea > Saccostrea echinata. The sequence goes on from NW_026889771.1 coordinate 10,365,239, forward strand.
TCTTGTCAGTTAATGCATCTAAGGACATCATATCATGTTGACTCAAAAGTAGCTCATGGTTACCTACTTTTTAAATTTTGCAGCCATTCTTTTTCAAAATGATTTAGAGGCATATTTTGAACAGTTTCAGGCCTATTATCATCAAACTTTTTCAGTTAACAAATGACAGAATGAGACCACTATTCTTTAAATTTGCTTGTTGTGTCTTAGGCTCATAATTCACATTATATCTACAGTACTGCAATCAACTTCTTTTTTAATGAATTCTTATTTAAAAAATTTACTTGAATATATGTGTAATATACATGTACATGTAAAAGATTATTTTAACATGTTACAAAAATTCAAATATATGTGTCTTTTTCCCCCCTTGTAAAACATTTAAATAAATGAACCCAAGAAGTACAGTAAAACCATTTTTTCTTAATTTCAACTGGACCAAGATTAAACATCAAGATATCCAATGACTCCAGATAACCATGCAGGGTAAAAAACTTAAAGAATAAGGGGTTGGGAGTACCAACTCACTTCAACAAATAAATGGTACATGTATTTAGATATCGGTTTTTGAGATAATGAAGTTTAACTTTTAAGTTTAAGGCTAAAAAAGAGGTTATGTTAAAATTTTCCACAGTGACATCCTGTCTTACTGAAATCATCCCTGTGCATTTCTTGTAAGAGTATTTTTCTACTTACTGATTGTCAAATAAAGTGCCCTGCCACAGCATGATACGCCCGTCAAATATTGTTCAATTATCACAAACAGTTTAGAGTGCAAGAAAATCAAGTCAACCTTGATAAAAGGATTTCCAAGAATATTCCATTCCTTATAATATTTGTTTATACATTTCCTGTGGTGTAGGCATGAATTATAACAAATATAACATTATCAATCCTCAACTGGTTGTGTTAGAGCTTGACAAATACCCATCTGCAGCCCCCCCCCTCCCCCCCTACACACACACACACACATAATACAGTGACACACACACATCTTTCATATTTGTGAGACATGATGCTCTGAAATTTGTTCGTCAATATTTTCAAAAAATAAAATAAAAATGTCAATTAAACAATATCAATTTAGTCTTAACAACTTAATCTATACCAAATTAATTTTAAAATAAAAGACTGGCCATCAAATGACATGTGCTATAAACTGACCAACAGTTCTTCTGTCTAATTCCCAAAGGATATAGATAAGAACTGCTTGATCAGAGATGCTCTAACAGAAATGATTGAGACAGCTAGCCTTCCTACACTGAACTCATTAATTATTCTTTAACTGGATGCATGTCCACTCATTACTCCCAATGGATGAATGGATCTGTGCTATCTGCTTTGTAGTGCATTTAAAATGAATATTTATGTCATTCTGAAATTAAATTTGAAAACAAAGATTTTTTTTTCAATTTGTTACAAAGATTTATAAAAAGAAAAAAAAATGTAATCTTGATGGAACATTTTTAATAAGGTTCCTGCTAGACTCTTAGATTTGTAGGGACTATCTACCATAATTAATTTTTTCTTAAAAATACTTTCTTTTCTTTTTTTCTTTAGATTCAATGTCAGACTGGTTTTAAGCTGCAATTCATATGGACAACGGGCATGCTAATTCCAATATCACCCCCCCCCAAGTATAATAAGTTTTAATTGATTAGTTTATTATACAATATCAAATTAGTTTATTATACAATATCAAATTAGTTCTAATTACTTTTCACCAAATTCATTTTAAAAGTTAAGGCTAGCCTGCAAAAACTATTTAATCCAACATGGCTGATTCCTCTGCCCAATTCCCAAGAGATGTAGATAACACCTGCTTGATCAGAGATGCTCTACCAGTTAGTTCCTCACACTAAACTCATTAATTTCTCTCTATTTTGACATGCAATTTTCTGTTATCAAAATTCTCCTTGACCAGTGCTTGATAATTACACCCATGGGAGAGGTGGAATTTCTCTTGTAACATTATATTTGTTATAGATTGCTGTAAAGTATATAATGAAAAAAATAAGTATTTTCTTGATTTTAACATTTTTTGATAAGGATACTGCAACACTTTTACATTTTTTGGGATTGTGTAATTTAATAGTAAAAAGAGTTTTTTTTTTTTTTTTAATAAAAATTTCACTTAAATTAAAGGTCACAGTGACCTTATAATAGGTCGCGACACACCTTCTACCTAAGATGCATAAATTGGCCAAGTTTGATGATTCTAAGTCTAATAGTTTCCTAGTTATCAGCCGGACAGGATTTTTCCATATTTGGCCATAGCATCTCAATTAAAGGTCAGAACGACCTACTTTTAGTGCGCGACACACCTTCTACCCAAGAAGTATCAGCTGACAAAGTTTGATAATCCTAGGCCTAATAGTATTAAAGTTATGAGATGGACACGAGAAAAGCTAACAGATGGACAGACAGATGGACATGAACGCCATAACATAATATGTCCCATCTAAGACGGGCGTATAAAAAAGGATATCCTCAATCAGTAACACATTTGCTATGTAGTTATGCTGTGTAAATGTTTTTTCAAGCAATTATTATGACAGTAATGTAGCAAAACACTGATGATTCTGTAGTATGGCACGTGTTACTAACATGATTGCATCAAAGATGTTAGATGAATAGAAAAGTCTAGAAATTAAAAATCAAAAGTTAAAAATCAAAAGTCAAAGTTCAAGAAGTCAGGGTCTGGGAGTATAAGTGTTTTGGATACAATTTGAAGAGTACTGATGGAGAGAGTACAGTTGAATTATATATCCTCATGCTCACTCCAGATTCAGAGTTCCGGAGATGAGGTCTCTTGATATTTGGGTCAAAGAAAAAAGAGAATGTTAGCAAAGTTGACAATCTAAACAGAAACATGTAACCTTTAGGTGGAAATTAAACAAATATTTATCCATTTATTACAACGTCAACTTACAAGCTAATCGCTAAGAAGGAAGACCCACTCGTTGCTTTGCAACGAGCTTTGCTCTAGTTATTATTATTATTATTATTATTATTATTCCTCCCAAATTTTGTGAGCGCGATTACTCAGAGATGGTTGGATAGATTTTCACAATTTTTCACATGATAGTAGGCTGATATATGAAGTTTATATAAAATTCCGTTTTTTGAAAAATTCACTTCCGGTCCGAAGTTACGGCCGAATTTCCAATTTTTAAATGGACTTTTGTCCGGAATTTTTCTCGGAAACGGTTTGAGGTGAAGATGTGAAATTTACAGGGGTATTAGATCATGACATTCTCTTTGTTTCAAAGTTGTTTTCGTGTGTTTCCGGTACTTCCTGTCCGAACCGGAAGTGAACTTGTGTTTGGTCAATTTTCAACTTTTTTGTTTTTTAATATTTTTTCAAGATATTATTATGTATAACAGAGGTTATTCTACAAATTCTAAATATATAATTTGTTTTGAATTCAGATTCCACATTTTGCAGATTTTCGGTACCCTCATTTTCCCTATTTACCTAGTGTGTAGACAATGGGCAAAGAAAGATAACTCTGACTTGTAAGTGAGAATAGAACTTTCGAGATAAAGGCGGAAATAGTATCGATGACGTTAGAGACATATACACTCTCCATATCAAAATATTTAGACGTTCTATATTCACTCTTCAAAATTTAAGAGGACGTTGGTTACCGCTTCCAGTGCATGTAAAGTTTGAAGTTGCCAGTGTAGTGTAAGTCTGTATTGACAGTTAGTTAATTTACACATGAATATATCTAAAAAAAATTAATATATATATATATATGCTAGGTAGCTAATTCAAGTAAATATATTATAAGCACTGAATATACATTTATAGTGATGGACAGGCATGCAGTTTTATCTATTTCGTATATTAAGTTCAGAATACGATAGTTATAAGCCTTCTATAATGCAGACGATTTATTATTCTCTATGATCTGAATGCGAAATTATCCCAATTTCCGAGTTTTACTTTCGATATTAAAAAATATTACATACACTCAAAAAAGGAATTAAGCAATAGAAAATTGTAATACAGTACTGTTTTAAAGCCTTTATAAATAAATTGATATCTGCCACTGAAAAGAAAGAAAATCAATCTATAGATTAGATTTGGTTATTACATGTATATTTGATAAAAGGTTAAATTATTTATGACACATGATCTATACTCTATATACCCAAGGAATTATAAAAGATGTGAAAAGGCGATTCTTGGATTCTTGTGAAATACTCAAAGAGTTAAAGAGTGTGTGAAATAATGGTACGCTATATGTTTCTTTTGAAAAAAAAAACATGATAAAAAAATTGTACAAGTCTGTTGATATGTGGGATAAGTATATCTGAATGAACACAATTTTATGCAATGATATATAATCATGTACATGCAACTGACGTCCGTACTTTTCCTTGTAATTCATAAAATTATCTAATTCCTTTGAAGCCCCCCCCCCCCGTCTTGAATTTGAATTATATATTCGTTTTAGATTTAAATCTGGAACATGTGAATAACATTACCATTTACATGTATACAGAATTTCATATTTTATAATTATGAAATGTTCAATTTACATGTCTGAGAGAGAGAGAGAGAGAGAGAGAGAGGAGAGATTCCCTCTTAATCCCGATCCAGACCAAAAATTAGTTCTTTATCGGTCACACCCATTCTTTATTAGATGTTTTCTGATTTCATAGTCAGTCATGGTCACATCCTGTATATTTTTCAGCTTAAAAAGTATCACACGAAGTGCACGTGTGTTGACCTGTCAATCAAAATCACTTGACGCTGTATGCACTGCAATTAAGTAGCCTGAGTTCGAAATGATCTTAAAGTATGATCTTTAAGTAAATCTGCTGCAACAAACTTGTGAAAAAAATAGAATAAAATAAAAAATAAAATATCTCGGTATTATGAACTTCGACTGTGGGACGTGGAGACCGGTCCTTTGGATGAGATCGTATAAATCGAGGTCCCTTGTCGCAGAAGATGCTGGCATAAAAAAGATTCCCCACTGCTCAATTGCGATAAATGCCAAAGTATAGGACAAAAATTTACAGTCTCCACCGGCGAGTGGTGGCGTCTCCATGTGAGTGAAAAATTCTGGAGAGGGACGTTAAACAACAAACGTATAATCAATCAATCAATCGATTGCTGAAGAATTACTGTAATTGATTAATTTGTCTTATAGGTATGTTGTCAAATCTTGATATTATAACTTTACAAAACTCAGTGACTTTACGTTTAATGTGATACTAAATTAATTCATTATATTTTTTTATAACACCATCACAATTATGCCAAAACATACACACAGTGAAGTTTATGATAGTACGGTGTTCGTTCGTCTGTTTGTTTGTCTTAGAAATGATTGCAAACATTTTTTTTTAAATTGCTAATGATATACGTATATCTCTTATAGGTGCCAAATGTATTATACAAGATTGATCATGAAAATCAAAGTACCTTAAGTACTGAAAGGACTTTTTTCCCGTTATTTTTTTCTTTCACAGTAAATATGATATGTATGTTTTTTACACAGAAAAAAGCAAATTCTTACAGATTTAGAAGAACGGAAGACTTTTTTGTTGCCATGGCAACAAGAGTCTAGTTATTATTATTATTATTATTATTATTCCTCCCAAATTTTGTGAGCGCGATTACTCAGAAATGGTTGGATAGATTTTCACAATTTTTCACATGATAGTAGGCCGATATATGATGTTTGTATAAAATTCCGTTTTTTGAAAAATTCACTTCCGGTCCGAAGTTACGGCCGAATTTCCAATTTTTAAATGGACTTTTGTCCGGAATTTTTCTCGGAAACGGTTTGAGGTAAAGATGTGAAATTTACAGGAGTATTAGATCATGACATTGTCTTTGTTTCGAAGTTGATTTCGTGTGTTTCCGGTACTTCCTGTCCGAACCGGAAGTGAACTTGCGTTTGGTCAATTTTCAACTTTTTTGTTTTTTAATATTTTTTCAAGATATTATTATGCATAACAGAGGTTATTCTACAAATACTAAATATATAATTTGTTTTGAAATCAGATTCCACATTTTGCAGATTTTCGGTACCGTCATTTTCCCTATTTACCTAATGTGTAAACAATGGGCAAAGAAAGATAACTCTGACTTGTAAGTGAGAATAGAACTTTCGAGATAAAGGCGGAAATAGTATCGATGACGTCAAAGACATATATACTCTCCACTCTCCATATCAAAATATTTAGACGTTCCATATTCACTCTTCTAAATGTAAGAGTACGTTGGTTACCGCTTCCAGTGCATGTATAGTTTAAAGTTGCCAGTGTAGTGTAAGTCTGTATTGATGTAGTGTAAGTCTGCATTGACAGTTAATTGATTTACACATGAATATATCTAAAAAAAAAATTAATATATATGCTAGGTACCTAATTCAAGTAAATATATTATAAGCACTGAATATACATTTATAGTGATGGACAGGCATGCAATTTTATCTATCTCGTATAGTAAGTTCAGAATACGATAGTTATAAGCCTTCTATAATGCAGACGATTTATTATTCTCTATGATTTGAATGCGAAATTATCCCGATTTCCGAGTTTTATTTTCGATATTAAAAAAATATTACATACACTCAAAAAGGAATTGAGTGATAGAAAACTGTAATACAGTACTGTTTTAAAGCCTTTATAAATAAATTGACATCTGCTACTTAAAAGAAAGAAAATCAATCTATAGATTAGATTTGGTTATTACATGTATATTTGATAAAAAGTTAAATTATTTATGACACATGATCTATACTCTATATACCCAAGGAATTATAAAATATGTGAAAAGACGATTCTTGGATTCTTGTGAAATACTCAAAGAGTTAAAAAAAAAGATGTGAAAACGCGATTCTGTGTGAAATAATGGTACGCTATATGTTTCTTTTGAAAAAAAAAAAAAACATGAAAAAAAAATTGCACAGGTCTGTTGATATGTGGGATAAGTATACCTGAATGAACACAATTTTATGCAATGATATATAATTATGTACATGCAACTGACGTCCGTACTTTTCCTTATAATTCATAAAACATAAAACTATCTAATTCCTTTGAAGCCCCCCCCCCCCCCCATCTTGATTAATATTTGGAGACGTTCGTGCAGCTAGGCATTTGAATTATATATTCGTTTTAGATTTAAATCTGGAACATGTGAATATAATTACCATTTACATGTATACAGAATTTCATATTCTATAATGGTAGATTTGTCATTATGAAATGTTCAATTTACGTCTGAGAGAGAGAGAGAGAGAGATGGAGAGAGAGATTCCCTCTTAATCCCGATCCTCCTATCCATTTACATAGACCAAAAATAAATTCTATATCGGTCACACCCATTCTTTATTAAATGTTTTCTGATTTCATAGTCAGTCATGGTTACATCCTGTCTATTTTTCAGCTTAAAGTGCACGTGTGTTGACCTGTCAATCAAAATCACTTGACGCTGTATGCACTGCAATTAAGTAGCCTGAGTTCGAAATGATCTTGATGTATGATCTTTAAGTAAATCTGCTGCAACAAACTTGTGAAAAAAAAAATAGAATAAAATAAAAAATAAAATATCTCGGTATTATGAACTTCGACTGTGGGACGTGGAGACCGGTCCTTTGGATGAGATCGTATAAATCGAGGTCCCTTGTCGCAGAAGATGCTGGCATAAAAAAGATTCCCCACTGCTCAATTGCGATAAATGCCAAAGTATAGGACAAAAATTTACAGTCTCCACCGGCGAGTGGTGGCGTCTCCATGTGAGTGAAAAATTCTGGAGAGGGACGTTCAACAACATACGTATAATCAATCAATCAATCAATCAATCGATTGCTGAAGAATTACTGTAATTGAATAATTTGTCTTATAGGTATGTTGTCAAATCTTGATATTATAACTTTACAAAACTCAGTGACTTTACGTTTAATGTGATACTAACTTAATTCATTATATTTTTTTATAACACCATCACAATTATGCCAAAACATACACACAGTGAAGTTTATGATAGTACGGTGTTCGTTCGTCTGTTTGTTTGTCGTAGAAATGATTGCAAACATTTTTTTTTAAATTGCTAATGATATACGTATATCTCTTATAGGTGCCAAATGTATTATACAAGATTGATCATGAAAATCAAAGTACCTTAAGTACTGAATGGACTTTTTTCCAGTTATTTTTTTCTTTCACAGTAAATATGATATGTATGTTTTTTACACAGAAAAAAGCAAATTCTTACAGATTTAGAAGAACGGAAGACTTTTTTGTTGCCATGGCAACAAGAGTCTAGTTATGTTCCCCAAACGAAGTTGGGGAACATATTGTTTTTACTCTGTTTCTTATTATTATTATTATTTTTCTTCTTCTTCTTCTTCCTGGGTACTTTTTTGTCCGCAAGTGATCTCGTCAACTACTCATCCGATTGAGGTGAAACCTTTTTAGGGTTAATAGGCATGTTATGTAGATTTGCGGAATCAAGGTCATTTTGTGCGCACGTGCATGCACGTGCGTGCGCGTGCAATGCGTAAAATGACTAATATACTTGATATAGCTGTAACTTTTATATATTTTGATGAAATGCTTTGATACTCAAAATATAAGGATATATTAAAAGTGTAAACAAGATGACATGGTCAACATGCACATGCATGCACGTGTGCGCACGCGCAAAGCGTAAAATGACAAATATACTTGATATATTCGTAACTTTTATACTTTTTGATGAAATGCTTTGATACTCAAAATATTTATATATATTAAAAGTGTAGACAAGATGACATGGTCATCATGCACATGCATGCATGCATATGCATGCACGTGCGCGCGCGTGCAATGTGTTAAATGACCAATATACTTAATATAGCCGTAATTTTTATATTTTTTTATGAAAAGTTTTTATATTAAGAATATACAGATATATTAAAAGTGTAGACAAGATGATGTGGACATCATACTCATGAATGCACATGCGCGCGCGTGCAATGTGTTAAATGACCAATATACTTAATATAGCCATAACTTTTATATTTTTTTATGAAAAGCTTTGATACTAAGAATAAACAGACAAATTATAAGTGTAGACAAAATGGCATGGTCATTAGGAACATGCATGCAGGTGCGCATGCATGCAATGCTAAGATGACCAATATACTTGATATAGCCGGAACTTATTTATTTTTTGACGAAATGTTTTGATACTGAGAATATAAAGATGCATTAATAGTATAGATGAGATGACATGGTCATCCTGCACATGCATGCACGTGCGCGCGCGTGAAATGCAAAAAACGATCAATATACTTCATTGCCTTATTTAATGAAGCTTACAGGAAATAAGACACCAAGAGGGTGTTGGGGAGCGTTTGGGGAACATCTGTAACGGTCCCCGTTACAATTAATACTAGTTATTATTATTATTATTATTTTTCTTCCTGGGTACTTTTTTGTCCGTGAGTGATCTCCAAAACTACACATCCGATTGAGGTGAAACCTTTTTAGGGTTACTAGGCAAGTTATGTAGATTTGCGGAACGAAGGTCATTTTGCGCGCACGCGCATGCACGTGCGTGCGCGTGCAATGCGTAAAATGACCAATATACTTGAAATAGCTGTAACTTTTATATTTTTGGATAAAATGCTTTGATACTCAGAATTTAAGGATATATTAAAAGTATGAACAACATGACATGGTCAACATGCACATGCATGCACGTGCGCGCACGCGCAAAGCGTAAAATGACCAATTTACTTGATATAGTTGTAACTTTGAAACTTTTTGATGAAATGCTTTGATACTCAAAATATTTATATGTATTTAAAGTTTAGACAAGACGACATGATCACCATGCACATGCATGCATATGCATGCACGTGCGCGCGCGTGCAATGTGTTAAATGACCAATTTACTTAATATAGCCATACTTTTTATATTTTTTGATGAAAAGCTTTGATATTAAAAATATACAGATATATTAAAAGTGTAGACAAGATGATGTGGCCATCATGCACATGCATGCACATGCGCGTGCGTGCAATGTGTTTAATGACCAATATACTTAATATAGCCGTAACTTTTATATTTTTTGATGAAAAGCTTTGATACTAAGAATAAACAGACATATTATAAGTGTAGACAAAATGGCATGGTCATTATGAACATGCATACAGGTGCGCGTGCGCGCAATGCTAAGATGACCAATATACTTGATATAGCTGGAACTTTATATATATTTTTTGATGAAATGTTTTGATACTGAGAATATAAAGATGCATTTATAGTATAGACGGAATGACATTGTCAACCTGCACATGCATGCACGTGCGCGCGCGTGAAATGCGTTAAATGACCAATATACTTCATTGCCTTATTTAATGAAGCTTACAGGAAATAAGACACCAAAAGGGAGTTGGGGAGCGTTTGGGGAACATCTGTAACGGTCCCCGTTACAATTAATACTAGTTAATACTGATTTCAAAATTACAACCATTGATATGTAATTTGAGGAATTTTGATCCTCTGAATCTCAAAAAGTGTATCTAGGGTAAGTTTCATCGTATTAGTAGAGAAATTTTCCATTATAATGCTTAAAATAGGCTTAGTATATCAAAGGCTAGTTTCAAAGTTTAAAAGAAGTACTTAAGTTAAACATGTTAAATTTTGACAGGGTTACCTCAGTGACTTCAGTGGTTCTGCAATTTGCTTGTTTGTCTTATTTACATTTTTCCTAAAGTAAGATTTGTATAAAGAGAGAGAGGGATGCAAATTTTCATATTGATAATGTTAAATATTTGGTTTTGGCAATTTCTTCTCATTTAGAAGAGGGCGTTTCTTTGAATTCTTAAAAGAGCAAAATCCATGAAGGGGCTAAATCGGCTTATTTTTTCAGGAAAATTAAACTAAGGGGAAGAAGAAAATTAACAATAGAAATATCATCCTTGGGTATCAAACTTTTATAGTTTATGCCAATTCTTTTATTTGATGACGTCATATTTGTACAGAAAACGTATAAACACGTGCACTTTGATAGTTTTTATCAAAATAAAGCATTTTTTTCGTCTTTGGTTCAAATTTTTGCTGTGGCCACACCCTTCGAACAAAATAAAATTTATACCATTGAAAAGAGGATTAAAATATGAATAAATAAAGTACATTTTTATTTTTTTCGAGGGGTGTGGCCACATCGAAATTAATACTTTTCGTTCGATTCAAATATCTTAGCACCGACTCACACAGTGAAAATAGCAGGGATTACCCTACATTAATAGAAAAGAAAAAGGTTCTATATTGTTTTTGTAAATATTAAAAAGTTTCGAAATGTGAATGTTATATTTATTATAAGTTATTTTGTGTTGTGGTGCAAAAAAGTACAAAAACTCTCGCAAAGCATGACTGCATGTAGATGCAATAATGTCGACATTTTGTGTACTACGCGCCTCAGTCCTGACCCAAGACTTTTCCTTCAAGTAGCTGATCTATATTTAACTCATCATTATGCTGATATGTTTAAAAAAAAATAATGTGTACTCTTTTCCTCTGACAGCCTATTTATTTATGCCTTGAATTTGTTTTCCAACTCCCTGCTCCTCATCACTATGGTCACTATGTAATCAAAGGGAGATCATCCGAGAAACATGTATGCTACATCTTTATTTTCTCCTGAGTGGCCGTGTGGGAATAGCGTAGAATATTAAACAAATTACATGCAACTACCAAGACGTATTTATAATGATTGTTTTGCCACTTTACAAAACATAAATGTCGTGAAGTCTGCATCGATAGCATACAAATGGTTAATGTTGCGCAATAGAGTCTATTATGACTACATGTATTATTGTTATAACCCATACCCAACATGCGTTTCAGAAATGGCCAGTGGCATTTTAAGACTAAAGATTAATTAATATTTATAAGTGAAAACCTTTACTGATCAGAGATCTCTTAACATAAATTATGTTACGAAGTACTGAACCTAGAAAATTCGAGTTGACAAATCAAATAAACAATAGATTGATTTTACAGATCACGTGTAATTTTTGTGATCGGCCTCCATAAGAAAAAATGCCCTATATTGTACAAACGAATAACTTACTACCAAGGCAGTGACAACTCTTTATGGTTTTAAGTAGTTTCGGTATCGCATGCATGCTGTGACCTAGCCAACACATAAAAAAAAATGTCAAAGGGAGTCTATTTGCTATCTCTTTCTATTTTGAGTTACTCCGCTTAAATGTAACAGGCCCAAGGGAGAGAGGGCAACCAGATTTGCAAGCATGTTTATACATGTACATGTAGTAGTGTAAATTCATAAAGGTGGGATTAGAGCATTGATATAAAATAAGAAGCAAAAAAAAAAACTTATTACATTTACAAAAAAAAAAAAAAGAAAGACAGGGGTAATGGGGGGGGGGGGTGTTTTCGGGATTCCCACCCTCACTCATTAAATACGTGGGACAGTTCGACCAATTACTGCTGCCATTTAAACGAGAAAGTAGTAAAGTGAATAAATAACAATACCAATTATGTTAGTCCTTGTATATATAGTATAAAAAAATGAATTCAATAGCAGTTTCCATTTTTTTTTTCAATCTCCTTGATAAAAATTTAATTTAAAAACGATTGATTTTTTGTGACTCGGTCATGGCATAAATTTATTATAGATCCCAGGCCCGTAGGTAGCAATTTCAGTTGGGGGGGGGGGGGGGGCAGCCATACATTTTCAGATGGGTGCACTATCAACTACCAAAATTCCTTGACAAGCAAAAAAAAAAGGGGGGGGGGGGATCAGACGTTTTTATTGACGGGGCACAAGCATATAGTAGCTTTGTTTAATGTAGTATTCTATATATCGGCAAAATTATTGGGGGGGGGGGGCAAGGCCACCTCCCGGTTCCTACGGCAATGTATCCTGAATGTATTATTATTATTAACGGTTATGACTGCTTGTTCTGCTTGTCTATCATATTTGTTTTTTTGAAAGGATTATATAGAATATAACTTCATAGATCGGGCATTTGAACATGGTATTTGGGGGGGGGGGGGGGGATGGTAATATGTCGCTTGACATGTGGTCTATAATTTTTTTTTTCCGATGGTCTGTAATGATAGCCATTTACTACTGTCAGTAGCTGGTTTTTTTTTTTTTTAATATTTTTGTTTAATTACAAAGAATAACGATCCGAAAACGTCCACATGCAATATGTATACGATATTATGATTATTTTATCGTCTTCTATACTCATTATCACCTATCGATTTGTAGTTGTGTTAGAAATTGCACATGGAGAAACGAAAAGTTATCTTAAGTAATTATATGAAAATTATGAGTAAAATGTTAAAACTGGTTTCGAACTATACAAAAGTCTTACATGTTGTTATGTTTCAATTTAATTTTCACTTCTCACCAGATAATCATTACTTTATGATTTTATTAAAAGGGTTTATAATAGGTACTCCCCAACATGGTAGTGTGTAAGATATGATAATATGATAAGAAAACGATTCGTTAGCAATAATTAATTCGATCGTGTTTGTCATCTGAAATCTCTTTTCATATCTATTGTGGGTATATAAAAAACGTTTCTCATTGATGATATAACATATTTATCATAATTAGTGAACTTTATTTCGATTAAGTAATTTATATTGAGTAAAGTGGTATACATGTCATTTCCGTTTATCTTGGTTTTTTTTTTAACTTCAGGTTCCGTTTTGAAATTCAAATACTTTGGAAATCTTGTGTTTTCGTTGCGGCCGATTTGATGCTTTGCACCACTCTTGTTTAAAAGTCTGTAGTGGTTTCTTTCCTGACAATCTGTGGTGCGCAGGATTGCCGTCAAACGTCACTATTTTACGTGTATTACATGTATGAACAACAATTTCATTTCAAATGTCCGGGAAATGTCATAAATTTCGGAAGTGCAACGAAATTCTCAAAATGACAATAAAATAGATGGTAACTTCAAACGTATTCATTTTTAATGGACCTTCTCATTTTAATTTTATGTTTTTGTTATTAAAGAGTACGTGTGTATTTTCTGAAAAAAGTCTATTTTTTGTTTGTACGCCGTATGACCATACAATAACACATTTAAGAATGATAAAATCCTTATCCATGTCTACTATAGTATATATTTTACTACATTAATTCAGTTTTACTCAAATATGATGGATTAACACTTGTATTTGTTTTCAGCTTAACGTGTCTCTTATTATCATTTAAAACGTGTTACATGTATCAACGATTATACCAGACAAACGCTGTATATAACAAATATTTGGCATTTCTTTAGAGTACAAATAGCTTTAATTAAAAAATAAACCAAAAGTTTTCAGAACTTCTTGAAAAATTCATAGTTTAAATTTTCCCAAAATTTTAAAGAAGAGCCTATATTGGTTATTTTTATTCCATTAACGTACAGATGTTACTTTCTTATACAAAATGTCAACGTCACGACGTTAAAGTATGTAACGTCAACGTTATGACGTGATACTATTAATAAGGAAAACGATACCAAATTTAAACGACTGTAAAAAGAAAACCAGAAGAGATATTGTTAAAAAATAAATTGTTTTACAACATACAAATCTTAGAGTTTTATGTGAGAAAGTTTCATTTATTTTGATGACTGGGCCGATTTAACCCCTTCGTGGATTTAGCTCTTTCAGATGTGGAGTCAAGATGAGTTCCCAGCGCTTTTTACAATTTTACTACTAACTGTACAGATAAATACAGTGGGCTCAAAAGAAGGTAAGATATTTTTATTTATTGCGTTCACAATCATTTGAGCATAAATGTTTTTTTTTTAAATCTTTGTTTATCCTAAATAATATGTTTTTATAATCTACTATATAGCTTTTTATTTATTGCAGCATGTAGTTCACCATATTCTAACCTTGCTGGAACTGTCTACAAGTCCACATTTGCTTCTTTTGACCCAGACTCCGAACTCTATAGGACAGACACAACGATAGAAGGAATAAATCAGGGAACTGATCAAAACTCAGGAGTCATCATTACCTTTGTTAGATCAGCAGCTACTCCTGTTGATCTTAACTTGAATAGTCTATTCGAACTGATAACCTTACCAGTATCAAACTCACAATTTGGGAGTAGGACTTTTATCCGATTAAAATCGGTAATTGACAGCGGTGTAAGTTTTATATATATATATATATATATATATATATATATATATATATATATATATATATATATATATATATATATATATATATATATATATATATATATATTACTTTCTTACTTTTTGAAAGTGTTATGAGACTTCTTAAATAATCATCAAAAACATACATGGAAAATGAACTTATTTTCCTCATTCTATGAATTCTCTATTATGACTTTTAGTGACTTTATTTATTCTTATCAAATTTTAAATATTTAGGGGAGTTCCTATATTGAAAGTGATGACCTCACCACTGTTGAATTTCATTTATCTTGTCGTTCATTGGTAAGTACTTTGCAAATCTGAGTATATTTAGAAATTGTCACCGAAATATTGACATATTTTAATAATGAATTTATCTTTCCTTGCATGCTTTTGGATTTATTTGATCCAATAATTTTAATGTTTGTTCAACATGCAAACTAGCTTGCATATTCATGCATTAACTTAGGTATGAGGTTATTCATATGAAAGCTATTTAGTCAAAGTCAAGCTAAAGTGGAATTCCATGGCCCAATCTCTGCGTAAGACTAGTAGGAGAAGGTCAGACATTATAATTGATTGAATGGAATCTTTAAAAACAAAATTTCTTTCCATATATTGAATCTTTTTCTTACTCAATACCCTACATAACTAATGGTGTTAAATGAATAGATACATGTATCACCGTAGCTCTGCGTAAATGGACTTTCATGTAATTTTTATGCTGTCGACGACATTTACTCAACTTAATTTGAATTAAAGAATAAACATGGAAAAATTAGCCATACTAGAGAATTTACAAGAACCAAACAATAGTTTACAACCATTTTTGCATCCTCCGCTTAAATCCACAATTGCATATTGTTAAAGTCAAAATTTTGCAAATACTATGGTCGATATAAAGACCTTGTTTGCAAATGCAATCCGTCGTTAAGTCAATTGCTGACTAACGTCTTTCATCAATCATTATTTTCACACAGAATTGCCTACGGATTTATAACTTTAATAGTATGTGCTTTGTTGATATTATTATTAATTAATATATATGCAGAAATAAAAAGAAAACGTAAGACCTTGTAAATTATCTATTTTTTTTATTGTTGTTTAACGTCTCTCGAGAATTTTTCACTCATATGGAGACGCCATCACTTGCCGGTGGACAGCTGCAAATTTTGACCTATGCTCGGCACTCAGGGCCATTTAGCAGTGAGGGATCTTTTACATACCAACACCTACTGCGACACGGGACCTCGGTTTATACGGTCTCATCCGAAGGACCGGTCTCCACATCCCACAGTGGGATTCGAACCTGCGACGAACGGAACAACTTCACACTCCGCGAATCTAGAGCAAACGCTCTATTACCATTGCGCCACGCGAGCGACCCTTATAATTCTAAAAAATAGAAACAAATATCTTATTTTGGCTCTCTGATTTTCAGAATAACACAAAGGAAGCAAAGATTTACCAGATGCAGCTAGAAATTCGAGATATAAATGATAAATCACCAATATTTAGAAATGCTCCTTATTCTGCTTCAGTCGTTGAGGTTTGTCTACTTTCTTGATTATTGAAATTTTAAGTATATTAAAAAAAGCATATTAAAAAATCAATAAGATCACTAGATCTTTTGATCCGCTCACATAGATCGCTATACATGGATGTGAGGAACCCCCGTTTAGGGTCATTTCCTTGTGACCTTCCAGATTCCACGAGTGTCTTACACCACTGCATGCAATTTAATGAACATGTCACGAAATCTTTATTATATCGTGACATTGTCCATCTATTTTATGTTTCGATTGGATTTCCCATAGCAAAGCATGGACATTGTCATTCTTTACATTATATTATATTGGGGATATCTATCTCTTATTAGCAAATCCTCATATACCACTGAATACAATTTAAAGCTATATATGGCGTATCTGAGCTAAAAAATAAAAATACGAGACTGAGTGTAGATAAACATGATATATATTATTTACGTTCAAATTAAAATTTTCACCGATTTTGAAGTTGAATAACCTCATGTTTTCAATAGTTAAATTGACTTTAAACTGTGTCTGTTATTTAAATGCAAAGTCGGTAAATAAATCGGTTATTGTTTTACAGGAAAGTCCTATCTTTATATAAAGTAATAAAACAAATACGAAGATCTTTTTTAATTTTAGTTAGTCTGAACTTGTAAAAAAAAAACGCCATATATGACTTTAATGCGCAGGCTCTTAGAACGAGGGGGTGGGGGGCACTTTTCCTGAGTATAGTATTCTTTCCTTCAGACGCTGTTTGCCCCTCCCCCAACTTTTTGTCGAGCACTGGCAATTCTCAGGATTTGGACAGTAAATTAGGTGTTTGTATATTTTTTTCTTGTCAAATTTTTTGGGAAGTTGCCCTACCCCCACTTTTGAAACCGTTGCTACTGCCCTGATGAGGTTTTCAGTAAATCTTAAATACATAGTGCCTTTGTGGCCTTTTATTTATGTTTCGATCGTATAAATATATAGTGATTCTCACAGCAAAAATGGATTCGCCGTTCGTTATTCAACAATGGGGATACCCTGTCTTGTATCCTCAGCTCTTCCTATACCACTGAATAAAATTTAATGAGACTTTCATAGAACCTTTTTAGTGACATTGTGCACCTCCGATTTTACGTTTTTATCGGACAGATATTTGGCGTTTACCATAGCAAAACATGGATTGTGCTATTATACTCAATGAAGGTGTAACCACTTTGTTTATGCAACTCCTCCTTAACCAGTGGAACTTAAAGTTTTACGGAACAGCATTTTCATACTGCCAGGAAATGCACTTTTCGTTAAATATTATGGGAGTTGGGAAATATCATTTTGTGATCAAGTAAGTGATCACATTGACTCTAGTTTAATTGGACCTCAAATTTTTAATGTCTTCCACTAATTTAAGATATTTTGAATTTTTAGGTCACAAAAAATGAGGCGAGAACTCAAAATCCAAGAATTGGAACTGTACAAGTCACGGTTGATGGCAGAGATCTTAATGACAACCCTCTAATATTTCGGGCACCTAGAGACGTTGGCAATATAGAGGGAAACAATCAAGTTCTACCGGACGTGCGTAAAAATGAATAATTAACACTGCAGTTAAACTACTGTATTAATTGTCAGGTTGGAAGTAACTACTGTTGAAAGATAAAACGTTGTAGATATATCTGAATGTCAAGTTGAAGGCCACAGCAAGTGTTTTCTTCTTTTCATGTTGTAATGGGACTTATGAGGGTCGTTCAATAAGTACTGCAAAAGTTCATCAAAATAAGAAAAGAACAAAAAGCAGTTCCTTTATATATCCAATCCTTTACGCACAACTAGAACATCTCATCATACTCTTTTTAGGAGTAACCCAAAAGAATGACTGAGACCTAGCAAATTCGGAGGATAACTAAGCTCTGTAAACGTTCCTTTCTTCAAAATTTCATTTCATCTCTATGCCTATTTACAGCACGTTGTTAATTAAAAGTAATCCACCCTGGGTACTGGTATTTGAACTTCTCTCAAAGAAAATCTGCTTATAATATCTCAATATAATTTCAACATAAAAGCTCCATTGACGGCACTTTCTTTAAGTATCGGTAAATTATTATTTGACCTCTCGAATAAAAAGAAACCCCCGTATATGACCTGTTTGGAGCTAAGGTGTATTGAAATAACAGGACGACAGCTTCCGCTCTAATTCCACATTGTCTTACATATATTTACTTCCATTTGGGCTATATTTATATCCACTGAATATTTTCTCCTTTATTTCTAAAGAAAACCATTGCCATTTATCAGTTCATCAACAACACTAGGCATATCACCTGTACAGATTTCTTGATCAGTGGCTTTTCCATCAATGAAACGTGCTAGTACATGTATGACGTACATATCAATAATACAATAATTAATCTTTTAATCCTACTTTAAATGATTATTTATATAGATATAAATATAAACAATAAAATGTCTTTCTTTGATTGTTAGTACGGGAATTAACGTCGCAGCTATTGCAGAAAAAAATTACATAACCCGCTTACGCGGGTTATGTTTTTTTTTTTCCTGCAACAACTGCGACATTAATTCCCGTACTAACAACCAAAGAAAGCATTTTATTGTTTAAATAAACAGTGCAACCATGTTTCGTCACCCATCACGCAGGCTTACATGTATATAGTTACATTCTTTTGTTAAAATGTTTATATTTTAATAGATCCTTGGCACATTTCACGCGTATTTTTTGTAGCCAATTGAAAGGAAAAAATGCGCTCATTTGTCAGTTTTTTTTAAATTCATTCCTTCATCAGAACTCGGCATTTTTTGTGTCCCTACAGATCTCGATCGACCAGTTCGACTGCGATCTTTTAAGTCCCCTTTCCCCTGAGTTTTCTAATCCACCTGAACACTGTATACTGAGTAAAAGACTAGATTTTCCAAACATGAAAACCGTACCTTATTTAGGTTTTTTCAGCGATTTTTGTAATGAACCGCAGTGTTACATAAGCCCTAATTTTCATCTTCTAGACACAGACCTTTTAAAAACGGTTTTAAGCTCAGTGAAGTGACCATGCTTACTTTAAATGTGAATTTACTTGCGAAGACAAAGGTTAAAAAAAAAAACCTTGCAGTTTTCGATGATAACGGGTTTTTAAATACAACTTTTTTCTAGTGTGAATAAATAAAATTACCTGCTTCTACATTTATTATGATAAACCGTATGGTGAAATACATGAAGATAACGAACATTATTCGAGCTCAAGAGTCCTTTAAACATTACAAAATAGGAGCAGAGCAAACACGGACCTCTAAAACATCAGAGGTGGGATCAGGTGCAATTTCAGGTGCATTTCCTATTGAATGATCTTCATATAAACAAAGAAGATACATGTATTGTTACAAGCCATGCCTGCTGGATTCATAACATATTTTTCCATGTTATCTTTTGAATTGATCTTGTTTACTCATATTTTTCTGCACAAAATGAATCGGAATTTAACTTCAGAAAAAAATATGCATATGATAGTCAACATTAATCAGTTATTCATTATTGTTCAAATGTGTTTACAAATATAATGATCACTCAAAAATGATTTTTTTTTTTTTTAGCCCAGCAAAAAGTTCTCCGAAATTTTTTATGGTATAAATATCTTATAATAGTTTTTCGATCATTTAAATACATAATTGCAATTTTTTTCTTTATTACAGAACTTCAACAATCATCCTCCAGTTATTCAGGCTGTGCCTTCCCCTCTACAGTTTTTGGAAAACATCCCAGTGGGGACTGTTCTTCTTTCTAATATTACACTAACAGATGCTGATGCACAGGTCAGTTAGCAAGGTTATCATTGAATTTAGCATAAAACTAGCAATCAAAAAGAGAAATGTTTTACCTTTGTTGAATGAATGGTATGCTGCTTTTCAAATGCCTGAGAGTCATGCGTAGTGTGCAACATACGTCACAAAATGACCCTTTGTAATCCAAATGGTTTATTGATTGTCTCTGTATTGAGAAACTCATTCATACATTGTGCATAAATATGTCTTCTCCAGAACTACTGAACTGAATTCACTCAATTCAGCAAACAGTATTCACTTTGCATAACTCAGAAAACTGTAAAATTTTGGTTAAGTGTCAAATTCCTCACAAGGGAAATAACTTGAAAATGATACCTAGCATACTTTTTTTTCACGGTATCATAACAACGTATAAAAAATGGCTCAATCATGTGACATTTTGAAAACCAAATTCCCCAGGACCGGAAGAGATTTCAGGAAATTGAAATTTCTTCATAAGAACATGGCTTATGATTTTTTGTACTATTTTTCCCAAAAAATGCCAAAAAAGGAAAAGAAAAGAAAAATGAAATAAGTAGAAATCTAGCAGTAGCTAAATATTTTAAAATATGTTTAACCTTTGTCTCTATTCTTTATTTACAAGATAGAACACAACCGACAGTTGTCGATTAACATTCCTGATAACCTCTGTGAATTCCAGTCCCACACAGAATAAAAACATTCTGGAATGGTTCTATATCAATCCAGGAACTGGACGGATAATACTTGGAAAATCATTTCAACAGGACCCTGGTGTTACAAGATACGATGTTAGTATCATGTGTATTTTCAACTGAACCAAAGAAACCTGTCTAATTTCGAAGCAGTGATGTCATACTGTCGACTCATCAATAATGCATCTGCACTACAGCAAGCTTTTTATCTTTTTCAACAGATTGTAGTCACTGTGCAGGACCGTGGAGAGCCCACATTGTCTGATTCTACCACAGTCACCATCAGTGTGGTTAGAAATACAGCTCCATTTTTCCCAGCTCCTAAATCCAAGACGGTCAACATCCTCAATAGCCATCAGGTTAATACAGAAGTCACCACCTACACAGCTAAAGACAGTGATAATGAGGTAGGACAGTATTAGAAGAAGATGCCACCACCTACATTACAAGAGAATCTAATGAAAATCATCAAAAAACAAAATGTCAGAGTGAATTAGTACCAAGTTCTTGCATAAGTTTTAATATGTTTTATCATCTTTTTGTACACAGCCTCAGTTTAACCAGGTGACATACTCTATGGTAACAGATGCTACTAGTGGTTCCCTGTTCAGACTGGACTCTAACAGTGGACGGATTACGTTGATTAGTTCCCTTACAGCTGATGATGCTTCTCAATATTCAGTAAGTGTCGAACAGTGCTTTTGTATATGGGGGACTTTTGTATCCCTCCCTTAAAAGTTTCAAGGAGACTTAATGATTACCTTGTTTAACTCACAGTTTTAGTTATCATTAAATAGAATGTGAACATTCATTTGAATAATTAGATTAATATAAGAGTTTTTGTGTTTACTTCTGGTAGATTTATTGTGAATGACAAAAAACTTTTACAGCTGATCATAGTAGCAAGAGACAATGGAGGTTTATCTGATACTGGGATAGTTGTTGTCAATGTGAACCGCAATAATTTTGACCCACAGTGGCTTCCAATTGGTGGACCCTACAGTGCAGCAATCAGTGTTACTGAAAATAGACCTGTCCTAGAAACTGTTTACACCCTTTCAGCTCAAGATTTGGATATTCAGGTACAGAAAATCATTTATCAAACGACATATGACATTGAATACTTAAGTATCAGATGAATACA
Source organism: Saccostrea echinata (assembly GCF_033153115.1). NCBI lineage: Eukaryota > Metazoa > Mollusca > Bivalvia > Ostreida > Ostreidae > Saccostrea > Saccostrea echinata. Next base: position 10,387,576 of record NW_026889771.1, read on the forward strand.
GTGAATTTGAACAAACTTTAAACAGGTATAATATTTATGTCAGAATTTTTATTGAAAGTATTAAAACTTTTTAATCTTAGGAACCGGGTCAAACTAGAGTCTACACCATTTTATCAACTGCTAGTGCTTCCCAGCATTTCCAAGTCACAGGTCAAGGACAAGTCCAAATCATTCGTTCTCTGGTCATTGATCGGTCTGTCAATCAGTATGTGGTGAGTATGCATTACTTTTTTTTTGACAATCCATTTTATCTAAGATGCATTATGTGACTCTGTATGTACAGTGTAGTTGTGTGATCTCTGATATACAGTGTACATGTAATTTTTTGAAGAGCTCTCAATTTAGATTGAGAACTTCCATTTAGCATCTTTTTTCACAAATCTATGAACAGTCTGAATTATTCAGTTTTTAGAAATCTTCATGCACTTAAATCTAGGAAGTACCAGAAATAAAATAAAGTATCTGTGTAAATGGAATTTAGTTTCATAAACAAACTTCCCAAGATACAATTAAGTCATAATGTTTTTGGTTTTTCAGCTGACCATCCAGCTAAGAGATGGTGGAAATAGAGTAGCAGCACAGCAGTTTACACTGACAATAAACATCATCAGAAACTCTAATCCTCCAGTTTTCTTTGACACTTCATATTACAAAGAAATTGAAGAGACATTAACAGTAGGCTCCAGTATTCTACAAGTACAGGCCAGTGATCAGGATCCTGAAGTAAATTGAATATAAAAAGGGGGCTTTTTCTGTACACTTTTCTTGTCTGATATCAAACATGCTAATACAGAACAAATTATTTTGTTACATTTCATTGTTCAGAGAGATCAATTTTCAAAATTAGAAATATTTAGGGTAATATGATTTTTTTACATAAAGGTAGAGTAATAAGTTTGTTATAATTAATATGCAATTTTCAAAAAACCTATCTCTGCTCAGCTGTTCTTACATGTATGTATCCCAATATTATGTGAATTTAATTGCAGCTACAGTTCAGAACAATTACCTACACACTGTTAGCTACCATTGCTGGAAATAACCTGTTTTCTATGGAAATGGGGACTGGCATTGTTAGAGTAAAGAGTGCATTGACTAGTAATCCAACTGTTACATTTGATGTAAGCACAGCCAAAGCTTATTGTTAATTGTTAGGAGAACAAATACATGTATCTTATTTTCAGTAGAGAAACATAATGAATAAGCAAAATTTAATTTGGTTTGAATTTTCCATTCCCCTCATTTCACAGATGGTAGCACTTGCTGCAGATGGCGGTAGCCCTTCCAAGTCAGCAAACGCAATGGTTACAATTAAAATCAACAGGAACCGCAACACTCCAGTGTGGAATACACTGAATTATCAGACAGTCATCTTGGAAACACTGCCAGTGGATGTACCCTTAACTCTTAGTCCAGGTGCACTAACAGCCACAGACAGTGATGCCCAGCCACCCAATAACCAAGTCAACTACCGCTTGAAAGCTGTTGTTGCCAGGTCAGGATCTACAACATATCCAAGTGAACAGGGCAACTTTGCTGTCAGTAGCAGTGGACAGGTGACAGTTAGAAGTCCATTAAATGGACTAACTGCCACAACTTATGAGGTGTCATTTTTTTTTCTTATCTTTCCATATCTTTTATTTCTGTAAATCTTTCATTTTCATCTTTTATTTCTGTCCCTGAAAATCTAAAATGTTTAATTAAGACAAAGTAACTGATTATCTTTAAACAAAGTGACTAGAAAAATTGTCTATATTTATCAACATGAAGAATATTTTTTGAACAGTTGCTTGTAGAAGCATATGATTTGGGAGATCCGTCCAGGATTAGCACAAGCAATGCCACAGTCACTGTTAATGTACAGCGAAACAGAGCACCATCTTTCCCCTCGTCATCTTATGCCTTTACAATGAGGGAAGATGCTACAGTCACTCCTCAAACCATAATTGGACAGGTTTCTGCAACTGATCCTGATACTGGAGTAAGTCCTTTTTTTAAAAGAAGGGCATTGCTGAAAATCCACATTTAATTATACCACTTCTTTCTCTATCACCTTTATACATTAATTTCTTCATTCATGAACATTTCACCTAATGATATTGACCAACCAAAGTAATGTTCATAAAATCAAGAGATTCTGTTGTTGGGGTAGTACTAAAATCAAATGGCAATGACTACAACCATAAAAATGTCATCATTGTTGAATGAGACTTACTAAAGGATCATATAGGCCACTAAATGAATAATGTCTTTTTTTCTCATTTATTTTTTGCTACGTTAGTTTGAAATTTCTTCAATTCTTGACTCCATACAGTTATATATTGACATTGCCCTTAGTACAGACTTGTTCATCTAATACAGACACTATAAAAGAAAAAGAACCCCCCTTCCCCCCTTTTCTTTGGAAATTATGGATAATGATGCTGATTCCCTCTATATCATCCTTAGATACACTATGAATTCAAATATGAATGAAAGCTTAAGTGAGCTTTTTTTGATCACCCGTTTTCTGTTGTCCATCCATCTGTAAACTTTTCACATTTTCAACTTCTTAAGAACCACTGGGCCAATTATAATCAAAGTTGATACAAAGCTTCATTGGGTAAAGGGGAGTTTAAATTGTTAGAATGAAGGACCAAGTCCCCTTCCAGGTGGAGATAATTTAGAAAAGACAAAATAGGGTGGATCATTCAAAAAGCTTCTCCTCAAAAACCATTCGGCAAGAAATGGTCAGAGTTGTGTTCAAGCTTTCTGATGTAGTGTAGACTCAAAGTTCTTCAAATCCCCGAGGGAGGGTGGGGACACAATAGGCAAAAAAGGTTTTACATTGATATATATAAATAGGGAAAATCTTTAAAAATCTTCTAAAGAACCAGTGGCCGGAAAAGATGAAACTTATATGAAAGCTTTCTGAGGTTAAGTAGATTCTAAATTGTTCGAATCATGTCCCCCGGAGGTAGGGTATGGAATCAAAGTTTTACATTGAAATATATAGGAAAATTTTTTAAAAATCTTTTTCTCAAGAACCACTGGGCCAGAGGAGGTGAAACTTATGTGAAAGCTTCCTGAGGTAGTGTAGCTTCTAAATTGTCCAAATGATTTTTCCCGGGGATAGGATGGGGCCAAAATAGGGAATCAAATTTTTACATTGAAATATAGGAAAAACTTTAAAAATCTTCTCAAGAATCACTGAGCCAGAAAAGATGAAAATTATGTGAAAACTTTCTGAGATAGTTTAGATCTTAAATTGATCGAATCATGTCCCCTTAGGGAAGGATAGGGCCACAATAGAGAATCAAAGTTTTGCAATCATTCAAATCATGACTCCCAGGGTTAGTGTGGGGCCGCAATAGGCAATCAAAGTTTTACGTGGGATTTTATATGAAAAGTCTTTAAAACAATCTTATTTGTAATAAGCATTGAGCCCTCTACCAAAAGTGTTAAATTAATTGCCCCAGCGTCAGGGGTTCTGAAAATCTTTTTTCTTTGTTCCTGGCTAAAAAGCTAATAAACTAATTATAAGTGCATAGTTATGGTGAGCAAGGGTGCCTATTTCAAAAGTGTAAATTCCATGGCCCCTGGGTCAAGGGTTTTTGTGTTAGCGTGGGGCTCTATTGATGATATAGTGAAATGCATATTAAATTCTTCAAAAATCTTCTCTAGCCCTGGGTATTTACCAAACAAACTAATTGCATTGTTATCATGAGCGAGGATACCTCTGCCAAAATTGTGAATTTCACGGCCCCTGGGTCTGGGGTTTTGTTGTTAGGGTGTGGCTCTATTGATCATATAATGAAATGCATATTAAATTCTTAAAAAATTTCCTCTGGCCCTGGGTATTTAGCAGACACACTAATTAAATTGTTACAATGTTCAAGGATGCCTCTTCAAGATTAGTGAAACATGGCCCCTTGGACAGTGTTTTGGTGATAGGACGGGGCTCTGTTGATCATATAGTGAAAATGCATTATTTCTTTTAAATCTTCTTTTCTACCCCTGGATATTTAAGACAAACTAAGTGCATGGTTATGATAAGCTAGGTTGCCTCTTCCAAAATTGTGAAACATGGCCGATGGGACAGGGGTTCTGATGTTAGGGCGTGGCTCTATAGATCATAAAGTGAAAACGTATAATTTCTTTGAAAATTTTCCTCTCTCCCCCTGCATACTTGCAGACAAAGTATATGCATGGTTATAATGAGCAAGGGTGGCTCTCTCAAAATTTAAAAATCCTGACCCATATATCAGTGATTCTGGTGTGAGGGCTGGGCTCTATTGATTATATAGTGAAAATGCAGAAAATGCATTAATTCTTTGAAATCTTCTAGGCAACTACCAGGTAAACAGAGAACAAAGTTATAATGAGCAAGGGTGATTTGTAAAATTTTGGAGACACTGCACTGGGTCAAGTGTTCTGGTGCTGGGAAAGTCTGTATTGATCTTATATGGAAATTTGTACTCTACCGAGATAATTTTTCCCTTTGCTATTCACCTATGATAATTAATCACTGTAAATAATGTAATTAATAGGTCAATTGAATAAGAGAATTATACAAGAATTTTAATGTATGTTACAAAAGAGGACTTTCATAGCTTTCAATGGTCAGATAGACTTGTAAATAATACATGCATGTACTAAATAAAAATGAGGGGAAAATACCTTATTTTTGTTCAGTAAATGTTCTTCAAGATTAAGAGAGGTCATTCTGCGAGGACATGTGATGGGTTTACTGTATGAGCCCAAGTACTATTGTTTAGTATAGTCTGCATGATCATTTTGACAAATGGGAGTGTATTACAGTCCCTGAAACGTTCTACTTTCCCATTTTTCCGTTCGCTCACCGTTCGTTCACCGTTCGTTCAGCGTGCGTTCACCGTTCGTTCACCGTGCGTTCACCGTTCGCTCTCCGTTCACAGTTTTGCGTTCACCGTTCACCGTGCGCTCGCGTTCACCGTTCACAAAGCGTTCAGCGTTCGCTCTTCGTTCCGTTCACTTTGCGTTCACCTTGCGTTCAGCGTTCACCTATCGTTCAGTTGTCATTGCCATTCGGAACTCCCAAGTGAAAGGACTTATCTTTTTGTAGGTAAGGAGTTACAGATTTTTTAATTTAATACTAACATATCGTGTTTGAAGAATCATTATTTCATGGGGGAAAATCTAAGATATATATATATTTATTATTCTAACTTAGCTATTAGGTTATTTATTGAATTACTCTGGAAAAAAAATGTTGTTATAAGCACATCCTGTACCTATGTAGAACGATGCTGAAATATTAAATTTAACTAAGGCCAATGTGCAAATACTTCAAGCACTGCAACATTTTGATGTTTTGTTAAAGACGACAAATCGTTAATGGAGATATAATTATCCAAGTCAAATAATTACGCAGCAAAATTACGAAAATATTTATTTCTAACGCGTTTTTTTATTCAATTACTACAGAAAATACGATAGAACTAGTTCTGAGAGTTATACATAGTACTGCGGATATCCTGTTAATTTATTATCTTCGGAGCGAATTAAATTGATAGTGTGTTTAAAGGAAATATTTATTTAAAATGTAATGCACTACAGAATATTCGCTACTATAATACATGTATGAAAAGTCTATAGTTATAGAGAAAAAATCTTTCTTCACCGTAACTTTATATGTTTGCTATTGGATTTAATTAATACCCCCCCTTTTCCCCTAAATCTGTTACTTAGTCAGTACTGTATTTCCAGAAAATTTTAATTAACCTGTTAAAAAAAAGTTAAGGTCTTTTTTAGAACAAAAATTTCAGTCTGAAAACAAACATGCATCTAAAAAAGTCACAAAACAATAGTAGCTCAAAATGTACACGTGTCGGCGGTGGTATTTGAAATTGGCAGAGGGTATGTTTCAAATTCAAGTGTTAATGCCCAATATATTTTATTCACTAATTATTCAAATGTTGGTATCAAATCTAGAAATGATAAAAATAAATGTTATAACTTGTTGGAAATACTCGCACTTCGTCTTCGATGTGACGAAACTTTCACACCTGCACAGTGTCGAATGATTTTGATTGACAGGACAAGCACGTGGACTTCGTGTGAACTTGAAGCAGGAAAATAAAAACGAGTAATACTGTCAAACAGATGGATATGATTTGTTGATAAAAAAAAAGTTACTTTCACTGTCTAATATATTTAGAAAAAAAAAATATCAGAGTTATTGTTTGATATAGGTGCAAACATTTAGTGAAGCCTGAAAGGAAGGGGGGGCTGAAACGGAATCTCTCTCTCTCTCTGTCTCTCTCTCTCTCATTTGTCTGTTTGATAAAAATTATAACAGCATATTACTTAAATATCAAGTTCTGAAAATTGAATTTATAACAAATAATTTGAATATGTATCTTTGTATTATCTTGTCTGAGTATAATCACGGCCATCTACAGATACATGTAGAAGTCGGCTCAATAAATCATCATGAAAAATAGAAATGACACATAATATATTATTGTATTAAACATTTAAAATACGAGCGTATAAATGCAAAACATCCACTGACCTTTGTAATTAATTTTTTTTAGTACTTTACATGAAATCGCCTTGACACGGAGATACATATATGAATGGATGTTACAATCGCTTTAATTCATTCTATAAGTCAGAAGTTTTCTCTGATTTGTTATCAAATAAGAATAAACATTTTTATTTTCCAACTAAAAAATATCTTTTATACTTCAGCGTTCGGCAACAATTGCAATGTTTTAATGCGTTAAAAATCGTGTGATTAAAAAATTAATGTGCATGAATCGTCTTTCTTAGAACAATTTTGGAGAATTTATTTTATTTACTTACTTATTCATTCATTTATTGGTTTACTTATTTATTATTATTATTTTTTTTTTTGGCACCTGACGTTATGATACAATAAAATAGTTTCAATGCAAGGAAAAGATCAGAGGCATTCCGAATATATCGTTCATCTTGCGTTCACCGTTCGTTCACCGTTCACTTTGCGTTCGCGTTTGCGCTCCGTTCGCGTTCTGCGTTCGCTCACCGTTCACCGTTCACACATCGTTCACCAAGTTGCGTTCAGCGTTCACACATCGTTCACTCACCGTTCGCTCTGCGTTCGTTCAGCGTTCGTTCACCGTTCGTTCAGCGTTCGCTCACCGTTCAAGTGGGAAAGTAGAACGTTTCAGGGACTGTAGCACTGCTAATGAGTACTAGACTAACTATTTCATTGAACCCTTATCTTCTGGGCAGCATATATCCATCTCATTTTATTTTTATTTTAGATGTCTATGGATTGTTTACAGTGTTCTACTCAGGTGACCGTTAAGGCCCATTGGCCTTTTGTATAATTGTAACTTTTCCTTTTGTATTTTGTGTGCTACATTAGCTTTAAATTCCTTTAATTTTTGACTATATAGTTATATTTTTTCATAATGTCCTTATTACAGTCTTGCTCATCTAGTACAGACGCTATTAAAGAAAATGAACCATATGCCCTCCAAGATTTCTAATGATCAAAGGTTGTGTCTTTTTTTTATTCAAGGTCTTTTTGGTTTTGGCAAGTTCAACGTTACATATGCAAAATTTGAATGGACACTTTAAAAAATTAAGGCGGGGTGTTATTTTGTGAGCTCGCTTACAGTATCTCTAGTTTTTCTTTCTCCTAAATTTAAATTATCAGTTTTGTTTGTGCTTTTATAAAGTCAATTGATATATTATGCTGAAATATGGTTTATTTTTTCATTTGATCAGATACCTCAGTTCAATACATTGTCATATGCCATCGAATCTTTGGGAGTGGGATCACCCGCTATATATTTTAACATGGACTCCAATGGCCGCATCACATTACGGAATCTTGTAGGAGGAATATCCCATTCAGAATTCCGGGTAGGTCTGAAATAAAATTTTAAAAAATATTTATTTACAATTTCGAGTTCTGAAACTGCCTAGTGCATCTATGTCAGTATTTTTTTTCTAGTACATTCTTACTAATTAATCTTCTAAATACTTTGTAAAATGAATTTGTTTAACTACTTTTGTTAAAATTTGTATATTTACTGAGACAACAATAACTAATATAAAAAGACTTTCAGAAATTGGTATAGACCTTCTTATGAGTTTTGAATACTGTGGAATCAATGTTTCGTGGACAAGCAAAATTTTTCTGGTTCTTGGGAATGTAATTTCGTTGGTTTATACAGTAGTTTGGATGAATCAATAAATAGTTGTTCGTGGGGATGTAAATTCTTGAATAGGGATAACCCACAAAATCTATGAACATTGCTACACCACGATCAATGCATGATTCAACAGTTAAAAGTTTAAAAAGTAATGGAATTTGATTGTGTCAATCATTTAAAGTGATATAGTATGTAACTTTGCGTATTTTTTATTGTGGGATGAATGGAGGTATTTTATTTCCTCTGAGAGTATACTACAAGAAAGAGTTTCATGTCATATGTTAACAAGAAAACAAGCAAATTCAAAGAACTGTGGCCCCCCGCTTTCGTTGTCCTTGTGGATGGGATGTCATTATTTATGGCATATTGTAACTGTCTTGTTTGTGTGTCCTGTCTTGTCTGTGCTTTATTCAAAAGAGACATAAATAATTGAATTAATAACAGTTATGGCAAAAATTATAGCTTCTCAAAACTACATCAAACTTCAAGATCAAGGTCATGAGATCAAATATCATAATAAAATCCGAAAGGTCTTGTCACAAGTAATGCAAATGTGAAAAAAAAATCAAAAGCCATAGCACACAATAGGAAACGTCTTGAAACAGGTAATGCACATGTCAAATGTAAATGCTATATCTTCTCTCAATCAAAATTTATTAGCAATGTTAGAATTTTTGAAAATTAAGTCAAACTTCAATTTCAAGGTCATGGGATTTAAAATCATACTATTTTTGGAAATGCTTGTCACAGGTAATGCACGTGTCAAATATGAATGCCCTAACTTTGCTCCTTCAAAACTTAGGAACACAGATGAAATGTTTGAAAATTAGGTCAAACTTGAAGGGCAAGGTTACGGGGTCAAATATGATAGCACTTTCGAAAACAAATGACACAGGTAATGCACTTGTTAAATATGTACTCCCTATCATATGTCATTCAAAAGTAATCACCAAAGGTAAAATTTTTGAAAATTAGGTCAAACATGAAGGTCAAGGTCAAGGAGTCAAAAGTCATAGCATGCTCGGAATCGCCTTCTCACTGGTAATGCACATGTCAAATATGAAAGCCCTATCTCTTCTCAATCAAAAGTTACAAGCAAAGATAAAAATTTTGAAAAGTAGGTCAAACTTCAAGGTCACGGGTTCAAAAGTGGTTGTATATTTGGACTGAGAGACGGACAGACTGACAAACAGACGAATGAGATCCAATGTCCCTTCGCTTTTGCAAAAGCAGGGGACTACAATGCTCGTTTCTTCATCACACACTGTAATGTGTATGTGTTCTTTTGTGGATAATATTCTAATGAATATGTTTTCAAAAATAAGGAAAGAAAATTTGGATAGATAGAATCAGCTTACTGCTCAGTCCAACACTGAAAATTGAATTTTTGTATTGTTTTGTTTTAGCCCTTTTCCAGTAAGAAAACTGGGAAAAGAAGAGTTTTTACATTAACGAATTTTTTTGTCAGATCAATTTTTCATTCATATCGTGAATTATTTGGAAAATTGTTATTGTTTATCATTATTATATTTTTTTCTTTTTTAGTTTCTAGTACGTGTTTCAGATAATGGAGTTCCATCCTTGTCTGATGAGGCGGTAGTTACCATAACAATAAACAGGAATCTGTGGGCTCCAGCTTTTAATCCTCTAAATTATGCCATCACTATTCAAGAAAATCTTCCAGCAGGATCTGAAACAGGTGTTACAGTGTCAGCAACAGATCAAGATATAAATGCAAGTTTTCACTTAATTTATTTTTTTTTTTTGTAGTGTCTGTGTAGCATATGTTAGATACAGCGGGATCACTTTGTCTATATTGTCAGTCCGTTTGTATTTCTGTCTGTCAATGAAGAATTCACTTCCATGTATTGTGTATCTACACTTTGTGTATATTTACATTTAGTATTTGCATTCATGAACATGTCCAATAGAAATAATACTATCATTTCCAAAAGAATTAAAAAATGTTTCTGTTTAGAACTGTATAGAGAAAATGGTCAATTCCATCAATTTATACATTTACTTTATGAAAAATTTATTTCCTATTTCATTATTTTAGACCCCAAACAATCAGATTGAGTTTTCTGCTATTGGGGACCACACGGCTGTGCAGTACGTACTTTGATGTTGTAGCAATCTCTGGGAAAGTTTTGGTGAAACAACCATTATACACTGCAACAGCTACTCAATACCAGGTAAAACTTATGTCTCACTGTCCTAATATTTTTAAGGATAAAATCAATTTATTAATGTGTCGTTTTGCAGTAGAAAGACCTCTTCAGAATCCGTAATTTCTGAGGTACATGTACTTGTTTGGGTAATGGCCCTTCATTAAAAAAAATAATGCAATGAAATGACATGAAGATATCAGAGTTCGAAATTCACTATACACAACTCGCAAAATGCGAATTAGAATTCCCAAATTGCGAGTTAAAAATTAGGTAACTTTATATGAAAATTGCGAGTAATCTTATAAAATTGCGAGTTCACTTTCTTGGTACTCGCAATTATTTGCAAGTTGTAATTTTAGGGAGTTTCTAACCCTGGATATTACACAGTTTTATTCTAATAACACTATTTTCAATATTTTTACATGTTCTTCCTTGCAGCTGAATGTCAGGGTATCAGATAAGGCAGAAAATCCACTGACTTCCCAACAAACTGCTACAGTAACTATCACTGTGGAACGAAATCTCTTTGCACCAGTGTTCCAGAATCTGCCTAGTATCCAGTCCCTTCCTCGGACCTCTGGAGTAGGCTTTAATGTGTTCACTGCTTTTTCCAATGACAGTGATACAAAGGTAAGTTTTTGGATTGATTAAGGGACAAGAGGTGTTTTTCATGATATTAAATTTCAATTGGAAAATTCAGTTTGTGACTTTGCAAAGTATCCATTCTGTTGCAGTCTCCATTCAATGTTGTCTCATACTCCCTGGTATCTGGAACCAATGAATTTTCCATCAACCCAACAACTGGTATTGTAACCCTGCAGACAAATTCACTTTCTCGGGCTGAGTATGTGGTAAGCCATCTTTCTCACATGAAGAACCTTTTCAAACCTTGACAATTAGGTTTGCTCAATGCAGAAGTTGCTTTGTGTGTTTGGAAGAGGTATTCTTTTTCTCTAGGAAAACAAACAAAATGTAGAATATTATGTACACTTTTTTGCCCATTCTGGACTAAATCTTATATTGTTATGAAATTAAACTAGGATTCAAATTGGAAATATTGAATGTTAATTAACACAATAAACTTCAAATATTCATTAGTGAAATTTACATGTTTATTAAATCAATTGCATGTAAACTATCCTAATTAGATATATGTACGTAAAAAATAATGATTTCTTCATTTGCAGTTGACAGTGGAGGCCAGAGATGGAGCAAATATCCCCAGGAGGACCTACTCCTTGCTGACACTAATAGTGGACAGTAATTTGGCCAAACCAACCTGGGTGAGACCTGGCGCTGGTGATTCATATGCAGCTCAAGTGACAATTCAGGAGACTCAGGACTACGTCACTTCAGTGTATGACTTCCAAGCAAGTGATGCAGACAATGTGGTAAGATTTCTGTCTCCTATCTGTTTGGATTATTGATGGAGGGATGTCACATGTGACCCAATGCATAAGTTGTAGTATGTCAAACCAAAGGAAAAAAATTCTTTTCTGGTTACATTGAAGCTTTATATACTTTTAGTAAATAACAGGGTTAAAGTAAAGTTTACTTATAAACCTACTAGATTTAATAAAAAATTATTAGTTACCAAACTGACTGTTGATAATTGAGTTCAAATTTATTTCTTTATAATTGTAAACGAATTTTGCTGCATTGTTAATTTTTAGCTCTACTGGTCAGAGACCAGAAGAGCTTATGCGATAGTAAGGTGTCCGTCGTCCGTCCGTCTGTCTGTAAACAATTTTTCAAAACGCTACTCCTCCTACAGTTTTGGTCTGATTTCAATATAACTTGGCACACAAGTAGACTACATTAAGATACATAATTTAGTGCATCGGTTTTTGATTTCACTGAACGGTGTTGTTATGGTTACTAAAAATAGAAATTTCTGTGAAATTCCTTTAAAACACTACTCCTCCTACAGTTTTGGTCTGATTTCAATATAACTTGGCAAACAAGTAGACTACATTAAGATACATAATTTAGTGCATCAGTTTTTGATTTCAATGAACAGTGTTGCCATGGTTACTAAAAATAGAAATTTCTGTGAAATTTCTTTAAAAGGCTACTCCTCCTACAGTTTTGGTCTGATTTCAATATAACTTGGCACACAAGTAGACTACATTAAGATACATAATTTAGTGCATCAGTTTTTGATTTCAATAAACAGTTTTGCCATGTTTACTAAAAATAGAAATTTCTGTGAAATTCTTTTAAAATGCTACTTCTCCTACAGTTTTGGTCTGATTTCAATATAACTTGGAACACGTGTAGACTACACTAAGATACATAATTTAGTGCTTCGGTTTTTGATTTCAATGAACTGTGTTGTCATGGTTACTAAAAATAGAAATTTCTGTGAAATTTCTTTAAAACACTACTCCTCCTATAGTTTTGGTCTGATATTAAAATAACTTGGCAAACAAGTATACTACACTAAGATACATAATTTAGTGCATCGATTTTTTATTTCGATGAACGGTGTTGCCATGGTAACTAAAAATAGAAATTTCTGTGAAATTTCTTTAAAAGGCTACTCCTCCTTCAGTTTTGGTCTGATTTCAATATAACTTGGCGCACAAGTAGACTACATTAAGTTACATTATTCTATTTATTGCTGCGTGTTGCAAAATTTCAAATCCAACTGCTACTTTTCCTTTGTTATATGTACAGACCAGTAGAGCTTCAGTCTCATCAGAGACTTCTGGTTAAATATTGTACTGTAGATTCCTTATTTTACACAAGTACTTAATATCACGAAATGGCCCTAGGACGTCAAATTGCAAGAATAATAATTCACGAGTGGATGATTAATCTAGAGATATTACATACAATTAAGCACCATTAAAATAAAAGCGAGTAGTTTTATTTCACGAGTGTTGCTTCTTGCGAAATTATGCAATTATTTATTCCTCGCACATATTCAGGAATGTACAGTAACTATCAGTTTGTAGAGACTTTGTTTCAAAGTCTTGATATGAACTTAATGACACTTTTTTCTATAAAATAATCTTTTTATTTATTGTTTGACAGAGCCCTTACAATACTGTAAGATATGTGGTGGAGGGTGAAGGAAATGCTCCAAATTTCTTCACTGTGGCTGATAATGGACAAACTTTCCTGAAAACTTCTTTACTGCAACGAACAGAAACACAGTTTGTGGTAAGTTTTGTTGGTACAGAGAAAAGCAACTGATCCAAATTACAAAAGAATGTTATACTTTATTGGAGTACTTTTTGTGAGTACATGTAAATTACATTATGTTGATTACTCTTCCTCCTATTTTGATAAATTTCAAAGCCTGAATTTTTCTAGGATTCAGCTTAAAAAGTGGATGTTAAGTAAATTTTTGTCAAACTTTCCAGCTTACAAATGAGATGGATTTATCAAAGTAAAAAAAAAAAATAAAATAAAAAAAAAATAATTTAATACAAATTTTACAATCATTTTGCTTTTGATAGCTGTTGGTAAGAGCAGAAGATGGTGGTAATCCCCCACGGCAAGCAGACAACAAAGTCAGACTGACCATCAATATTATAAGGAACAACAACGCTCCACAGTGGCAAAACCCCATGACATCAGCTCTGATCTCTCAACAAGCTGCAGTTGGACAGGCTGTTGGAACTTCTCTGTTGGCAATAGATTCTGACGTCACTTTCAATGTTGTAAGATACGAGATCATTGGGGACGGTAATGCTGGAGCTTTCTTCACCATTCCTAACCCAAGTGTTGGGCAAATCACAGTAGCAAATTCCTTGGCCTCGTCATCGGACCTGATATATTATGTAAGAATGATATAAATCATATATTTAAACTTCCTAACATACATGATTGATAGGAAAAGATTTCTTTACATAAGATGAAATACTGCAAGAGCAAACTCACTAGTATAAGTTTTAATTGTAAAAATTGCTTTCTCTTCTTTGTGACTTTAGATCCGTGTGCGAGCTTATGACAATGGGGTTCCAGCAAAAGACAATGTCACTGTTGTGACTGTGACAGTGGAAAGGAACAACTTTGCACCAGAGATCACCACCCCTAATGTTGCTGAAAGAATCCCCGAGACACAAGATCTGGGAGTTACCATTGCCACAGTGAGGGCTCAAGATAGGGACACACAGGTTCCACACAACCAGATCAGATTCAGATTGTTTGTTACACAGCCAGCTTCTGATTATTTTGATCTGGATATTTTAACTGGAAACCTTTATGTGAAGAGGGAACTTACATTAGATACAGCCACCAGATATCAGGTAGATCTATTATCAGAGAGAATGACACTCAGTTATCCATTTATCAGGTTAAAAAGGTTTTGTTTTAAACAAAGCCTTGAAGTTGTTGAATTTCATTTCATTTTTCCTCCTTGGTATCTTGATGTTAATGGTTTGGTAGACTTCATCTAAAATATGACATAGTATTTATTAAAAGTTTAAAATTCTGGGCTATTTTTTTTTTTTTTAGATGCTTGTACAAGCTTATGATATGGGGAGTCCCTCCAAAACCTCAGCAACTAATGCCACAGTGACAATAGATGTGTACAGGAATTCACAGACCCCATTCTTTACTGGTGGACCATTTAATGCCAACATTCCTGAGACCACTGTCGTTGGAACATCAGTACTTCAAGTCAATTTTGGAGATTCCGATACAGATGTAAGATTTAACAATCTAAAGTAAATAACTTGATCATGCATTTTAATCTGGCTCAAAAACTTTTTTTTCTATTTTTTGGGATGGGGTGTATTTTATTATTCTTTTAAAATGATTAAAGAACTTGTTTAGGCAGTCTGAATGTAGGATTGTATTGTATCAAAATACTGCAATGATGTTCAGATAATTTTGTCAGAGAGATTGTACTTGACTTGGTAATTTATTACTTGAAATGGTAGATATAAGATGGCATTGCCTCTTGCTAACCATAATGTAGCAAACTAAAGAAGAAATCTTTCTTATTGCTTATTAAAACTGATGCAGTACTTTGAATTGGATCATCAATAAAATATAGTATAAATACTGGCATTTTGTTGCAGGCTCCATTTAACACTGTGACTGTGTCGGCCATTGGAGATGACAAAGCTCTGACTTATTTCCGTCTAGAAAGTAATGGACGTTTGGTTGTAAACAGTGATTTAACTGCTGATGCAGATACTGAATATTTGGTGAGTTAAGCATTGATTTAAACATAAATGAACATTTAGACAATGCCCAGTCCTCGTCAAGATATTACCATGCATTAATACCGAAGGGTTTTGTTCTATGATTTCTTGTTATTGTTTCAGAGAAAACAATATTCAGCATACTTGATGTCCTGGAGATATTTGTCACTTTCCCACTCGCCTGTAGTTTTAAACGTACTTAAAATATTAAATATAAATATTATATATAAAATTATTATTTTAAATTTTTAGCAATTTGTTATTATATACAATTTACATAATTATGTTGACGTAACATTGACTTCAGATTATTGCATTCTTATCTATGACATACTTAGGGATTGATCTAATGACCCCCCCCCCCCCCCCCCCAATAAGCTAGATAGATGGCTTTTTTTAATAAGTGATATTTTATTGCAGATGAGAATTTTGGCCAGAGATGGTGGCTCTTCATCTAGAACAGCAACAACAGTTGCTACTATAACAGTTCAGCGCAACATCAATAATCCAGCCTTTGAAAGACAGTCTTACAATGAAACCATTCTAGAGACAAGACAGCTAGGGCTTTCATTTTTGCAAGTGAAAGCTACAGATAATGATCGAAGGGTAATGTTTTAGTTTGTCATTAAAAGTCCATCCAGAATGATTTTTAGGGATCAGCTATGTTCTTTGTACACTTGACATCCTTATTCTTAATAAACTAATTGCAGTAATATAAAAAATAAGATGTGTTTGTGAAACACTGATGCCCCCGTATGGCAGCTTATGGCGAAGGTTAAAGTTTCTCAAATGCAAGTCAAAATCCAGGCCAAAAGATAAAAAATGTTGATACCCAAAGAAAAGTCTTGTCTATATAAGAATATACCTGTGAAATTTGAAAGCCCTAGCACCAACCATTCAAAAGTTATGACCAAGGTTAAAGTTTTTCGAAAGTAGGTCAAACTCTTATGTCAAAGTCAAAGGGTCAAAGTGGTTGGTATCCAAAGAAAGGTCTTGTCACAAGGATTACATATGTAAAGTATGAAAGCCCTAGCACCAACCATTCAAAAGTTATGGCCAAGGTTAAAGTTTTTCAAAAGTAGGTCAAACTCCTAGGTCAAGGTCAAAGGGTCAAAGTGGTTGGTATCCAAAGGAAGGTTATGTCACAAGGATTACATATGTGAAGTATGAAAGCCCTAGCATGAACCATTCAAAAGTTATGGCCAAGGATAAAGTTTTTCAAAAGTAGGTCAAACTCCTAGGTCAAGGTCAAAAGGTCAAAGTGGTTGGTATCCAAAAAAAGGTCTTGTCACAAGGATTACATATGTGAAGTATGAAAGCCCTAGCTCCAACCATTCAAAAGATATGGCCAAGGTTAAAGTTTTTCAAAAGAAGGTCAAACTCCTAGGTCAAGGTCAAAGGGTCAAAGGGGTTGATATCCAGAGGAAGGTCTTGTCACAAGGAATACACATGTGAAGTTTGAAACTCCAAGCACCAACTGTTCAAAAGTTATGGCCAAGGTTAACTTTTTCAAAAGTAGGTCAAACTCCAAGGTCAAAAGGTCAAAGTTGTTGGTATCCAAAGGAAGGCCTTGTCACAAAGAATACACATGTGAAGTTTGAAAACCCAAGCACCAACTGTTCAGAAGTTATGGCCAAGGTTAAAGTCTCATAAAATTTTGCAAAAGTGGGTCAAACGCCAAGGTCAAAGTCAAATGGTTAAATATGATGGTACCCAAAGAAAGGTCTTGTCACAAGGAATACACATGTGAAATATGAAAGTCATAGTTCCAACCAATCAAAAGTTATAGGCAAGGTTAAAGTTGACAACAGACAGACAGACAAACGGACAAACAGACAGACAGGACAAAAACAATATACCCCCGGGATCTTTCGATCCGGGGGCATAAAAATAAGTGTTAGCTTATCATAAAGAACAACAGTCTTTCAGGAGGAAACATTTAATTTTTTCAGATGTTGATCTTCGTTTATTTTCAGGCTCCATACAATACAGTGCGATACTCCATTAGCTCTGATGCTGGAAGTGCTCTTGGTGCTCAGTATTTTATGGTGGATGAAGTAACAGGAAACATAAATCTTCGCCAGTCACCCATGCTGGATAATGCAAGAACCGTGGATTATACAGTAATTGTTTTTTCATGTTCACAGTTAGACATCTTGAATTTTTTTAATTTACTTTGTGGAAAAAATGAAAGAAGCCAGTGAAGAATAATTGTGTATGTGCAGCAGTACCATAAAATTCTAGATATTTTTTACCAATGATTAAAGTTGAGAATACATGTATACCTCCTGTTAATTATTCCTAGAGATATTTATCACAGTTAAATTGATCTGTTTTGTAGTTCAATGTAAATGCAGTGGACGGTGGTGGTCTTCAGGCAACACTCCCAGCCAGTGTAAGAGTGACAGTGATTCGAAACACCAATGCTCCAGTGTTCACCAATCTACCCAGAGAAAGCCTGATCAATCACAATACTTCAGTGGGAGCTACAGTCTACACAGTTGCTGCAACAGACCCTGACCCTGTAAGTGACCACATTCACTCTATTTAGGAAATATGAACCGGTCTTTAACTCAGTTTAAGGTTCATGACCCCTTTGTTCACTGAAATAAAATGTTGCTTTAAAACTTGCCAAAATAAAATGCAGACAATTTTAACAGTTTGCTAAGCAAAACTGGTTTTCAAAAAAAAAAAAAATTGACAAATTTACAATTATCCTATGAAGAGTTATCTCTCTTAGAGTATCAATGAGCCTTAATCGTAGCAGCACATTTTTTTCTCGACTTTATTTGAATATTGATTTTAGAGTATCAATGAGCCTTAATCGTAGCAGCACATTTTTTTCTCGACTTTATTTGAATATTGATTTTAGAAAACATATAATTTGAATTCATCATTTTTGTTAATTTTAGGGTGTGTTT
The DNA here is from genome assembly GCF_033153115.1 of Saccostrea echinata. NCBI lineage: Eukaryota > Metazoa > Mollusca > Bivalvia > Ostreida > Ostreidae > Saccostrea > Saccostrea echinata. Next base: position 10,406,001 of record NW_026889771.1, read on the forward strand.
GGACAGCTAACATACTCTCTAACAGGGGATGGAGATTCTCGAAGTGTATTTGCCATAAATCCTAACTCAGGGGCAATCACTCTGCAGCAGTCAGTTTTCCAAGGAACCACAACCCTGTACACGGTAATACTTTATTCCCATGCTATTTATTATTTTTTATTTTATTTCATTAATTAACTTTTACAAGCACAAGTCCACCTACCAGTGTAGTGTAAGTTAAGTACCTGTATTTGTTTTACAGTTGAGGGTGCGAGTACAGGATGGTGGCAGCCCAAGTAAAGAAGCTGTCAGTACTTTGACTCTCACTGTGCAAAGAAACTTTGAGGCTCCACGTTTTGTACAAAGTAGCTATTCCATGACTGTCAGAGAAGACAGAGCTATAGGATTTTCATTTGGTAGACTTGCTGCTACAGATTCAGATTTTGCAGTAAGTATGAAGTCTAAAATACTTTTCCTGTATATTATATTCAGAATACTTGTACAGTTAAATCTGTATGAAATAGACCAAAAACGTGGCAGCAAAGTTTTTTTTATTCTAACCATTTTAAAAGAGTATTTATTTATAGTCATTCTTAGCTATATAGAACAAATATACAATTTTTTAAAACAATTTTTTTAAATTTTTGAACAAATAACTTTTCAAATTTTTTTATACCATTAGTCTGTCCTATTTTCTACTTATTGTGGATATTTTAAAAATTCCTTTTATAGATTTTTCTCACTATTACCAGTTATCAAATTTTATATAATTCAATCTAATTTATATAATAATAACATTTCTTAACTCGTGAATTCATCTAAGTAATTGCTCTATCATTGTTAGATTTAGGATTTGGCTACTTCATGCCATCAAATTTGTACATTTTAGTCCAGTGAGATATTCAGAAATTATATTTTTTTCAATTCTACTGAAGTCGGATGTGACCAGATAAAGTTTGATTTTCTAAAAGCCGTTGAGGGTTTTGGTAAAGATATTAAATATAAATGTAACATATATGTATTTCATTTTCAGAGTCCAAACAATGTAGTTCAGTACTATTTCACTGCAGCTACACCTTCTGAGAGGTTTTTAATCAATCCTACCACAGGAGATGTTAGCATTAGAAAGGACCTGACGACAGAAGAAACAAAGACTTATACTGTAATATTTCAATCTCACCACATTCCTGTTTTATTTCCTTTCCAATTTCATTCGATCATTTGAATAGAAACAAAAAAGAGTTTTTATTTATTCTTTACTGTTGCCATTTATTTGGTGTTTATTTCATAAATGATGTGAGAAATATTTGAATGATAATTTATTCATTGTTTCCTTGTTTTGGAGTGGATAATCCTGTATCATGATTACTACTTTACTGTCCGTTCTCTATTTATAGTTCCGAGTCCAAGCTGCAGACTCGGGTTTTCCTCGGAGAACCAGTCCAGAAATTCCTCTTACCATCACTGTCCAAAGAAATGATTTTGACCCCTTATTTGGCAACCTGCCAAACAGCGTAACAATCCGAGCAGATACTGCACAGGGTTCAACTGTTTACACTGTTAATTCAACTGATGCTGACACTGTTGTAAGTTCATATGCAGAGAATTGGGGGGGGGGGGGTAAGAATGTTAAAATGCTTTTGTTTCACTATTTCTTATGCATAAAATGTAGAAATGAGACTCATTTTTTAAACTATATTTTTTCTGTATATTGCTAGAATGATTTCCAGCGTCGGGAGTATGATATTGTTGGAGATGATGCAGCCACTGGATTGTTTACCGTTGATCAGACGGAAAGAATTTTTACCACGACAGCACTGACTAATGATCCATCAGAGCAGTATAGGGTAAAACGAAATTAAAAACTGTTTCAAGCAATTAAGTTTTTCCAGCGAGATGCTGTATGATGCATTTATTGCACTGAGGTGTCATCAAAAAATTTTACTTTGAATCCACAAATTGATGGAAGTAGAAAGTTTGGCATATACGTGTAAACAATTAAAAGGTGACACCTGAAAGATGTTGTACAAAATGACATTTACCATGCAACATAGAATGATTTCGGAGGGATAATGAGTTTTTTGTTGTAATTATCAATAGGTTCGATTGCGTGTGAGGGACTTCGGAACACCTCGACGATCGTCCACGGGTGTACTCCTGGTAAATATTGTAAGGAACCTGTTTAATCCAAGTTTCATTCCTACTCAGTATCAACAAACAATTCCTGAAACTCAGACTTTAGGGGCCAGCATACTACAAGTGACATCTACTGATGCAGATACAACAGCAAGTACATTTAGTCTTTGCTATTGGTGTTTTGTTGAATAATGTGAGAGTAAATTTTTTGATGCAGAACCAATGAGAGACATAAATTTAATTCTAAAAGTATAAATTTTTTTCTGGTATAATGTCTTCTACTTATCTTTTGAAACAAATAACAGTGTTACATCTGTTGGTATTCTCTCTGACTATTTCAATTACCAATCTTTTTATTCAGGCACCAAATAATGTACCTACCTACACCCTCACTGGAAATGCTTTAGGTCTACAGTATTTCCAAGTTAATCCTGGTACAGGAGTTATCTCCCTATACAAAGATCTAAGAGATGATGCTGCGGACACACAAACCTACACTGTGAGTGAAAATCCTATTTAAAAAAAAAATAGTGTCAAAACAGCTTTATTCTAAGACAAATCATTGTAGATGTAATCTATATCCATGAAAAAATCAGACTTTTTGCTTAGAGCACAAGTTGATACAACCAATAAAATTGAAGACACCTCACTTTTTTTCAGTATTTCATGTGGTTTACTTTTTTTGCATTGGACAGTTTACTGTGAGTGTAAGAGACAATGGTACCCCATCGTTAACTGGAACAAACACTGCCACAGTGACCATTCAAGTCAACAGGAATTCTCAGCCTCCAGTGTTCCTAAACACACCATACAGATCCAGTATAACAAGGTCTGTCCAGGACAACTCTGCCATACCTAGAGTTAATGTAGCAACCACTGATGCTGATACAGTGGTAAGTAACACATGATGAATGACAAAAATTATGTATGCTACAAAATTGTTGGCCAAGTTTGTTATTTTTTTTAAGTCTTAGTGTCACAAATTTTGTTACAACAAACTTAAACTTTCACATGAGGTTGTGGTATTTTAACATGTGTTTAATAATTGTTCTTTGTGTAGAGCCCCTTCAATGTCGTCACAGTGACAGTGATTGGAGATGATTCAGCAGCGAGTCTATTCAGACTGGATGGATCCAACATTCGGGTTCAGAATGCAGCCAATTTGGCAGCAGGCACTGCTAATACTTACAAGGTAGGAAGCCAAAACTTTTTTTTTCTAAAGTAGAGGGCTTTCTTTTTCATTTCCATTTCAAATTTTACAGAAAATGTGAAAAATTTTCAGAGACAGGCTTTTGTATCCTCTTGTGGAATTTGTTGACTATGGACTTTGATCCCTTATTTAATAATAAATGCCAATAAAGGACACTTTTTTTACAGTTGAGATTATTGGCAGAAGATGGGGGCTCACCAAAGAAAACTGCCACAGCAACAGTAGACATTACTGTAAATAGAAACCTTGCTGCACCCCAGTTTAATCCTGCTACATACAGCCAGACTATTATAGAGAATTTCCCTGTTGGAAGTGAAATTGTAACAGTAACAGCCACAGACAGTGACCCACAGGTGTGTAAATGTAGCTTTTATTCAAATACAGATAAGAAATGTTCAAATTAACATCAGTATTCCTAATAGTATTATGATAGTTTTCATTAGATATCATTGTATTTCTGACTTCAATAAAATGCCATTTTTTGCATTTTTGTTATCGCATTAAGATATCATATTTTCAAGAGAGGCAAAAAGCGACATTTCTTAATTTAATTCTTTCTTTCAGGCACCAAACAACCAATTCAAGTTCAGTCTAAAAGGTGATACAATTGCGAAGAACTACTTCTACATTAGTCCAGACTCTGGTCAGATTTCTCTCAAGCAGACGATAAGAGGAACTGGTTTCAATCAATTCAAGGTAATAAGATCTTTGTATTGCAGTTTTATGACCAATATAAATTAAAATGTTGTTTAGAAAGAAAACTAAATTGCCTTAACCTTGTAACTGTTCAACTATAAGAGGTAATTTGATAATGTTTTTATATTTAATAGTTACAAATCATTGCAACTGACGAAGGTATTCCGCCATTGCTTGGACAGGGCACGGTGATTGTAATCATTACAGATTCACCTTATTCAAACAACAGCTGTGAATCAAATATCTATGCACCAATATTTACTGCACCATTATATTTTGTTAATATACTGGAGGGAGACTATTCGATGAAAAATCAATTGCTCTTACAGGTATGAAGAGGTTACAAAGATCATTTTTGAATTTTGAAAGATATGCTTTTTTAAAAATCACAAATTTTACTGACTTAAACGTTATTATTGAGTTGCTTATGGAAATGAATCAGAAAGTCAACTTTCATCTTTTTTCAAAGATGCTTTTCCAGAGAATTCCTTATGTAGATACCTAAAATCACATACTTTTCCATGGCTATAAAAAACTCAATATTTAAGTCTTTCTAAATAGATAAAAAGAATTTAAAAGCGGTGTTTACATTTAAATGAACAAAATTGCAAAGGTCACCTAAGAAAGGAAAAATGTGCGGAATTCTTGCAAAATGCTTCTCCTCTCATAGATTTGGTTTCATTCTTATTAAACATGGTGCACAAATAGACTAAACAGACACGTAAAATATAAGAATACATGATCTAGACAAAGTACTTCAGTTACATCGGAAGATATCCTTCTTGTATAAAAAAAAGAGGAAAACAAAAAAAGAGGAAAACAATGAACATTGATCGATCTCAAAAAATCTATACAATTTTGTAAACAGGACATAAAACATGGACTGTGTGTGATGACCTTTTGACATCATTCATTTCCCATCTTACAGCAAAAAAAATCTCGAATCAATGCCTAAGTAAGCTAAATAAAGAATTTAAATAAATTTTTAAACTTTAAATTACGACTAAGACCAAAAACTTAAGTTGATTGTAAAATCTTGCAAAACTAATTTTTTCAGTTAAAAATTGCCTGCATAAGAATATCTAAGTTCTCTTTAGAAAGATTAAAACCAATTTTCAAATAAGTGTGAAAAAGAAATTTATTTGCATAATAACCTTTTTTGGTCTTATTCATAAGTTCTTTTGTAAAATGGGATCCAAGCTTTTTGACATCATAGACAGCTGCTTTTTCAAAACAAATGAAACTTACCTTGTCATTGGTTATTTACAAAATTATTTTGCTAAAAATCATTCTCAATGCACACACAAGTACTCTAAAGTTTATATTGAAAAGATGTTTGAGTTTCTGATTGACAATGTCTATGTATTTTTTGGAGATCAGGTCTTCCAACAATCTGTCAGAATTCCCACGGAATACCCTTGTCACCTGCATATGTGGTTTATGTAGATTCGATACGGAAGAGCATGCTCTACGTACGAACAATTTATAAAACGAGGAAGCTATTGACAAACAAGTTGATGAAACAAAAATATCAATAGTCTCGTTTGAAGTCATCATATCGCAAGTTCTATGGTCGATACAATGACCTTGCCAGCTAATACAATCTATCATTAAGTCAAATGCTGACTGACTTTTTCAAACTAATTGTTAGTCATCATTTAAACACTGAATTGTCTACGGAATTTACCGTTTGCCCGATCATAAGGAGCACAAGGCATGTGTGACCGGTCAACACCTGATACCACCTCTGATGTTTTAAGAGGTCCCTGTTTGCGCTGCTCCCAATTTGTATTGTTTATTTGGACTTTTGAGCTTGATTACGGTTCGTTATCTCCATGTTTCAAAAAAATGTGCAAAGCTTACCTCAATATCAAACTTGAAATCTCCGGTATTATTCATCAAATCAAAGGGTTTGATCTTACACTACTTCCCTTTGATGGATAAAAAAAATGTATTGGAATATTTATAAGAATTTCTTAATGTATGCTGGTTAAAAATGATATAATGTCCATTTTTTATTAAAATCTAAAGAATGTGTGACACCACCTTTTGAGACACTACTGAAAATATTTTCTATAGATTTTGGCCTCAGATCACGACATTGGTATAAACGGCGAGATAGCATTTGACATCCAAAGTGTTTCCAACAACGGAGCAGAAAAATTTAAATTAGTTCAAACTGAACAGGATGGAAAGATTGCAATAAAATGTGTCAGCACTATATATAGAGGAGAAACCTATGTTATAATGCTCCGTGCGTCAGACAAAGCTCTCCCAATATACAAAAGAAGGTTAGTATTGATCAAAAACATGCATGTATGTTAGGTATTGTGAATAATGGGACATTTAGCATTAAATATGCATGCACACCTGAGTTGCTTCTCTCAAACATTGCTGCATAAAAAGGTAAAGTTACATCTCTTAATATTTTATAAATATAGTAAACAAACCAGAGGCCTGTTCAACAGAGCGAACGTTCGCGAGTGCTCGCCAAAACTGCTTATACCTCAAACAGAAATGTTTGCGAGCGTTTGAGCTGTTGAACATGTCTCTATTTACCTCCAAAGTTTGTAATTATGTACGTATACTAGTAAACAGAAATTTATGAGTCTGTTGTATTAATGATGTTTTAAAATACATATCGTTTTAATGATTTATCATTATTTATGATAATATTTAAATCTTAATACATGTCAGCATAGTTATCTGAGTTTAATTTTAATAAAAGTACCAAGTGAGACTTTCATGTGAAGACAATTTGATTTGCAAGAAACTAAACCAATAAATTTATTAACAGTTTGTAATGTTTCCACATTACTTGTTTTTGATGATCTAAAATATTACTAAGCAAATTTATTTCCTTATTACCCATAAAGCATCAATTTTATTAAAAAGATATTTTATGAAAATGTTCATCATTGTTTATAATTGTTTTGATGACAAAGTGACTTGTGAATTTGATTTTTTTTTTTTAGTATTTTACATTATTATACGTTGAAATAAAACATCTTGATCCTGTATTGAGATTTTACATTTGTGTATTGTGTATTATGTTCAGCGTCTTTATCTTTACAGAAGTTCTTCAGTTCCAGTAGAAGTTAAAGTCGGTCCGTTTTCTGTACATTAAAGCAAGTAAAATGTGTTCATTTTCGTAAGTCTTTTTAGTAGTTTTTTAGGTCACCTGAGTCATTCAGGTGACCTATTGCTATCTGTTTTCGTCCGTCATTGTCCGTCGTCCGTCGTGTGTTAACATTTGAACATTTTCAGCTTCTTCTCTGAAACCGCTGAACCAATTTCAGCCAATTTTAGCATATGGCATTTATGTCTAAAGAGGAACAAAAATTTGTGAATTTCATGGTCCCTGCCCCCCTGGGGCCTTAGGGGTGGGGCTAAAACCACCAAAATTAATGCAATCTTTAAAAATCTTCTTTACTCCTGGATATCAAGCAGTCAAACTGTTGGCAAGATTGTAGTAAGCATTGAGCCCTCTACCTAATTCTAATACATTTCACATAATTGTGAAATTCATAGCCCAAGGGTCGGGGGTTTTGGTGCTAGGGCGGGGTTATATAGATCATATATTGAAAGTGCAATATTTCTTTGAAAATCTTCTTCACTACTCCTCGGTATTATTAAAACAAATTAAATACATACATGTAGTTATGATAAGCAAGGGTGACTCTACCAAAATTCTGAAATTCATAGCCCAAGGGTCAGGAGTTCTGGTGCTAGGGCAGGGCTATATAGATCATATAGTGAAAGTGCATTATTTCTTTGAAAATCTTTTTCTCTACTCCTGGGTATTATTTAAACAAATTAAATACATAGTTATGATAAACAATAATGCCTCTTCCAAAATTGTGAATTTCATGGCCCCTGGATCAGGGGTTCTGTTGTTAGGGCAGGGCTCTATTGATTACATAGTGAAAATGCATTAATTCTTTAAAAAAATCTTCTACTCTACTCCTTGGTGGAAGTACATTGTTATGATAAGCAAGGATGCCTCTTCCAAAATTGTGAAATTCATGGCCCCAGGGACAGGGGTTCTAGTGCTAGGGCAGGGCTATATAGATCCTATAGTAAAGGTGAATTATTTCTTTGAAAATCTTCTTCTCTGTCCCTGGGTATTATTTAAACAAACTAAGTACATTGTTATGATACGCAAGAATGCCTCTTCCAAAATTGTGAAATTCATGGCTCCAGGGTCAAGGGTTCTGGTGAAAAGGGGGGGGGGGGGGGAGAGGCTCTATTGATTATTGATTATATAGTGAAAATGCAAAATTTCTTTTAAAATATTGTTTTCTGCTTCTGGTTAAAAAGCAAAGAAGCTATGTGTATAGATGATGAGGAAGAGTGCTTCTTCCAGAGTAGTGAATTTCATGACCCCTGGGTCAGATGTGCTGGTGTAAGGGTGGGACTCTTGATAATATAGTGAAATTTGCATTAATTCTATTAAATAATCCTGTCTAATACCTTAGTGTTAAATAAAGTGATTAGTTATGATGAGCAAGCTTCAGGTCCCGGTGTCAGAGGCTCTGGTGTTTCTCAGTGGGGAGGGGGGGGGGGGGGGGCTCTACTGATAATATAGTGAATCTGTAGTAAAAATGCATTATTTCTTTAAAAATCTTCTCTGCACTTTGACATATTGGAGGCAAAAAGAGTAAAAGTTTTAATAAGGAAGGGTATTTTACCAGATTTTTGAACATCTGGACCATTTGGTCAAGTGTTCTGGTCCTGGCCAGGGCTCTATAAATTTTTGTATTCTACTGAGAGGAGTTATTCCCCCATGTCATTTACTTTTGATAATTAATCACTGTAAATAATGTACTTGAAAGATTAATAGAATAAGAGAATTATACAAGAATTTTTATTGTATAGTACAGAAAGTACTTTCATAGTTTTAATGATCGGGTAGACTTGTAAGTAATAGATAAATAAAAATGATAGAAAAATATTTTATGAAATGTTCATCAAAGACCAAGAAAGGCCAGTGTTAGAGATTTTAACAAGGGATTGAAATAGTACAGAAGCACTTATAGTTTGGTAATACACTGTATGGTGATAATGATAAATGGGGAACACATTAGAACCTTAATTTATGAACTGTTAATGAATACTAGACTAATTATTCTGTTGATCCTGATCACCCTATTTTTCTTGCTTTTGGGCAATAAAGCTTCACATTTCAGTTCATGTTATACTCAGTGGATCCTCAAAATTGTTGTATTATACTCAGGTGACCGTTAAGGCCCTTAGTGGGCCTCTTGTTTAATTAATAGACCAAAATTGCTTTAAAAAGTTTTTGTATTTTATCACGTGATAAATTTTGAAGTATGTATATGTATAAGTTTTTTTAAAGCATTCTATATACTAGACTGAGAAGATTTCGTTTCATTCCATTTTAGCTCACCTGAGCCGAAGGCTAAAGTGAGCTTTTCTGATCAAAATTTGTCTGTCGGCATTGTCATTGTTAACTTTTCACATTTCCATCTTCTTCTCCAGATTCACTGGGCCAATTTCAACCATACTTGCCACAAAGCATCCTTGGATGAAGGGGATTTAAATTTAGTTCACAGGAAGTGCGACGCCCTCTTTCAAGGAGAGACAACAAGAATTCGTGAAAAGAAGAGGTTTCCATAAGGCTGTTTTTGGCCCATGTTTTTTGAGAAAAATGAAATTGGATTGTCCACAATTTTAAACTTATTTCATTATTTTTAACATGTCTAATTTTGTGCTGTATATATTTTTGCGAGAAAAAAATAGAATGATATTGGAATAAATGATGAAAGTATGGTACCCTCAACCACTTTAACATTGAGTATATGGGAAAAATGTTGGAGGGTTATGTTGTTTAACCTTCTAGTACACCATGTGTTGCATTTAGAACCAAAACCCTATTTTAAAAATTGATTATTTATATGTACAGGAACATTATACTGGAATATGGTTGTGGTTCTCAATGCAACACGCACTAAGATACTAATGACTTTGCTAATTTTGCAATTTGTTGAGTTGTGGTTAATTCATTCAAACATTTTAAGTGATTGATACATATTCATAACATGGTCCAATTAATGAAACAGTTTAGTTATACCCCCCCTCCAAAGGAGAGGGCGGTAAACTGATTTACCCTTGTGTATCTGTCTGTCTGTCAGTCTGTCTAGCTGTGTGTCTGTCCGTAACCAATTTTTAGTCACACTTTTCTCGGCAACTACTCATAATAGATGCTTGATGCTTTTGGCACACTCTTTGTTAAGGCATATGGTGGGATTCATTTTTGTATGAATCCAATGTCAACTTACTGTTTATCTGTGTGTCTGTCTGTACCAAAATTTCCGTTGCAGTTTTCTCAGCAAATATTGATTGCAGTTGCTTGAAATTTTAGCACAATCTTTGTTTAAGCATATCATATAGTGAGATTCATGACAGCTCAGAGCGGGGGTATTACTAGTAAGCATTGGCTTACAGACTTCTTGTTATATAAGCATACTATGCGTTATGATGTCAAACATGAAAAGAAATTTTATCATTTTTTATAAAATGCATGTGTCTGTCTGAGAAGAAAACCACAACTTTGACATTGGAGACGGTAGTCGCAGTACATGTGTGTAAAGATAAGCTCAGACTTATTGTTTCACAGTAAACAAAATAACTGTTTAATGAAAATCTAAGCCAGTTTCTTGATTTGGGTATGTTGCCGCATCACAGATTTAACGTACGTCTTTTTTCTGTTACCAAAACCAAATGCAATCAGTAGACGGCTCTTTTCAACTTCATGTAAATTTGAATTTTACAAGATGTTGTTGATGATGTTGTAGTTTGTTCCTCGATCAGTCTAAAAGCTATTGCCCATGTGACCAGTGTTTTCTGTTACCAAAACTATATGCAATCAGTAGCTGGCTCTTTTCAACTTAAGGAGGCTGGGGGGTCAACATATTAACCATCAGATATAACTTAATTTTTTAGATATGATATCTTAAGCTGTTAACTATCATTTGGCAAACAAAAATTTCATACACTTTAATTTTAAAAATTGATCATTTTTGTATATCTTTATATGGAGCTCTTCTTCTAAAGGAGATCAATATAGTCTGAAAATGGCCACAATCACCCAGCCCTCTTAATATGAATTTGAATTTTACAAGATGTTATTGATGATCTTATAGTTTGTTCCTCGATCAGTCTAAAAGTTATTGCTCATATGACCAGTGTTTTCTGCTACCAAAACGATATGCAATCAGTAGCTGGCTCTTTTCAACTTAATATGAATTTGAATTTTACAAGATGTTATTGATGATCTTGTAGTTTGTTCCTCGATCGGTCTTAAAGATATTGCTCATATGACCAATGGCCTTATTAATGACTGAGTCAGTTGTAGTTTTGAAAAAAGAATTGCTGAAAGTCCCTATCATAACCTGTTTATCTCTCCTTGGTAGTGAATTCGCAAGAAAGAAATTTTCTGTACATTTTACACCTGGATATTGAAGATGTGCAATCCAAAGCGTATATATTTAGTGTTGCAAAGACTTTCGTAATCTGCGACTGGGGGAGCACCTCAGATGTCTGAATGGTCATCCCTGGGACACAGTAGTAACGTACTTAAATGAAAACATTCTGACACCCTCTAGATTTTGTATAAGAGTACGTAGTTGATGGAACTATTGAACGTTTTTTAAGAGTCGGTATATAATTTAGCCAAACAAAGTAATGGTTTAAAAAGCTGCCTCCAAATAAAACAAACAGAACCTCTTAGACTAAATATAAACTAAGATAATGCTGGTCTGTTGAGAGCAAAAATTCAATCATGCCATGTATCTTCATGAGATGTCTGTAGATACTAGTATCTTTCAATGACACTTGCTATTTACCCCCAATCACTGGTTAGAATTGTAAGTGCAAAGTATGATCAAGAACTATTGGTTGATGTACACAATTTGGTACCTGCGGTTTCAAAACATTCTGAAGATACATTCCACTCGAAAATGGGCACAGACATGGATTCAAAGGATTTATCTTTAGAATAAAAAAAATTTACTATAGTATATAAAAATGAGGTTTGATAATAGACAAATCTTGCATTCAATTTCTATAAATAAAATTTAATATAAAACAAGTGTATGGGAGTTGCTATTTTTATAATTATAAGTCTTTATGCATTATATACATGTAAATAATGTATAACTGCCTGTTTATTATAGTGCATAGTGTACACTTTCAGAATCAATTTTGAATGCACGATGAATTTTTATTCCAAAATCCCATTAGCCATAGCAAAACAATTTAAGAGATTTTTACACTTTCTAGGAGTCTGTCTAAATTAAATACTTTAAAATCGATGTGCTTACTTATTTTTTATGGCTACAAATACAAATTTTTTCCCCAAAAAATATTAAATCAGTTAGCCTTTTGTGTTACTTCAACCCTGTTCTATGTTAACTGATGATATACTGTTAATCTTTCTTTGGTTTTTCACAATGAATATTCTACTACATGTAATATATCGTCATAACTCTTTTAGACGCTTTTAGAAGGACCCTTTAGATAACCCTTGGTCACGTGACTAATATGGTTTGGCAAATAAATTATAAAATATAACAGAGGAAACATTACTAGACATTACTAAACAAATTAATTTAAAATTCATTATGAAACAGTCTTATGGAAACCTGTCCTTTGGTGACATCTTTTAAAAATCTCAAAACCACTGGGCAAGAAAAGATGAAAATTATGTGAAACTTCATTACATACTCTAGATTCAAGTTTGTTCATACATGTACCATAACCCCCGGGGTTAGTGCAGGGCCACAAGAGGGGGTCAAAGTTTTACATAAGAATATATAGAAAAATATATTAAATCAGAAGAATGTATATAGAAGATGTCTTTAAAAATCTTCTTCTCGAGAACAGCAAAGCCATGGTTGGTGATATTATTATAGAAGTATTCTCAGGTAGTGTAGATTCATGTTTGTTTCAATCATGGCCCCTGGGGATAGGGCTTGGCCACAACAGGATGCCAAGTTTACCATAGGAAATATCTTTAAAAATCTTCTTCTCAAGAACAGCGAAGCCATTATTAGTCATATTAATATAGAAGTATCCTCAGGTAGTGTAGATTTAAGTGTGTTCAAATCATGACCCCTGGGGGTTGGGCGCAGACACAACAGGGGGCCAATGTTTTACATAGGAATATATAGGAAACATCTTTAAAAATCTTCTTCTCAAGAACAGCTAAGCCATTATTAGTCATAACAATAGAGAAGTATCCTCAGGTGGTGTAGATTCAAGTTTGTTCAAAGCATGATTAAAACAGTGGGTCAAAGTTTGACATAGGAATATATAGGTGTAATGGTTAAGGGGCATTTGCGTAAAACGCATTGAAGACTTCAAATAGTCGAATTACCTGACAACAGCTTGGAATAGACTAGCCAAAGAGTATATAAGGCAAAGCTTTGGGAAAGTCCTCAGGTAGTGAAGATTCAAATTTAGGGTGAGTAGGATTGGAGCACAATGAGCGGTCAGAGTTTTACTTAGGAACAGATAGGGGAAATTCTTCTGCTCAAGAACAGTAAAGCAATTATTAGTAATATTGATATGGAAGCATCCTGAGGTAGTGTAAATTTAAGTTTGTCGGAAGAAAAAACCCCGTAAACTTTTCAATACTAAACTGATTTCTGCTTTTTCCTAGCCAATATGCTCAGGTGAGCTATGTGATCCATGGGTCTCTTGTTCCTTAACCATTATAATAATACACAATACATGTAAACGGTTGTTATATGGACTCGTGAATGTAGAGGCCTTAAAGATTGTTAAACTTTTCTGTATTTGTTCTTTTTTCAGAATCTACCTTTTTTTTTTTTTATTAATGAACAATATATAATTAACAGAAATGAATCAAGATTGTTATAAAAGTTGGATGTTGGATAAAGATAACCAAGAACATTATTGAAATTCCTAGTAACAGGTTCCAATATACATGTAATTTAGCGGTATATATTGCAACCCAAGTTATTCATTGTGCTTACTTTAATCCAAGTTGAGTTAGTTATCATTTTGGAGAGAAAATTCATCAGAAAAAAAAATTTCATTACTCAACATGTACAATAAAACTTACTGAAGGTTTTCCAGAGTTTTGTCATTTTTTGATGATTCACAGTTTTTATCAACTTATATGATGCATTTAATTTTTGTTAAAATTTATACATTTATGTTTGAGCACTGATTGAAATCAACAAATCGATCATTTTACATGTACGAGTTAAAGGCTATACGCTGTAAAAGTGCTTGTGCATGGCATACAAAGATATGTGATATGTTTCGGGTATTAGCATGAACTTTATAAAGTATCTGATTTTGTATAGTTACCATTTGACATGTCCATATGACCAATCAAAAAGAAAAAATTAAAAATGATTTTTTATTCAATAGCAGATATTGTTGTCTATGTTGGACTGTCCCTATCGACCAGTCAAATACGCAATGATTCCTTTATATTTATCGGGTAAATGGAATAGTCAAAATTAGTATAAAAGCAATGGTTTAACAATTGATGTGAAACATGTCAGTTAAAGTTTCATAATGAAACAAAATCATATGTTTCTTTGACGATATTTGTATCATAAAGCGAAAGATTTATAAAAAAAAAAATGCGATTATAGCGAAGTTTTGACAAATTCAACTGCACTGTAGAGCGAGAAGGACTGCAAAAAATAAATCCAGGGAGAAAAGGTCATATCTAACTATCATTGTTATTGTTAATGTCAAGGTCCCGCGACTTCTGTATTTAAGCATAAAACTTGTAAACAACATTGAGTTGGAGCATGCAAAGTTGAGAAATGTGTTCTGATGATCTTTTTTGGGGATTCTATCAAAATCTTTAGTCTACCGACATTCATTTCTCGGGACTTGAGACCACGGAAACTTCTTCAACTTTTCTGCGCACGCGTACAATAAGAAGAAGCAAAACAATATTTTGGTCTTGTGGCAGAATTATTTCTCCGTAGATGTTGATTTCTTTAGGTCCTGAAGCCTGTTTCTTAAACCATATGCTTTCAAAAAATGAAAAAAAAAAATATTTCTGTCAATTTCCCGGTTTTCTTTTCGTCAAGGTATCGCTTTTAGGACATGCGCATTGTAATTTTGAACTGTACTAGATGAAATCCCGCGCAAGCGCGGGGAATTAAATTTATACCACTACCGACAGAAAATTCCAATTATATATATTATAGTTTCTACTGACAGCCTACAGGCTTACAGCAGGAAAGAAATACTTTGTTCAAAATCCCGCATTTAGCTTTGGAGCAGAAGTAGATGTACGTTCCAACCCCCCCCCCCTTTTTGTAAAAACTTGAAAAATAACAATTTCATTAATTGATGTTTATTGTGAAACCTGTAATGGATGTTATGGATATTGTACTTCAGGTGCTCTTATTTCATTTCCGTCAAGGATAAAAGCAGCGAATATGCACATTTTAATAATAAATTGATTTTTTTGTTTGTTTTAACGCCCTATGAATAGGCCGAGTATTTGATACAAAAGACTGTATTTAGAAAAAAAGCACAAATTTTTTACTGTTTTAATTGTATTTGAACAATACCTTATTGATTAGTTTTCTCTTTTCATGTAAACAAATTTATTACAAAGTACAAATTGTACTTCGGGTCCGTTGCTACTATGCTCTCAGTGAGGAATATACAAATTTTACCGATAAATTTATTAGTAAAACCTACTAATAGTCTTTCGATATATAAATATAAATACTTTTATATTCACAACTTATTGTGTTATAAATAATTTACCATTATTTCATTGACCATTCACACAAAAGCTTCTTTTTTTTTGTTCATGAAGCTATAATCGCCTCTTTTTTTCTGTTTGACATCGGGTCGATGCTATATGATGTTCTAGAAGTTTTAGTCACTATTAAGATCGGTGAATGACGAAAACAATTTGCATATTTCCCTTTTTAATCGGTTATCACAACTTATTTCATTTACATCAAGTTTTGATTGAATAATTCAGTGATGACGTTTTATGAAATAAATAAACGATTGCTTGTTGTCAGTTTCATTAAAAATTGCCACTAACTTAGATCCGCCAACCGAAACCGCCACCGTACTCACGTTTTTACTATTTCATGGCTGTTTATAGAAAATGAAAGTAGACTTTTAATTTAATGCACGATACTTACTATGCGAATGAAATCTGAATAGTTTACGGACATCATTTTGTATCTTGTTTATTCAAAAAGGAGTTAGTAAGAACTCTGGTGCACTCGTTTCGGAGTTTATTTGCATAATTTATTAATTTATAAGTATAGATTTTCTTATTCCCTGTATAATTTAAGAGTTCAAGCAATTGCAAAACCTTTGGCCAATATAATGATGTCTGGTAATACTGTACACCTTTTCTGAATCAAATTTTGAGGAAATTCCAGCTAAAACTTTTTTCCTTTTTTTTTTTCCTTGCAAAAATGCCATGAAATAGTAAAAACTTTTCATGTAAACAAATTTATTACAAAGTACAAATTGTACTTCGGGTCCGTTGCTACTATGCTCTCAGTGAGGAATATACAAATTTTACCGATAAATTTATTAGTAAAACCTACTAATAGCATCCAAAACATCAGAGGTGGGATCAGGTGCCATGGAGGAGTGAGCATCCCCTGCCGACCGGTCACACCCCCGTGTGCTCCTTGTCATGATCGGGAAATAACGGAAAAATCCGTCGACAATTCAGTGTGTAAATAATGGCATAACAATTAGTATGAAAAACGTCAGTCAGCATTTGACTCAATAATAAATTGTATTTGCTGGCAAGGTCATTGTATCGACCATAGAACTTACGAAATGATGACTTTAAACGAGACTGCTGATATTCTTGTTTCATCAACTTGTTTGTCAATAATTTACCTCGTTTTAGAATTTGTACATACGTAGAGCATGCTCTTGCGTATCAAATCAACTGAGAAATATAAACCCCGTATGCAGGTGATGAAGGTATATTGCTGCATAAGTTAGGGAAGTTGACGATTGAAAAGTTATCACGTTTATCATAAAGCTTGGTTGTTAGATTACCATTAACGTCTTTTTCAAGTAAAATATCCAGATATGAAACAGATCGATGTGTAAGACTCTGTAGTATCTTTTATCTCAAGCTCACCGGGATATATAGTATCGACATAAGAATGGAAATAACCATTGTTAATTGACAATACGTCGTCGATATATCTAAATGCCGAGTTGAAGGCCACAGCAAGTGTTTTCTTCTTTTCACGTATAAGATTTTGGACAAATTCTGCTTCATATGAATACAAAAAAGGTCTGCTAATAACGGGGCGCAACTGGTTCCCATGGGAATTCCAATAGATTGTTGGAAGACCTGGTCTCCAAAAACCACATAGATATTGTCAATCAGAAACTCGAGCATCTTTTTAATGTCAACTTCAGAGTACTTGTGTGTACAATCAGAATGTTTTTAACAAAATAATTTTGCAAATGACCAATGACAAGGTTAGTAAATTTACGAGTTCCATGTTTATTGAAAAAGCAGCTGTCAATGATATCAAAAAGCCTGGATTTTAATTTATCGTGGGGAATGTTTGTGTATAAAGTTGAAAAGTCGTAAGTTTTTAAGCTGTTGATTTTGGTAAAATCTTGTGATTTCAAATTTTCCAAAAGTTCCTTGGAAATTTTAAGTATCCACGTCTGATTTACACCACTTCTCGAATATATTGTTGCACAGTACTCTTGAAGTTTCCCCTTCACTACTGTTAATATCTTAGTGAGGAGTAAAGAAAGAGGCTTGGTTGAACATTTACTGGAATCCACTATGTATCTTTGTTTGTAAGGATTTTTATGAAGTTTCGGAATCCAATATAGATATGGTAATTCAAATTCATTTTGGTTGTTTGGAATATTAAAAATATTCAAAACTGACATGTGATTTTGAAGAATTTCTTCCTTAGAAAGAGAACTATGAGTATAAGTTGGATTACCACTTGTAGAATTAAATCCAAGTTCCTCTAAAATACATTTAATATAATGAGCCTCACAAACAAAGACAATGTTGTTACTTGCTTTGTCAGCAGGGACCAGTACATACTGATCATGTAATCTATCTAATTCTTTTTTCACTTCTGGATTATTGAATACAGAAAGATAGATGGTTCCCATATTGCCCCTCAATCTTTCAATGCGCTATTTTAACATACATCTGATACATTTAATCCATTCTGACAAAGTGTCAAGGTCTTCTTTTTCATGTCTGGCCCATCGCCTGGCGTAATCCTCTACATAACCCATAATATTTATGAAATTCCGACGCCAGTTGAAGGATCGAGGTTCCCTATATTTAGGACCTTTTAAAATTAGTGATCTAAGGTCCTCATTATTAACTATATTTACGTCACCAGTAATAACGTGTTCAGTAGGAGTTATAGGGTGAAGAAGAACATGAACACGATGGAGGATTATGTTTAAGATATTCGATATCCAAGCACTGTAAAGTTTTCTTGTAATTAAAACGTTTGGAGCAATAGTCGATGTATATTTGTAGGAAATACATGTACAAGGTGTAGTCTTTAACTTGAAATATGGTGGAATACAAGACTGGATCCTTTTGTGATTAAGAATATTACTTATATTAACCGCGTCAATTTCTTTGTTGGCATATTGAAGTTTAAGGAAAAAACGGACTGTTTTAGCTGCTTCTTCTTCAGTAAAACGTGGGGGTTTAAAAAGCCTATGATTTGCAATATCCATAATCACAGATCCGAGCCTATATTCTGGTGTCGAGGAATAAAAAAAATGGACTTTCCTTGACCTTTTCAAGAAGACTATGTAAAAGTTTCAAAGGGACAGAGTAAAGTTTGGTGCGAATATGATGCAGACCTAACTGTTGATTTACGTAATGAATCAAAAGAGACATCGTATATTAAAGGTTTATTGTAAGACCGATGTCCATGACTACGCTTACGTCTCTGTGTATGGTTAAAAAGTCCCATCACATTTACATTGTTACACTGTGGACTGGAAAGATTTCCAACACTTTCGACATTGTCATTACATCCATAGGGAAAGGCTGTCCCTAGTTTTCTAATCCAAAATTATTCTCGTTGTCTACGGAAAGGTGTACCGCGAAGCGGTTTATAAAAAAGCGTAAACTGTCCCAAGTTATGTTATATCGTATAACATAGGTTAAAATAAGCTTTTTTTGTTTGTTTGTTGTTTAACGTCCATCTCGAGAATTTTTCACTCATATGGAGACGCCACCACTTGCCGGTGGAGAGCTGCAAATTTTGTCCTATGCTCGGCACTTACGGCCATTGAGCAGTGAGGGGTCTTTTTCGTGCCAACACCTACTGCGACACGGGACCTCGGTTTATACGGTCTCATCCGAACGACCGGTCTCCACGTCCCACAGTGGGATTCGAACCCGCGACGTAAGGATCAACTCCTTACCTCGCGACTCTAGAACAGACGCTCTAACCACTGCGCCACGCGGGCGACTTTAAAATAAGCTTCATAACTTATAATTTAATTTCAGTGTAGACAATGAGACATTTTTCCTCCAATAATGGCTTCAAATTGAGCATATTTTAAAAGTAACGTCGAGCGGAGTAATACGTTTTTGACTTAACTCATTGTGACGTAGGCAACTTATGTTATATGGTATAAACGAAATCTTTTATCCAATCAAATGACGTGTTACAACTAAAATTAAATTATTTTGATTTAATAATGAATTCCTTTGTAGCAACTTGGATTAATTTCTACCTATGAGAATAACTTTTAACTTTACAAACTACTTATTTCCTCAAATAGAAAAAGGAACGAGCTTTATATTTTTAATGTTTTTTTTTAAATATATATATATTCTCTTGTCGATGATTTTAATCTATACACAATTGTTATGGAGAGAAGGAGTCTACGTTATACATGTAGTTATCAAACATCCTCAAATCACATTATGTGCCTACCAATTAAATGGGAATATTTTAACTGAAAACCTTGCATAAAGACATGTTCCTTGTATACTTTTTTTTTTACTTTTAGAAGATATTATCCTTATACACCACATGAGACTTCGAACAGTTGTTTTGACCCCAAACCGTTTTCTAAAATGAAAAGATATGAAACTTTTCAAGATATTTTTTTGTATTATCTCACAGTTCATTTTGTTTAATGGTCCGGTGTCAGTTTTTGTTTAGTATCATATCACAGAATTTAGCGAAAGTATATATATACAAGTTACATTTCAGCTTTTAGAAAAGTATCATAAATGGATTGCTCATGATTCATCTGCTTAAAAAAATATCCATTTCACAATATATATATATATATATATATATATATATATATATATATATATATATATATATATATATATATATATATATATATATATATATATATATATATCCAAAATTGAAATAAAGTCTCAGTAATCGGATTACAATATTAAACAAATATAAAAAGAAAACACAAGAATCCTCCGTAAAGCTTTAGCGCTTTCATTAAAAATCTTCAGAAGCTTTACATTATATATACTTATATATATATAATCTTTATATATATATATATATATATATATATATATATATATATATATATATATATATATATATATATATATATATATATATATATATATATATATATATATATAAGCTTTACATTATATATACTTATATATTATAAGTATTATATAGTATTATTATATATTATATATACTTATATATATATATGTAATCCGTATCTGTAACTTCATTTTTGGAAATGATATAGAGTTGCCTAAATAAAAATCGCTAAATTTAAAACTTTTTGTTTTCACTTAGTTACACCACAGGTATGATCATTAAAGTATCGTACGTGATGCCTTAGATGGATATGTGGTTTATCTGTGAAGATACTCATTCATTTGTCAATATTTGATAAAGGCATTTACTTGTGTACTTTAAATATTATTTTTCGCTGATTAAGAAAATATTACATGTACAATAACAATTCATTCCAAGATTCACCGATGTTGACTTTTTATGCGAGTTGTCCTTCTTTACTTACGATCAGATAGACGGCTATCAACAACAAGGAATATGACTTTCTCTTTTAGCAAGGTGGGTCTTGTAGTTTTATTAAGTTTTTTTTTACTTAAGTAAAATAACTTATGTAATGGAAGGTCAGAATCACACTTGATGACCGATGTGGACATTTATTTTTTTCCAGTACATTGTTGATGGAAAAAAATATTTTTGTTTTTTTAACATAACAATACATGTTTTCATTGTTAGAATCTAACTCCAATGTTCTCTCTACACTTCAGGATATTTTTTTTCTTTGGGTTGACTTAACATTAAAATTGGAACTATCTGATTATTTAATTAAATACCTACAAAATAAAACGAAAGTAGACTGAACTATATTTTATAATCCAGGTGTTATGACAGTATGGCTTCTTCCTCCATTTCAAAGTTGAACACCCCGTCAAAGCCCCAGCACTTGTTCGTTGCAGCTATTGACTTTGGGACGACATACTCGGGGTATGCGTTCTCTTCAACGGCTGAATGGGAGAAGGTACATACAAATAGATGGAGGGGAGATAAATTAACGTCTCCTAAAGCCCCAACAGTTGTTCTCTTAAACCCAGACCAATCCTTCAACTCATTCGGATACACTGCAGAGAAAGCCTATAGTGAACTTGTCAACGAAGGACCAGAAGATCCAGAAAAACCAACATACAAGGATTATTATTATTTTCAGAACTTTAAAATGAAGCTTCACAATACAAAAGTAAGTTCTTGATTCTAACCATTGAATAAATATTGAAGCCCCTTAAGTGAGAAGAAAAATTTTTTAACATGCAATAATTATGTATACCCTTTTACCTTCGTATAATGAAATATGGAGATAACGAACAGTAATCAAGCTCAAAAGTCCATTGAAACAACACAAACCGGGAGCAGAGCAGACACTGACCCCCCCCCCCCCCCCACACACACACACACACCAGAGGCAGGATCAGGTGACATGGAGTGTATTAGCATCCTCTGTCGACCGGTCACTCCCGCCGTGTGCTCCTTGTCATGATCGAGCAAACGAAAAAATCCGAAGACAATTCAGTGTGTAAATAATGGCCTTACATAAGTATGAAAATCGTCAGTCAACACTCGACTCATTGATAGATTGTATTTGCAGACAAAGTCAATGTATTGACTATAAAACTTGCAAAATGATGACATTAAACAAGACTGTTGATATCCTTGTTTCGTCAACTTGTTTGTCAATAGTTTGCCTCGTATTGGAAATTGTTTGTTCATGCTCTTGCATATCTAATCAACTGGGAGACATAAACCCAATGTGCTGGTGATAAAGGTATATTGCTACATAAGTAAAGGAAGTTGACGATAGAAAAGTTGAAGTCATCACGTTTATCATAAAGTTTTATTGTTATGTTACCATTATTTTTATCTAGTAAAATATCCAAATATGAAACAGATGTGTCAGACTGAGGTATCTTTTATTTCATGTTCACTGGGATATATCAAGTTGACATATCAATGGAAGTAAATATTGTTAATTGATAATACGTCGTCGATACATCTAAATGTCGAGTTGAAGGCCACGGCAAGTGTTTCTTTTTCTTATGTTTAAGTTGCTGAATAAATTCTGCTTCATATGAATACAAAATAGGTCTGCTAATACTGGGGCGCAAGTGGTACCCATGGGTATTCCGACAGATTATAACTGTTATTAAAGCTGGTGTTGTAAAATTGTACATTTTTCTCCATTCAGCTTTATGAGGGTCACGCTTTATGGAGATGACTACAATGTAGTATAAATGGAAGAATTTTGCAAATTGTAATTAACTCAGACAATTCAATCATACTGTTCTTTTAGAACGTGACTGAAGGTACAATTATTGAGGACATTAGAGGGAAACCTATGCAAGCATTAATTATATTTGCTTACGCCATACGTGAACTGAAAAACAATTTGTTGGAACAATTACGGAACGCTATCACCGATGCCAAGGAAAAAGATATTTTGTATGTTTTGACTGTTCCTGCAATTTGGGACGAAAGGGCCAAATTGTTTATGCGAAAGGCAGCAATGAAGGTACATGTTACTTACTTTATACACGTATTAGGATTTACAGTCAGGTTCATTTGATTTATCGGTAATAATATTTTTACAATTCAGTCAAATTCAGTCTGTTGCTGTTTTGGGGTCAAATTATAATAATGAATACGCTGTATTGTATTCGTAATTCAACGAAGAAATTAATAAATTTATCTTGATTTATCTTGAAAAAAAAGGCAGGTATAGATGAAGAAATGCTGTTTATAGCACTTGAGCCAGAGGCGGCGTCCGTATTTTGTCAAACACTTCCCTTCCACGTTGAAGATGTTGGCCAAAAGCAACTGGTAAAACCAGGCACTCAGTACATGGTAGCTGATTTAGGAGGTAATGACTTATTTGAAGAAAAATTGTTAAGGCCGTCATTTAACCAACAAATTTATATAGCAAATCACATTGCTTGAATCACATAAACTTTAAAAAAAAATTGAATAAAGTTTCTTTACAAAGAAGAAGGTACGGTTTGGGCTTTATTGTGCCTATTATTATTTTGAAAATTATCATTGTTATTGTTTTGATAAAGTTGTGAAATTGGCTTAAATAAGAGTTGAGTAGATGAATTAGATAAATCATGAAAGAATATATATGGCTTAAAGGAAGACCATTATGGAAATATGACGTCATTAATTTGTTACATTTCTAAGTTTTAAACAGAAAAAGCCTCAAAATGACTCATTTCTGGGGTTATTTTCCTTAAGGAAATGGTGTCCACAGCCGTCGCCCACTTCAAATTTTGGATAATGATTATGTTTGTATATTATCCTTTAAAAGAATCACATTTATCAAAATCTTGGTGGACGATGCAAGTGCTCAATATTATTTTATAGAAAATTCCACTAAAAATTGATGTCTTCTGCTACTTTGTAAGAAAATACGGAAAAATGCACAAGTTCATGACGTCACAATTAGCATTTAGGAGGTCATATGAGAAAAACGATTTGTATGTTCTTTCTGCATGGAATTTCAATAATTTAGAAAGTATGCATTTTAATTTCTTGCACTACTTTCATATTTTAGAAAAATACTGGGTCAGATTTGTATTGAAACCGTGCCTTGTTCTTAATACAAAAAAAAATAATTTTGAACTTCGACTGCATAAAAAATCTTAGATCAAGAAAAAAATATTGGGAATATGTAACTTAATACGCACACCCTTGAACGCATACAGTAGCATTACTCTCTGTCTATCTATCTGACTTTCAAATTCATTTTGAACGATTCTTTACCAGAAAATAAATTAAAAAATATAAAATACTGAAACATAAAATTTAATCATTTAAGGAGGAACTGCTGATTTAACAGTTCACAAAAGAACAGAGAATGGTAAACTAAGAGAACTATGGAGAGCGTCTGGGGGTCCGTGGGGAGGGAAAAATGTAAATGAAAATTTTCTTCAGTGCATCACAACCATTGTCACTCCCAAAGCAATGGAGAAGCTCAGGAAAACAGAAATGGACGATTACTTGGATCTATTGCAGGAGATTGAAAGTAAAAAGAAACACGTCAATGTTAAGAAAAAGTCTTTGATCATCATTGTGCCGTTATCTCTCATTGACTGTACTAGTGAAGAGACAAATTACAAGACTTTAGAAGAAGCAGTCGCAGCTTCCATGTATGCTTCTTCCATAACAGTTAAGAAAAATAAGTTGACATTCAAGAAAAATGTATTAAATGAGCTCTTTGAGCCCATTGTTGAAGAAATTATAAACAAAATGATGAATGTTTTCAGTCATATTACATCGGATATCCCGTACATTCTTTTGGTAGGTGGGTTTTCTGAATGTGACATTGTAAGAGAAAAAATACGGGAACAGTTTCCTTCAAAGACGGTCATAGCTCCCTTGGAGTCGGGGCTTATTGTCTTGAAGGGCGCGGTGTATTATGGTCATCTTCCTGAGCCGATCTCCGTCCGCTGTGCTCCCTATACGTATGGCATCCAATCATGGCCTCCGTTTGACCCCCTCCAACATCCAAGAAACAAAAGGGTCATCATTAACGGCGAGGAACGTTGCAAAGACGTCTTTTTCAAATTTGTTACCATAGGAGACGCCATAGAACCAGGATGCACTAAATCTCAGAATTTTCAGATTTTGGACACGAAGCAGACATCCCTGGAATGCATTGTTTATGTTTCAGAAGAGGAAGATCCAGAATTTGTAGATACGTGTACACCCCTACTAAAATTAAGTATACCTTTGAAAGATTTCAGAGGCAGAGGAATTGTAGAAATAGAAGAGGCGTTGATCTTTGGTGAGACTGAACTGAGAATAAAAGCAAGAGACCACTGGTCAGGAGTGGAATATGCAGTTTCCAAGGAATTGGCCACGAGAGTCTAAAAGATGTATACATTTCAAACTATGTTCAATAAAATCAGGAATTATTTCAGTTTTCAATGCACAGTATATTCTGTTGTTATTTATTTATGATCCATTACACTTGAAATTATTAAGTTCTGTCATTAATTATAACCAAACAAAAACATTGTACAGATGCAAAGCAATACTTGCTTTCTTCAATGTGTTTTTGTTATCTTTAGCATGTATGAAAGTGCATAAAAGCATGATTTTATTTAAAATTTTACAAATTAAAAACACTCTTTGATTCAGTCCTTTTTTATTGGCTGTTTTCAATATCAAGACGATATGTTTGTGAATCAATCCTTGCTTTTCTAAAGGAGCGAGAATATTTAGTGTAGCTTTCTCTTCTGGCAGTTTCTTTTGCCTGTCCTCTAGTAATTTTCTTTATTCTTTTATCTCCGTCCAAAAACTCACTGAAAAGGTTGGATAAGTATGGATTATAATATTTCTGAATATTATGTAATCAAATCTTAATATATTTTGTAAAACATTGTTAAATATGATTAGAATTAAATTTCACCTTAAATCAATATTTCCATCTTTGTTTTTATCCAGGAAGTCTATTATTTTATCCAGAACTAGCTGGGATACTGGAATACCGGCTTTCTACAGAGAAAATATATACTAGCATATTCTAGTTTTAAAACATGTGCATAGTAAAGTAGTATACAATGAATTCCAACAACTTATAGTAGAAAAATCTAATTTAGTTTATGATCAATACAGATTACTTCACGAAAACAATATTTAAAGCTGAAAATCCTATGTTGGCTAACTTATACATCACGTTTGTCCCCCTACCCCATTTTTTAAAGGATGTCTTATATAGTGTCATTATGCTTATATTTGTGATTTTTTTCCATTTTAATAAAGATCTTATTTGACCATAACTGCTTGTAATGCTTCAGTCTTTCTGCACATCTTTATATATTTTCATTTAATTTTATTTCTCCAACAAGTGAAACATATTTGTTAACTTGCCTTGAAGAGCTCTCTGAATTCCTGATAAGACAAAACATCATCCCCGTCCCTATTAATCTTGTTG
This sequence comes from Saccostrea echinata, assembly GCF_033153115.1. NCBI lineage: Eukaryota > Metazoa > Mollusca > Bivalvia > Ostreida > Ostreidae > Saccostrea > Saccostrea echinata. The sequence continues at coordinate 10,432,558 of NW_026889771.1, forward strand.
AAGAAGTCTTGGGCTCTGTTTTTTTCCTTTAACATGAACAGAAGGTTTAGTGGGTCAAGGTTAAACAGCCAGGGCGCTCTGACCTCTTCAGACATTGTTTGCTGATCTAAAGAGGGAACGGAGAGACACCTTTCGTACTCCACGTGGACATGCCTTGTCTTCTGGACGCTTCTTACAATGTCCAAAAAATCATCATTTACAACTATTCTCTAAAATGGAAACATATCTGTGATATTATTTTGTTCTTTTTCAATCATGTTAATATTAAAACAATTGCTGGTCATTGTTAAAAGATATTTTCTACGTATATACTTTATTCAGTTTATTTGTCATAATATCAGAATTCGAACAGCCATGTCAGCACACACACACACACACACACACACTTAGAAACAAATGAAACTGTAAAATAACGTTATCTTGTACCTTTAATATCAGTTCCTGGATAGACGAATTCTTTAAGACACTGCCCAGAAGGAAGCACGTGTAAGATACAGGAATTGGATTCATGCTCAACTTGTACAAAAGTAAATAGTAATTTTAAAAAAATGTATTATTCTTAAAGCTATGCCGCTATGTTATCAACAAATTTCAGAGCAATAGTATCACGATTTATCAAAAAAAGAATCCATTTGAACAACAATGGATTTTATATATCAACTTGATGTGAAGACAACTCTAATAATGTATTCAAATAGTATTTGCTGTAAATAATGTGTATTAATTAATATTCTGGGACATCACAATTGTGAGAAAAAAGCTTATGCATACGTTCAGTACTTTTAGGGCACTATTTCTTGTTATTCCGCGGATGAGTGCTATAAGTGCTGGCGGATGAATCCTGTTGTTTGTAAGGTCAAGCTCTGTCAGTACATTGTTTGCTTCTAACATTTCCGAAAGTGCAACACATCCTTCAAACCCAAAACCATTCCATGATAAATTCAGCCTTCGCAAGTTTGTGTTTCGCTGTAAAGGGATTGAAAAATAATTGTATTTAAAGCAAAAGGGTATCCATAGTAAATATGATGTTTCACATTGTTATCATGATCCAAAATCTTACCGAGATTCCTCTGGCTATTTCTATGGCTCCTGTAAAGCGGATACGATTCCATGACAGATCCAGCATTTCCAGTCGACTCTTCGCTGTTCAGAACAGCGATTTGAGAACAAAAAAAAAAAAACAAGACATACGTGTATGTAAACTCAAGTGGTGTATCCGTTGCACGGGGACTAACGTTAAGATATTATTAGTAAAATCTGTCATTATGATATAAATTATCCTATCTTGATATAAAAACTGCGGCTTAAAATGTTTTAAATTCCAGAAAAAAAAAGCACTGATATTCGGAAATCGCTTTAACAAACAAATTGAGGTTTTGTTTAGAAAAAAAGTCTTCCTCACCTAAAGAAATTCCTACGTGTCTTAAATTTCTTGTTTCTAGTCTGTTGTGGCTTAAATAAAGTTCTTTTAATGTTTTCGTGGTCTGAAATAAAATAATTACTAGTGTTTTGAGGAATTCGAAATACGTCCATATATGTTAAAAGAAGCAGTAACCATGTTGCTTGATAAAATGTATATAAGATGAGAGCTTACCAGTAATTTGGACAACGTTTCACAATCGCTATCATTTACGCCATTATCTGGAGAGAAAGAGAAAAAATACATTCTACTACAATGGCATTAAAGATTGATCATTCCATGTTAATTCCTTGGAAATTATATTAATCTGAAAGACGTTTTTTAAATTATTGGTAAAACTTTTGTCACATTTCAGTATACAACTTACTTCCTAAATCCAGGAACTCAACTTTGGACGTCTGTAGACTTGCTGTTAAAGCGTGTAAGATTTCTCCTTGAATGAAACAATTTCGGAGCTTCTGTGAAAAATAAATAAATTTAAAAAAAAAACAATCGGTGTTAATTATAAATGTCTTGAATTATGTCTTGAATTACGAATTATTTTCTGATTGAATTTTACATGTTTTTTAAAAGAATACTAAAACGCGGGAAAATACGTTTGAGACGGTACACAGTGTCGTCCTGTTCATATTGTCATCGGCTACACAGCTACCTCACTGAACATTCTGTCGTCCATTGGCACATACTGTCGCCGACTGAAAAATTATACATGTACATACTGTCGCCGGCGACAATATGCGCCTACCCCACTACATATATAGTTGCCCCACAATCTGGGTTGCTTACGGTTTTTTAAAATACTTTTATGAATGTAATTGGTGTGTAAAAACAGAAATTTGTCAGGTAGATTTATTTCGTAAAGCATGATATTGCGCAAAAGTCTGAGTTTCCCTGTATAAATTGATATGAGTGAGTTAACACAAAAATTATATTCATTTCGAAAATTATATTTTCAGTTATCTTGAGGTTGCATGTTCAATGTTTTGAACACGCGAATTTCATATATAGTATATTCATGATACTGAAATGAAATACTATATTTTTATTCAAAAAATACAAGATGCACTTTAAGGAGGGAAAATAGTGGAATTAACATGTAACCAAGTACCAAAAATCTCTCTCAATCTCCCCCTCTCTCTCCCCGACCCAAGTAAAACATTCTGCAAGCAATGCTTTTGGCGACAAAATATGCACTTCTTCGCACCATACATCGTTGCCGACCATAATATGTGCCAATATATGAGGAACACTTTGTCGCTCATTCTGCAGGGGAAAAAAGCTCATCTTGGCACATATTGTTGCCGGTGTCTATACCGATGGACGACAGAATTTGATAGATAACACACCCAGACCAACATTACCAGGATTGATAAAGAGCGGTTATTTCTCAGGAATTTGCAGAGATGTTTGTAGGACTTGACACACATTGTTGATCCAGATAGATCCAGATGTCCCACTTTGTGGTCAGACTGAAATTAAGAACTTTAATCAATCTCCTCTGCAACACATATTTCAAAATTTAAAAAAAAAGATAACTTAATCCACTTGTATTTATCATTTGGAATTAATTGCATTACAAAAATTTCTGTTGCAATTACTTTCAAATCGCTGGGCATTTGTACCGTAGGTGTTGAAATAATAGTTATTATAGTTATGTTTTCTTTTAATTTCATAATGTATCCTTACCCCTTTCTGACAATGAAAATACCTTGACTGTGTTGAGTATAGTTAAAAGCTCCAGACTGTTAAGGCATGCATTAGACATATCAATGTCGGAAGTTCCAATCTGGCGACTAAATCGAGAAAGACAGGAAACTCCATTTTGATGACAATCCTCCTCATAAGTCTGAATCCTCCTTTCCTTCTCTGTCTTTTTCTCGAGTTCTCAGATTTCAAACAAGAGAAAAATAATTAAAAATGAATACTTTATCACCTATATTCTTGATACGTATACATTTTTGTTTCCAGTATATTGGAATTATAAATTAAATCAGTAAAATGAGCAATATTGATAATACAAAATAAAGATTTCACTGTATGAATGGTAGAATCTTACCTTCTTTATTGGGTTGATTCTTCTGTTGATGAAGGTACAAAAGGTACGCAGTGTCACTTCGAAACAGCCGACATCCTTTCCTCTCCATCTTGATACCATATTGTTGTAGTACCGATTTTTCTTACCTTGAGATTTTTGGTGTATTGATTTTGAATTACCGATAGATATTTCTACCAAATGTCATCCGATTAGTACAAATATTAATTTGGCTTCTGACACGGAATGAAATGCTGAAGTGACAAGTTTAGCCGATTACCGTACGAAAATAGTATTAGCCTAGTTATTCTTCTTTGCATTCCTACATTCCAGTTGATAAATCTTCATCTGTGAATAGCATTTAACGTTGATATTAAACAAGTAAAAGAATAATTTGAGAGAAAATATAGTATAAAACAATGTAAATTCCTTACGTTTGTATTGAGCATACACTATTGTAAAACTGAATTCTCCTTACATTTGTATTTTCTTTACGTTGATAAATCAAGACAACAGATATATCTGAAACAACTAGTAGAATTAAGTAATCAGTGGGGCCACGATATGGCTTAAAGTTTTTTTCATAAAAATATTAGTAAGGTCGTTAAATTTTATTCGAAAGAATAAATGCAATAAGGCCACAGTTTGAAGAAGAAGCTTCGTCAGTGTACATTCGTTTTTTAAAAATCATGGCTCCTGACATAAAAAGGGGCCAGAATTGGAGGTCAAAAGTTTTTCAATGTAATTTCTGAGCTCCACAGTTACTGTTGTATAAAGGAATGAGGGGAAAGAAACCCCAATAGCATGTCTCAGATTAGAAAAAAGTTGCCATATGAGATACATAGGTGACAAAGAAACTCTATAGAAATACAAGAAGGTATAGATATATAGAAGTTGATGTCTTCTGTAATCAGAACTTATCTTTATATTAATAAACACGTGTGTGCCTCACTTACCGAAAACTTCCCTTCCAGATTTCCAGATATATATATATATATATATATATATATATATATATATATATAAAGCACTAAAAATGACCAACGACACGAACAATAGAAATTGTCAAATTTTCGGGACGCCCTGTCCCTTCCTTAGGATAAAGAAAAAAGTTGAGAAGTCATAAAAACAAAGGAAATAGAAAAACATGAATTTGGAAAAAGTAGTCAAACTATAGCTGTGGATGAAAGGGGTCATATATATATAGCTGTGGATGAAAGGGGTCATATATATATATAAAGCACTAAAAATGACCAACGACACGAACAATAGAAATTGTCAAATTTTCGGGACACCCTGTCCCTTCCTTAGAACAAAGAAAAAAGTTGAGAAGTCATAAAAACAAAGGAAATAGAAAAACAAAAACGGCTAGCACTACTACTAAACTACCAAACACTATTTATTTACAATGTTACATGTTGAATTTGAATTTTATAATCAGTTGTAAAGAAATAAATCCGGACCGCTATGAAATACGTCCGGTCTCTCGGGTGTACTCTGGTGAAGTCGGACCTTGTATCTATTTAGTAGATCCGACATTTAGGATATACAGTGTTGTTGGTTTTTGTAGTGCTTTCTCTCTCTCTCTATATATATATATATATAAATTATATATATATATATATATATATATATATATATATATATATATATATATATATGACCCCTTTCATCCACAGCTATATATATATGACCCCTTTCATCCACAGCTATAGTTTGACTACTTTTTTCCAAATTCATCGCTCCATCAGTTCTAAATAGAAACTAACCCTTATTTTGGAATCAACCAGCTTGTTTTATATAGTTGCTTCGATTAAAAAAACAACCTTTATTTTTCATATGTTAAATATAATTATATGTTCAGTTTACATGAATTAGTACAAAAACATATTATAAATACCTGATTTTAATATTCATGGAGTAATAAATACATGCACATAATATGAATTTCAGGCCCTCGCCTTTTCAGAATAATTTTTTTCATCGAAAGTTTGTCTGGTAATCAAATGCCTCTTTGACTTCATTAATCTACCTCCTCCACCTTTGGTCCGCCTGCGGCACCTTCTCCTTTCTGACCGACATGGAGTTTTGTCATAATCGGACTACAAGTATCTTGCATCATTTTCAATTTACCTTCGAATTCCGACTTTTCTGAGTTTGCGTTTAGATCAAGCCATTTTAGGGCCTCCTCGCATGCATTCAACGCTTCTGTTTTTTCTGAGGGCTGAAGTTTTTCCTTTTCCTCCTCCACTGCATTACGAACACTGTACACGTAGTTTTCCAGTTGGTTCTTGCTTTGTACACAATCCCTCTGCTTTTCGTCCTCTTCCCTGTATTTTTCTGCGTCTGAAACCATTTTGTCAATATCAGCCTTACTTAATCGACCTTTGTCGTTTGTAATGGTCACCTTATTCGTTTGACCAGTGCTTTTGTCCACTGCAGAAACATTCAAAATGCAGTTGGCATCTAAATCAAATTCAACATCGATTTGCGGGATACCTCTAGGCGCAGGTGGAATACCAGCGAGGTCAAAGTTTCCAAGTTTGTGATTGTCCTTCGTCATGGCACGCTCTCCTTCGAAAACCTGGATATGGACACTTGGTTGATTATCGGAGTATGTCGTAAATGTTTTACTTGTCTTGCACGGAATTCGGCTGTTTCTTTCAATGAGATTCGTCATAACACCGCCTGCTGTCTCTATTCCAAGTGAAAGCGGTGCAACATCGATGAGAAGCACGTCTTTGATGGCATCACTCGAATCGCCAGACAAAACAGCAGCCTGAACGGCAGCTCCGTACGCTACCGCCTCGTCCGGATTGATAGAACGATTTAGTTCTTTTCCTCCCATAAAATCTGTGAGCAGTTTTTGAATCTTTGGTATTCGTGTTGATCCACCAACCAGAACTATGTCGTGGATTTTAGACTTGTCTAATTTGGCATCCTTTAATGCTCTTTCGACAGGTTCCATTGTGCTCTTGAATAAGTCGGAGCACAGTTCCTCGAATCTTGCTCGCGTTATTTTAGTATAGAAATCTACTCCGTCGCATAGGGAATCTATTTCTATACTAGCTTCTGTGCTGCTGGACAAAGTTCTTTTGGCTCTCTCACATGCCGTTCTTAGTCTTCGAAGAGCCCGATTGTTTGATGTAATATTCCTTTGATATTTCCTTTTGAATTCCTTGACGAAATGATCCACCATTCTGTTGTCAAAATCTTCACCTCCCAGATGAGTGTCACCCGCTGTAGACTGAACCTCAAAGATAGATCCCTCATCAATTGTAAGTATGGATACATCGAATGTACCCCCGCCTAAGTCGTAGATTAGGACATTCTTTTCGCCAGATAGATTTTTGTCGAGACCATAAGCTAAGGCAGCAGCTGTAGGCTCATTTATTATTCGTAACACGTCTAATCCTGCTATGATGCCTGCATCTTTCGTTGCTTGGCGCTGAGAGTCGTTGAAGTATGCCGGAACTGTGATTACTGCCTGAGTAACTTTCTCTCCTAGAAACGCTTCCGCCGTCTCGCGCATTTTGGTCAGCACCATTGAACTAATCTCCTCGGGACTAAATGTTTTCATTTCATTTTTGTATTCCACTTGTATCATCGGTTTTCCTTGCTTGTTAATAACCTTAAATGGCCAATGTTTCATGTCACTTTGCACCGATGGCTCGTCAAACTTCCTTCCGATGAGTCTTTTGGCGTCAAAAATAGTATTTTTCGGATTCATTGCGACTTGATTTTTGGCAGAATCGCCAATCATTCGTTCGGTTTCTGTAAAAGCAACGTAACTTGGCGTCGTCCTGTTACCTTGGTCGTTCGCGATTATTTCGACTTTTCCATGCTGGAAAACGCCCACACATGAATAAGTTGTTCCGAGATCGATTCCAATTACAGGAACTTTCATCCTGAGAGAAGTGAGAGTTTTGAGATTTTTTGCTTGTGCTTTTCCGTGTATATATTTCAATGTGTATTAACGATGGTATTTATAAATGTTTTGGCTTGCAGATGAAAAACCCTGTCTTGTCATTTTCACGTGCATCGCCTATGCCCCAGGGGACAACTCATAAAGGGTTTCAATTGTGTGGACTTTTGCCAGAAATCCATTCATCTTGCATCTATGCCTGGAGTAATTAGTAGTATTATGAAGCGTAAAAAATTTGTGTTGACAAAGAATAACAGAATATAATAATGAATAGATTATATGATAATATTTAATACACAAAGACTAAATCTTTCCTTCAGATTACGTGTATTATGGTTGATTCGAGGGTATTAATCGAAAATAATTTGTGCTAAACTTAAATGTGGATGATTTGTTTTTAACAAATATATTTGTATATATTTGAAAGTCTTTTTTTAATGTTATACATGTCTATAATTATGTTAAAAAAAACGTAGACAAACAGGAAAATTAATTACAAAGAGAAATTTTCAAGATATTTTCAAAATCGAGTTGTATGTATATGTATTGTTTCTGCTAAGTTTGTATTCTAATCCAGAGTACACATCTTATTGATGTGTGCATATATCTATGTGTCTATAATATTACTTTAATTTAAAGTTAATTAATGAAGGGAGCATTTTGTGTTTACTTAATGTCTCGGGAATTAGTGCTCAGTCTGAACTTGTACACTTGCAGGGACTACTGTGTGTAGATTTTTAAAATCTTTTAGGCTGTTCTTTTTTTTTTTTTTTAAATAATTAAACGATTATACAGTAAATTGCGGGAAAAAAATATTGTGAATTATTTCAATACATAGGTAATGCAAGAAATACAATTCGTAGGGGGGGGGGGGGCAAAGGCCGAGGAAACTAAAAGAAATTTTTACCTGGAACGTATCTTATTCCAGTTTTAATTCTTGTCTCACTTATAATATATTAATTGTTCTGTTTATTGTTCAGTCAGTTATGAAAAGAAACAAAATATTCAAAGCTTGAAGTCTTCGTTTTAAGCTGTGAACAGTTTGGAAATAAAAAAAAATATTTATAATCAATGTTTCATGTGAATGTAACACTTATTTTATTCTCAACGTTTAAATTTACTACTCACTCCCTAATAAGCGTTTAACATTTAAACAAATTGCAGAAATTCACAAACTTTAGCCTACTTAAACTTACAAGTCAACGTTGTTCCGGTTGTTATTGATTGGAAAGAAGAATTAAATTCTCCTTCACTATCTATTTACAAAACGTCGATAATAAACTAACTTTGATAAAGTAAATTGACGCTTAAACATATTACAAACTTGTCCAAAATTATGTGTTCCTTGCGTTCTTGTGGGAGATTCTTGTCATTATTAGCTCATCTGAGCTGAAAGCTCGTGAACTTTTCTGATCACTTTTTTTCTGGCGTCCGATTTCACATTTTTATTCTTGCCAGAAAGCATCCTTGAATGAACTTCATACTATCAAGGATTTGAGTTAAAACGGCATAGAAAGAAAATTCCTTTAATCTATCATTTACGAATGTTTTACATTCATTTTGCAAAATAATTCGTTACTGTCCTCCACTGAGCATTTTCTTAAACTTCTACTTTTTGCATGAAAAGCACATTTTTAAGCATATGCCTGTACGTATACTCCATTCTATTAACACCTCAACAAATAACTTCTCTTTTTCTGCTTGTCATTGAATCTTCAGACATATTAGATCGCCGAAAATGAAATACAGTACAGCCAAATCAGTGTAAAACCCCATCGGGCCTGATAACTAGCTAAAGTACATCGAGAGTATTGACCCCCCCCCTCCATACATAGTCACCTTTTTTGAATTTGGGTTAATTACAACTTACCGCTTTCTCTTACGGATCTTAAGAGCATACTCTCTCATTTATTATTATTAATAGATTTCATCGATTACCTTTACTCGACGACCTTTTCTCATTTCCGGGGAAAATATGTTTAACAGAAACGGTTTTAATTATTACAGTGCAAAACACCGGAAGTAAACAACTGCATGTGGAAACCTGTGGCTGTGTAAACAGAACTAAAATATTACAAAGCATCTTAGTTTTGCTCTTATTTCCATTATTCATAGTTTGGGAAACTTTGTGTGAAACCATCGAAGGTAAGTAAATTTCTTTTTCTCGTATATAATAACTTTTAAATTAGTTTTTTTTTTTAGATTTGGTATTTATGTATGTTTTAATTTAGGTACTATCAACTGACTATAACAGGGTTGGTTCCAGAGCATAATGGAATTCACAGCTGATCAAATTAACTCTTTGGCACAGATGCTAAAACCACCAGATGAAGACAGCGATTCTGATTGTGAACTAGATGAAAGGGTAACTGATATAATGACAAATGTGTAATTTTACCAAAGGCAAAGGGTGACTGTCCTACAGGTACACAAATGTGTACACGTTTAAGAGAATTGCATTTTTTTAAATTTTTTTTTTTTGATAATTCAGTAACAGGTGTCCAGTAATCAATCATTAAATCAGATTGATGTGTGATAATAAAAGATTTTTTCATCATATGATATTATTTTGATGCACTAATACCTACTAAATTTTATTATTAAGCCCTCAACTTATGGTAAACTGGGACCAGGTCAGATTGGCCCTGCATCTAAAACAGACCAGAAATCTGAGAAAGGTATTTTTTCAAAATAAGGCATAATTGAACCAAACATTCTTAACTGAAAATTGGAGCATTTATTCTGAAAGATATCGAGTGAATGCTATATTGGATTTTTGATTTTGATGTTGATTGACATATGAAAGGAAAAGCCTCTTACCAAATCACATATACATGTACATAAATTTTGATTATTCACCCTTTATAGAGATTGTGTGATTGTAATGAATCTCCCATTCTATGCTTTGGTGTAATTGCTGAGGTGATGAAATACATAATAATTAACTTTATTTAGTACCCGCATCAAAGGGAAATTCCAAAGATATATGGGAAGAAAATGAGGTGCCCGAGGGATCAGAATTTGACACAACATTTGACCCACGACCTCAACCAGAGTATGTATAGTAGATAATTTAGGGTCCTATATATTCATCAGGTTCTTGATTCAATGAAATTATGGTCAATACAATGCTCTCATTCAAATATGATAACATTTACTTATTTGTATATAGTTACACAGTCAGATGAAATTTACTTTGATAATAATTCTTAAATGAACATGTTTCTGCAATATTCATTTCTATTAAATATTGACATCCCCACTCAACCATGTGGCTATAAAATGAATTCCACAGTCGCAGATTAAGGTGTAAAAGCCCAAGTGTGTCTGTGAGTGTTTAAGTAACAAAACTGAGTACCCAGTCTTTAATCTCCCAGTCTCATACAAAACCTTGCTGATGAGATATGAATTGTGTAATAGGGAAGAAAATCATATGTTACAAAAAAAAAAACAACAAGAAACAAAGTATGAAAAAATTTTGTGAACTTTTAGAAGCACTTGTGAAATTCAATCAATCTTGGAAAACATTACATGTATAAGCCTTGCCAACCCCTTGAAAATTTAAGCATTTCCCCTTCTGTTTAATACAGATTTTTTTTAAAAAGAAAAAAAACAAAACAAAACAAAAAAAAAACAAAACAAAACAAAACAAAAAAAAACTAAAACAAAAAATGTTTCAATGCAGTAGGAATTTATGCAGAATTTGCACTCTCAAAGAAGTAGTATACAGGAAGTAGTATATAAATGGGTTAGCTGCAATAATGTAGCCCTCTCCGATTTTTTTATGCCCCGCCATGAATATGGCCGGGGCATATAGTGTTTGTCATGTCTGTCTTCCGTCCTTCCGTCCTTCTGTCCTTCCGTCCTTCCGTCTGTCCTTCCGTCACACTTTGCGTTTAGCTCTGTTCAAAGCTCAGTTTCAAAGAAACTATCCAAGATATTTTTATCAAACTTCATATGCTGATAGATATTGATGAGGGCTATGCAACTGCATCAACATTTTTTGACCTTTCCTTTGACCTTGACCTCACTTTTCTTAAATTAGTGTTTAGCTCAGTTTTAAAGATACCATTCAAGATAGTGTAATGAAACTTCATATGTTGATACCTACTGACGTAAGCTATTCAACTGCATCAACATTTTTTGACCTTGACCTTTCTTTTGACCTTGACCTCACTTTTCATAAATTAGTGTTTAGCTCATTTTTAAAGATACCATTCAAGAAAGTGTAATCAAACTTCATATGTTGATACATACTGATGTAAGCTATTCAACTGCATCAACAATTTTTGACCTTGACCTTACTTTTGACCTTGACCTCACTTTTCTTAAATTGGTGTTTAGCTCAGTTTTAAAGATACCATTCAAGATAGTGTAATCAAACTTCATATGTTGATACATACTGATGTATGCTATTCAATTGCCTCAACATTTTTTTGACCTTGACCTTTCTTTTGACCTTGACCTCACTTTCCTTAAATTAGTGTTAAGCTCAGTTTTAATGAAACCATTCAAGATATTTTTTAACAAACTTCATATCCTGATACATACTGATGTAACCTTTTCAACTGCATCAACATTTTTTGACCTTGACCTTTCCTCTGACCTTGACCTCACTTTTCTTAAATTAGTGTCAAACTTCATATGCTGATACATACCGATAAGAGCTATTCAACTGCATCAATATATTTTGACCTTGACCTTTTCTTTGACCTTGACCTCACTTTTCTTAAGTAAGTGTTTAGCTCATTTTTAAAGAAACCATTCATTATATTTTCATCAAACTTCATATGCTAATACATACTGATGTAACCTTTTCAACTGCATCAACATTTTTTGACCTTGACCTTTCCTTTGACCTTGACCTCACTTTTTCTCAATTTGTGGTAAAATGTTGCATTACTAATATACCCTCGGCGGGGCATTCATGTCCTATGAACATATTTCTAGTTTTTTTTTTTTTTTGGGGGGGGGGGGAGGTCTCCTGAAAATATCAGATTAAAAAAATCGGAGAGGGCTACATTATTGCAGCTAATAAATGGGTATGTAAATTGTATGTAAAGTGTATATGAAGGATATAACATTATACATATGGTATTGTTATAATAATATAGCTAAAGCAAAAAAAGGTACCTATTGGCAAAGAAAGCTGAGCTTATTTATCATATTTTTAGATATGACATGGTATTTAAACAAGCAGTATCTTCAGAGGACATGTTTCTACAGATGGGCAATAAAACCCCATCCACTGCTAGCTGTGAAGACATGGTGGTATGTTGTATGTTATAACCTTTTCTTATCCTCTTGCCTACATATAGAGAACAGGACCTCAGACCCCCCCACCCCACCCCCCACCCCCACCCCCCCCCCCCCCCCACCCCCACCCTTTCCCATATCTCAAGTGCTTTTTGAATATTTTTTGTTATCTGATGACATCTGTAAAAGATTGAGTACTGTGGGTTTTTTTTTTTTTTTTTTTTGGCATATTTTGGTTGAATACTAATTTTCATTGTTTTCATGGTTTTGCAGAACTACAATGTACATGTAGATGTCTATGATTTTCCTTGTAAATGAAATGGTGTTTTTTTTCTAATTATGTAAAATAACAATATTTTTCCCCATGAAAATTAATAAATCCACTGTATGATTACATTTTTCATGAGTTAAGTTTTGCATACAATGAAATTTATTAAAAAGTTTCACTCATTTTTAAAGTAACATAAAGCTTGAAATCAAACTGGACCAAATTTTATCGCATTATTGATGGGGAAACTCTATTATTCTATTGCAGAAAGCATAATTTTTATTGTCTGATCTGAATCATATTCTGGTACTCTCAACCATTTCATTGATTTTTGTATAAATCATGTATATTTTTTTTTTTAATTTTTCCATGATTTACTCTACATCCCTATCAACTCAGTTGATCATCTCAATTTACAAATTCCTTTAGATTTGCACTAGTAAAGAAAGGCTTCAAAATAAAAAAAAAATAGCCCTCATCAATCATGTTGGGTTCAAATGGTTAATGTTATTTTATTTTTTTTTTTTTAATTTAAATTTTTTTTCTTCTATGTAAAGATATAATTTTGTCCTCTTTTCACTGTAGGTAAAAATCAAGTTACCTGGAACAAAAGCAGCTGATCTCACTTTAGATGTCAAATCTAAATTTCTAGATCTCAGGACACCAAAATAGTAAGTGGTTGATAAACTACAGTGTATCAGAACAAATTAAATCCTAGATTTAGGATGCTGTAAACATCTACTAAACATGGTATTAGGGGACAATGTAAAATGAATATAACACCACCCTAGTGTATGCATTGTATTAGAATATCTGAAAATCAAATTCTGCTTGAAGTAAACTTCATTTAATTATCATAACTGTATATACAAGACCAAACAATTAGTACATCTACTTTGAAAAGGAGGATATTTTCACGAATAGTCTGGATGTTGCTGACAAACAATGAAATAAACATAACTTCTTGGTTGTAGAAAGTGATATATGCACCAATCAAACTTAGAAAAATTTACCCAAATCTAAGCAAAAATTTGCTTTGATGCAGAGTACTATCACTGGTGCATTATGATTTGATTTGTGCTTAAACATGTCATTGCCTATAAAAAATCCAGACTATGAATGAATCTATTATACACATGTGTATAAAATTCTTCTTTTATTTTCACTCAAAAATTAAATAATTATCCTTCAATTGGGAAGTTGACTAATTTTATTTAAGTCAATGACATGCAGCACACACAATATTCATTTAATTTGATAGTGATATACATGTATGTAAGATTTTTAAAAAAATTATTTTTCAGCAAACTTGGTCTTCACTTACCCCACCCTGTAGATCACAAATCTGGAAAGGCTCAGTGGGATGGAGACAAAGAAATTCTTAATGTCACTCTACGCATGCAGAGGGAATATGACTTTATGAACTTCTAAATCCATTTTTTTCTTCTTTGATGCATATACATGTATGTGTTCATATTGTTATTTTTCACTTGTTTCCGTCCAGAAAATGACCTTTTAATATAAACGATTTGAAATAACTTAAATTGTTTGTTTGATTTTATGGAATATGTGTAGAAAGGGCATAGAAAATTAAGTGATTTTCTCTATTGCAGTGAATCAAAAGACTGAATCCCATTATAGAAAACTTTTTTAATCATTCACTTTTTGGTGAAGTGAGGTGAAAGAACTGGGTTTTCAATTAAAAACTCAACAGAAGTGGAAGTTGGTGACATTTAGGGAGTGAGACCCTCTGTCATGAATCACTGTTATCACATGATCTATTCAAAAATATATAATACATGTATGTAAGACAATACGAAAATTATACCCAAACCTTACTAGACACAAATCAAATATGAGAAAAACTAGCAAAGAAGTAAAGAATATTGAATTTATTATTTTTTTTTTTAAAAACTGTAAGCTAAATACTAATTTTGTTTAAAATTAATTGAGTTTAACTATGCTTTTTGAATTGCGAACTTCTGAACTTTTGAAGGACTTTCAGAAAGGAGTAAACACAAGTAATATTTTATAGAAGAGAGGTGGTCAGTTCCATTAGAGATAGCCACAAGGACTTTGGAAAAATAACGGAGACCTTTTATATATTTTGCTTGTTTCCTTGATCATTCTCTTCAAGAAAATTTATGGTGGGACTTGACGCAGACTAAATATGAGTACATTTTTTATGAAAAAAATAGTGTCTTTATTCAAGCATTGTTAAAGTTTTTATTTAATTTCTAATCTCATTGCGATGTTCCTTGAAATATCTGTCGTAAAAATCCACTACTGTCGATAAATATTATTAGTTGTCATTAAAATTATTTTTTCTTACCTTTAGGAAATGGCTCTTCAATTTCTTTGCTAAAATGAGTTCAAAAATCACCTTTTATTTTAAAATTAGTAGCAAATAAAGAAGTTATTTTCAATGCAATTCGATTTATTGAAATTGTTTATTACGATATCAAAATAACACATTTCCAGTTTACGAAATACTCATAACAAATGCAGTGGTATGACATTTATATTCTTAACATTTTGCATAATGTTTATCTCTAATCATTGAAAATACTTAATGGAATTCTGGAAATGACAACAATCATTTTTTATGATGTCATTAAAAAAACTTCTCTCGATCATAAAAATCTATAACGGTATGATTAACTTCTTTAGTATACTGGAGAAATAATTTTTACCTAATTGCACGGGGCCACGCATATACATGTGTTATTTTGCTGTGCTTTACTAGGAATATTTTCTTCAGGAAATTACTTGTTCCATTATTTCTGCCATTTTACCTTTGTTTAGAAATATATTTTACTATAAAGGACTATATTGCCTTCTTGGGTTATTTTTTTAAATACAACTCATCAAAATGGCTCGATTTTCATTTTTAGCTCACCTCAACGAAGTTGGGGGAGCTTATGTAATACCCTCGGCGTCGGTGTCGGCGTCGGCGTCCCAGGTTAAGGTTTTTGGAGCAGTTTTCTTTTCAAGTACTTCTATGGCCTATATTAGTCAGAGATGCATGGAGGATGCTTCTAGTGTGTTTCATTGTACCAGTCAAGGTTTCAGATGCTGCAATTTCAGCTAAAGAATGACCAGGTTAAAGTTTTTGGAGCAGGTTAAAGTTTTTGGAGCAGGTCTCATTTCCATGTAACTATAAGCCCTATATTGACCAAACTTGCATGGATGATACATCTAAGGATGCACACTACTGAACTTGCTTCGGATGCTGGATCTGACCTACATTTTCTGGATGAGTGACTAGGTTAAGGTTTTTGGAGTAGATCTCATTTCCAAGTAACTAAAAGTCCTATATTGACCAAACTTGCATGGATGATACATCTAAGGATGCACACTACTGGACTTGCTTCAGATGCTGAATCTGACCTATATTTTCTGGATGAGTGACCAGGTTAAAGTTTTTGGAGCAGATCTCATTTCCAAGTATCTATAAACCCTATATTGACCAAACTTGCATGGATGATACACATAAGGATGTACACTACTGGACTTGCTTCGGATGCTGGATCTGACCTACATTTTCCGGATGAGTAACCAGGTTAAAGTTTTTGGAGCAGATCTCATTTCCAAGTAACTATAAACCCTATATTGACCAAACTTGCATGGATGATACATCTAAGGATTCACACTACTAGACTTGCTTCGGATGCTGGATCTGACCTACATTTTGCGGATGAGTAACCAGATTAAATTTTTTGGAGCAGATCTCATTTCCAAGTAACTATAAGGCCTATCTGAACCAAACTTGCATGGATGATGCATCAAGGGACGAACAATCTCAAAACTTGCTTCGGATGCTGGATTTGACTTACATTTTCTGAATGAGTGACTAGTTTTAAGTTTTCAGATAAGTCTATTCCCAAGTAACTGCAAGCCCTATCAGATCAAAATTGCATAAATGTTGCATCTAGGGATGCACACTCCTAGATTATTAGTTTAGTGTGGGACTTTGCCTTACTTAAAGACAACATTCGTTGAGGTGAGCTCTGTAATCTCTGATTACCTATGTTTTTAAATTAGTAATCAATAATACCTTGTTTTTCAACATTATCCAGATATAATTTGCTTTATTAAGCATGTACTTAGTAAACAAGAGGCCCAAGGGCCTTAACGGTCACCTGAGTATAATGCAACAATTTAGAGGATCCATACAGTATAAAATGAACTGAAAGGTGAAGCTTTGTTGCCCAAAAGCAAGAAAAATAGGGTGATCAGGATCAACAAAATAATTAGTCTAGTGTTCATTAACAGTTCATAAATTAGGTTCTGATCTGTTCCCCATTTATCACTAACACCATATAGTATATTAACAAATTATCAGTGCTTCTGTACTATTTTAATTCTTTGTTGAAATCTCTTACATTGGACTCTCTTGGTCTTTGATGAGCATTGAATATGACAAGTTATTTTTGTCTCATTTTTATCTATCTATTACTTTCAAGTCTTACAAGTCTACCTGATCATAAAAACTATGAAAGTACTTTTTGTATTATACGATAAAAAATCTTGCATAATTCTCTTATTCTATTAACCTTTCAAGTACATTATTTACAGTGACTAATTATCAAAAGTAAATGGCAAAGGGGAATAACTCCTCTCAGTAGAATACAAATTAATAGAGCCCTGGCCAGGACCAGAACACTTGACAAAATGGTCCAGATGTTCAAAAATCTATATTAAAACTTTTACTCTTTTTACTACAGATTCACTATATTATCAATAGAGCCCCCCCCCCCCCCCGTTCCCACCGAGAAACACCAGAGCCTCTCACCCTGGGACCAGAGGTTTGCTCATCATACATGTAAGTAATCACTTTGTTTATCTGATAAACACTAAGGAGCAGTCAGGATTATGTAACAGAATTAATGCATTTTCACTATATAATCAATAGAGCCCCGTCCTAACACCAGAACCCCTGAACCTGGGGCCATGAAATTCACAATTTTAGAAAAGGCACTCTTGCTCATTATAACTATGTACTTACTTAGTTTATTTAATACCCAGAAATAGAGAAGAAGATTTTCAAAGAATTGATGCATTTTTACAATATAATCAATAGAGCCCCCCCCCCCTTTCACCAGAACCCCTGACCCTGGGGCCATGAAATTCACAATTTTGGAAGAGGCACTCTTGCTCATTATAACTATATACTTAGTTACTTTATTTAATACCCAGGAGCAGAGAAGAAGATTTTCAAAGAATTAATGCACTTTCACTATATGATCTATATAGCCCCGCCCTAACACAAAAACCCCTGACCCTGACCATCAATTTCACAATTCTGGAAGAGGCACTCTTGCTCGTCATAACTATATACTTGGCTAGTTTATTTAATACCCAGGAACAGAGAAGAAGATTTTCAAAGAATTACTGCATTTTCACAATATAATCAATAGAGCCCCCCACCCCCTTTTCATCAGAACCCTTTACCCTGGGGCCATGAAAATCAAAATTTTAGAAGAGGCAATCTTGCGTATCATAACAATGTACTTAGTTTGTTTAAATAATACCCAGGGGCAGAGAAGAAGATTTTCAAAGAATTAATGCATTTTCATTATATAATCAATAGAGCCCCGTCCTAACACCAGAACCCCTGACCCTGGGGCCATGAAATTCACAATTTTAGAAGAGGCACTCTTGCTCATTATAACTATGTACTTACTTAGTTTATTTAATACCCAGGAGCAGAGAAGAAGATTTTTAAAGAATTAATGCATTTTCACTATATAATCAATAGAGCCCCCCCCCCCTCTTTTCACCAGAACCCCTGACCCTGGGGTCATGAAATTCACAATTCTGGAAGAGGCACTCTTGCTCATCATAACTATGTACTTAGTTACTTTATTTTATACCCAGGAGCAGAGAAGAAGATTTTCAAAGAATTAATGCATTTTCACTATATAATCAATAGAGCCCCGCCGTAACACCAGAACCCCTGACCCTGGGGCCATCAATTTCACAATTTTGGAAGAGACACTCTTGCTCATCATAACTATATACTTGGTAAGTTTATTTAATACACAGGAACAGAGAAGAAGATTTTCAAAGAATTTATGCATTTTCACTATATAATCAATAGAGCCCCCCCCCCCTTTCACCAGAACCCCTGACCCTGGGGCCATGAATTTCACAATTTTGGTAGAGGGCTCAATGCTTATTACAATCATGCCAACAGTTTGACTGCTTAATGTCCAGGAGTAAAGAAGAAGATTTTTAAAGATTGCATCAATTTTGGTGCTTTTAGCCCCACCCCTCAGGCCCCAGGGGGGCAGGGACCATGAAATTCACAATTTTTGTTCCCCTTTACCCATAGATGCTTTATGCCAAATTTGGTTGAAATTGGTTAAGCGGTTTCAGAGAAGAAGCTAAAAATGTTCAAAAGTTAACGCACGACGGACGACGCACGACGACGGACGAAAACGGATAGCAATAGGTCACCTGAGTGACTCAGGTAACCTAAAAATACAGATGATTACAAATGCAATACAGCTAAGTTTTCAGTAACCGTATCTGATTCCTGGGCTGACACAGGTCATGCATCCTCTTGCAATTTGAAAAAAAAACCATCGTAGCTGATTACACACCTATGTTTTCGTTTATATTCTCTGTAAAAATTGTAGTTGATTTAAAATTATTATTATTTGACTTATTAAAGTAGTTGATGACAATTGTTTTCGTTCAGGTTGATGTGTTTTGTAATTTATTACAAAACACGTTAATTAATATAATAATACGTACATGTATGTACGTACATAATATGTACATGTACCCTTTTCCATGAGCGTCCCTGTAGCCGCCCTCGACCATATAGGCATTCGGCCCTCTGATTGATTTTGGTGTCTAGAAATGATACTGTGTGATATTTAAAAAGGTATAAATTATTCTATATTTATCATATATGGTGTGATTTTGTGAGATTATTACGATATTCGATTGGCCGTTGTCTTGCGTCATCAATCGTCCACTAAGGACAAGATAGGCTAAAACCCCTTTTTGGCCCCTGTTTTGGAGTATTTCTTAGATCGATGCAGTACTTCATAATCAAAAACCTGCTGTCATCACTGTTATAAAGTGAGTGTTAATTTAAAGTGAAAGGATACACAAAGGTCACAGGAGGGCCACATAATTTGTCAATTTCCGAATTTTGTTGTCATTTTTATCTATTTTTCTCAATTTTAAAGCACATTTAGTTTCAGAAAACACAACAGAAGCTTGCCAATCTACCAAATTTATATATTTTATTTCTACAGACTGTATGCATAGCATTGGCGGATCCAGAGGGGGGGTTCCGGGGGTTGGAACCCCCCTTTATTTTTGCAGAGGGAGAGAGAGCGAGATTTCTGTAATATAGATAATTTAACGTCTAATATTTTGAATAAAATAAGTAGTTCAATCGCTGCCCTTTCTGCTCGCTAGATAAAGTGTCCCGTATTCCATCCTCCACGTACCTTCAGAACCTTGGCCCCCGGGCCCCGACCACCCACAAGTAACATGCAAGATTTCACTTTGATATCATTGGAAGATTCCAGCGAACTTCAGCTATGCCATTTTTGGACCATCTTCTGAAGTAATTAACTTTAAAAAGTATGAATAAAAAGTCATGAAAGGGAACATACATAAGAGACTATTATGATGATATTTTAATCTATGAAGAGAAAGGTGTAAAATGCCCTAGTAGTATGCGGGGGGAGTGGGTTCACTTTTTCTGAGAATAATCTTTTTGCTGTAGTTTTAATATGCAGGTTTTGATTTGGATGCTCCCCCATTTTGTTGCTGAAAGTTCAAAATACGCAATTCAAGCATTTGAAACCAAAAAAAATGCGGAAAAGTAAGAGGACCCCCCCCCCTACCCCGAAATAGGATGTAAGAATGTGGCGCACAGTTGTTGTTGTTTGTTTGTTTTTGTTTTTTTTTGTTTTTTTTTTTTTTTTGTTTTTTTTTTTTTTGTTTTTTTGTTTTGTTTTTTTTAGCTTGTCAACTCTGTTCGGAGGTTGGCCCTTTCGATAAACCATTGCTACGGACTTGAAGTGTCTGTGGCCTAATTCAATGCATGTTTCTCTTGCATGTCAAAAATATGAATGTTGGGGGCACCTACCTGGAACCCCCCCTTTCAAAAATTGCTGGATCCGCCCTGCATAGATATCGGATACATCATGTGCATAAAAATCTCAGACAGGCAAGCATGTACTCTGTGTTTCCCGAAGTGAAAAGTATCTCAAATTCTGAGAGTTTAGGAAATTCGGTAAAATGTTCTACTTGGTCACCTTCTTGTGCCCTCTGTAAAAAAATCAATGCTGGTTTTAAAACAAACATCATTTAAAGTCCTTTTTATGGTGGCATATTTCTCAGTGCCCCCTACATGTATATGCAAGTTATTGTTCTATGAATTATGTCATGCAACATATATATATATATATATATATATATATATATATATATATATATATATATATATATATATATATATATATGCAACATACAAGAAAAAAATGATAAGAAAAGAATTATAAAATACCGATTTCCAACATGCTAGATGCAACTTATGACGGCGTGATACTTATTTATGTTGACATGTGAGATAAATATATTGACTTGCAACTCATTTATGTCAACATGCAATTTATATATGTCAACAAGCAACTTATTTATGTCGACACGCAACGTATTTATGTCAACATACAACTTATTTATGTCGATATGCAACTTATCTCCCGTGTCAACATAAATAAGTTGCATGTAAACAAAAATGAGTTGCATGACAATATGTTTGTCTCGCATGCCAACATAGATAATTTGCATGTCGACATGATTAACTTGCATGTCGACATGTTTCTCTTGCATGTCAACATAAATAACTTGCTTGTTAACATAAAAGTTGCACCTAGCCTTTGGAAGTCTATATTAGAAAAAATTCCAATTTTTTTGTCTTATCACATTTTTCTTGCATGACGACATAATATATAGAAAAATAACTTGCATATAGGGGCAGAAATATGTCACTATACTCCATTAATTGCAGACTATTAAATTTTAACTGTGATTTTTATATCAAATAAGGGGTCATATTCGGCCTTTACAATGCACTACAGTGTTGTTTAAAACGTCATCAACTCTACCAAATTCATTTTAAAGCTGTCAATGATATTTAATGTTTACAATCGAATGGTAGTACACACTTTTCCTCTGGTTGCAAGTGGGATCATAGCTCTCTTGTCAAACCCTTCAGTTTTGATGAGAGAGCTATTCCACAGACATCAATCAAGATTAAGAATCCCCATGCACATTGTATGGTTGAGGCTGAATATATACAAGTCAAAGATCAAATATATTAATTCTTGTTTTTAGAAGCAATATTCTCAAGCATGAATTAAATTTTGATTTTTATTATACTGAAAGTAAATTACATGTAATTTGTAAATTCATTTAGGAAATTCTTTCGTTTTTTGAAAAGTTCTCCAACAGGTTTGGCGTATTTCATCAGGTGTGTTAGCGAATGAAATTTCCAGCCGTGTATGAAAATCATGCTAATATTTATGGTTATAACGATAGTATGCTAATAATTCAAGTTTATTTTATGATTTTTCCCCAGATATCAACCAATCATCATTCAGAGACTATGGTTTTTATATGCATGTATACAAGCATACATTTGCAAAAAAAAAAAAATGCATTAAAATATGGAATAATGCAAAAAAAAATTCAATTAAAAAATTGTAGAGACTAAAAGTAGGTGCTTTCCCAGATGGGAATTTTTATCAGGGTTAAACCGCAAATTGACCTTATACAATGCGAGGAGTGTTTACATTATAAGTATCAGGTAATTTTTCCGTACTTATGCATGCATAGAAATAATTTTTATATAACAGGATACACTCTAATGAAAGAATTAAAAGGGAATTTTGTAAATAAAGTAGAGTAATGAGCAATAAAATTTAGGATCATATTGTGTAGCATTAATTTACTTTCGTTTTCCCGTTCCCGCCTATACCAGGTTTTATTTAAAGATTTACGTCATTTATCAATTAAGTAAATAATAAATACAATGATAGGCATTTGTTTAATTTACATTTGAGCGTTGTATTTAAAAAAAATCATCGGCAGCCAATTCTCTCTAAGCAGGAAAGTAACTCAAAATACACCAGACTCTATTACAGTTAGCTAGAGTTGGTTTAAAAAGATGACCTTTAGGTATATTTTTCAGAATGAGCTTGGAAGGTCGACTAAAATAGTGTTTTCATATTTGCAAATTAGACAATCTTGATGAAAAGGGTGTTTTACAATAGCTGATTGTAATCGTATGTCATTGTTTCTCTTCCAGAACCAAGATATTTATCTATATATATATATATATTTATATTTATATTTGTTTGAGAACCACCTAATATCTTGCTTTTATCTAACACTGCCACGCCAATCGACAAAAATCAAAAACCAAGATATCTAAACAATGCATCGATATTCCAAAATTAAACGCTGTCCCGCCTGAAATTGTTTCTAAGAAAATACACACTCGCTTTTGTAACAAAATTCCAAGAATTGAATTTCTTTCATAATTCGGTTGATTTATACACCTGTATCGACGTCTTTTTACGGCTTCAAAAATATCATTTTTGACGGAATCTGATGATCTTTTACATAAACTTTCGTATTTTGTAGTCTTCCAAAACTGCTTACGGAATCTTTATTGCAGTTTAATAGTTCTTATCGGCAGGAGAACACTGGTTTCACTTTATTTTTACTTAAAATCCTGGGCGACCTCCCCTCATATTTTAAGATACAATTTTAAAATTCTATGCCATATTATTATTTTTTTTTAATTTAAGAGCTTCTTCCCAGAGTTTAATTATCTGAATCAAAAAATCAATAGTAAAATGAAAAGTTTTCAAAAAATGTAAAGTTTATAATATCAATATTATATGTAAGAGAGTAGGATAGTTGAATCAATTATAACATAATCAATATTTTCAATATTTATAATATATTTATTATATATATAAATGTCACTGCAAAATTATACCGATTTGAATTCACCGCATGTTATTTCGTCACATTGAAAAAAATGAGTGTTCAATTGATACCAAAATATTGCTTAATTTTTTATTCAAACCGAATGATAATTTTATTTACCTTAAAAATTACATTACTACCCTTATACTACCTTATCTGTTTCTTTGTACATAATCGATCATATTTGTTGAAAATGAAAATGAAAAGTTTAAAAGCAGCATGAGCTGGCGTTTAAAATATACTTTAAATGTACATTTTATAGCTGATAGTTGTATTCTTGGTCTTAGAGCTTCAGCATGCAAATGCATTGTTTGCAAAAAGAAAACGACGAAGAATTAAGCCAGGCCGTCTATGAGAGCTATCAAACAAAAAGCTGTTTGCCTTTGTTGAAAGAGGAACTGAAGTGTAAAATTCAGTGCAGGAGATTGTCGAGAGGTGAAGGAGAATTGAAAGTACAATTCGAGGAACAGAAAGTGTATAAGGTAAAAAGCTTAAAAATGTAAAAGGTCTAGTATTCCTATATCATGCCCCCCAATATAACAATACTGAGGTGCATGTAATAGGGACCATGTCGGACATTTTACATATATATTTTGATGCATTTGGACTGATCAACTTAACAGCTTGATTTTCAGCAACTTCTAACACAATAAAAATCTAATGTGTAGAGCATAAGGACACTATTTTTAAAACATGAAAACTTGTTTTTCTTAGAAAAAAATGTCGAACGAACGACTACACATGTATTTAATGTGTTCTGTCTTTTTTCTTTTTCTTTCTTTCTTTCTTTTTTTTTTTTTTTTTGAAATCGCTCGTGTAAAGAAGGTTTGTTTATTCTTAGTTGACGGATGATGAGGTACAAAAACGAAACAGACGTCTCCTACAAAATCGACTATCAGCTTCAAAAAGACGAATTAAAGACAAAGAATACGAAGAATCTTTATTGGCGGTAATTCTTTATATATATATATATATATATATATATATATATATATATATATATATATATATATATATATATATAATTTGAGGTCAGAGAAGATTATGAAATTTTTGCTTTTCCTCTTGTCCATCTGAAATGAAAATGTCACGTGAATTTTAGATATTTTTATTGTATGATCGTTCACAATCTGTTATATTTATATTAAACGTGCACATTTTAATGCAACGGACATTACTGTTTTCTTCATATACCAAACACCTTTAATGTCATACTTATGTAAATAATTTCAACTTTGTATCGATTTTGTCAGCTTTTACTCACATAAATTTCATATATTATATTGAAAACATTGAAATCTAAAAAAAAAAAAAAAAAAAAAAAAAAAAAAAAAAAAAAAAAGAGAGAAACATATATTACTAATTTTTAGTTAAGATATCGGGGTCGTTAAGCAAACGGAGTTATTCATTTTTGTCTGCTCACTGAGGTCTGAAGCACATTGAAATTTAGAAAACTGTTCATTGTAAATTTTGAATTTGGATATATATAGGCATATCAATCTTTTTTGTTTTCAAAGTTGGTATACAAAACCTTAAGAGTTGATGTTTCTATCAGATTTTCAATATATACCTACTGCCGTTGATGAATTATGATGAAATATGTGTACTCTTGTCAAATAACTGTCGATAACTGTTCTCAGTCCTTACAGATTGTCAAATAATTGTTTTCATTTTGGACAATATGTTATATACCAGAGCTGTGATTTTTTTTTCCGATAAACGGATTATATATGAATGCCATATTTATATGTTACTGATATTAGATATTATACTTTTGATTATCGCTGAAAAACAAAGTGCATGCTCATCGAAATCAGGTTTTGCGTACATGTATGTACTTTATATTGGGAATATCAAATAAATTGGATTATGATTCACAATGGGGAAAAGGGTAAAGAAATTTAAAAAAAAAAAGCGAACTTGTCTGCGGTGGGTTTTCTTGGAATCAGACGTTTGTCTTTCAACTTAACTGCTGTCAAAATTGGTGCACTTTCTGTACGTTTAGTATAATGCAGATGCAGCGTTTAATTTGCTTGGCGTTAATTATATGTTATTTCATTGAGATTGGGAAAAATAGCATGTCGGAAGGACAAGCAGTGATCAATATGGATTTATTTTATATTATGTTTTTGTTTTAAAATTAAAGTTTCTTAGATCTAATACACACTTATAAGATTTTAAATATTGTCGTATTATTGATGAAATATGGGGATAACGAACAGTATTCAAGTTCATTAAAACAATACAAATTGATATTAAATTTAAATCGTTGTTACATTCAATTTCATTAATGTTGGACCTGAACATCTGACTGTAACAGCCTTGTTAAGTGTACAAAACACACAGATATTTATGTACAGAATGAGAGCTGTTTCAATCTGGTTTTTTCTTCCTTAATTAACAGAAGAACAAGTAGTCTAACTTAAGTTTTGCAAAAGTTTCGGCACTATTAGATTGTAATTGATAGAACGCAACCTGCTTCTTAACAAGCCAAAATTGCAAAAATTACATCATTTTTTCTCCAAGATTAGATTTGTTGATCAATGCAGTCTTTGTCTTTAGCGTAACTTTAATTTTAAATTGCTACGGTGTTGAAAACAAAATTGTTTGCAATGTCCATGTATATTTTCAGATGCCAATAAAGAAACCATAGAAGAAATGATAATGCATTTAGGCACTTTGATATTTATGCTGAGATTTTTTTTCTTTTTTTTTTTTTTGTGAATATTTTTTTCAGCGATTATACATGTATTAAAACAAAGGCAATACAAATTTAAAGAATATTTATAAATGAACCTTTTCTTTTAGAGAATCAAACGACTTGAAAAAGAAAATTTAAAGAAGGAGAAAGAAAAGAAACTTCTCGCCCATCAGAAATATGTTCTGTGCTGTATAATGTTGAAGCATAACTGCCGCCTAAAAGTAGGTTTAAGGCCGTCTACTAA
The DNA here is from genome assembly GCF_033153115.1 of Saccostrea echinata. Taxonomy (NCBI): domain Eukaryota; kingdom Metazoa; phylum Mollusca; class Bivalvia; order Ostreida; family Ostreidae; genus Saccostrea; species Saccostrea echinata. Next base: position 10,459,435 of record NW_026889771.1, read on the forward strand.
GAAATTTGTATCTCTGCTGAAAAAGCCCAGTGCACAGGGTGTTTTAATAACCCAAGACTGACGCTAAACAAGAGGGGCAATTTATGTTTTATGAGCCTTGAATATGTTTAAAATAATCTTTTGGTAGTGCTTCAGTGATGATCAGAATGGCGTTATCTGGGAGAGATTATTTGCCCTGATATTTTTTTCATTGAATTATCATAGGCATTCGTGTGTAAGTCACGACTTCGAGGGAAAAAGATCATTTCTATAAATTATTTTCAAGGAAATTATACACATTTTATTCAGATTGACACTGAACAAGCCACGTGATTAATTTTTTGGATAGACATTTATTTGAGATTCGTATCACGTTTGCAATGTTTTGTAAATTATATGAAACAGTTTTTAAAATATCAATAGTATCGTGAATGATATTGGAAATCTTTTGAATTTGACCCATATACAATTTTAAAACTAATAAAAGGGGGAAAAAAATAATTTTCATGAAATGACATCGTTTATTAAAATGTCGAAATGTTAGAGATAAATGCAAATTTAACTAGAAATTGTATATTTGTTCATTTGATTTATGTTTAAATAGTTCAGCTTTATTTCTACTTTGTTGGACAAAATGATTTGCTTTTGCAATGTCAAATTTTGAAAAATTAAGTAAAATGTATTCAAGAATTTTGAAGATTTTTATTTTGGAATAAAGAGTGTCTTGTAGAAAGTCATCATATATTTACGTTTTATTAATTTATATTTTAAGCATACACTTGCAATATTTGGATCTGTTGGCATGACAAGTGTTGACTATCAAGAATTGAATTGAATCCCCCCCCCCTTTACTCTCCATAAATCGTGCGTTTTAAATTGCACTCTTGGACACGAGTTCAGGATATTCAAATAAATCACATATGAATACATTTATTTTTCAAAGAAGTAAGTGTATACAATAGTGCTTGAATATTAATATGTAAATGAAACTCTTATAAGTTTAAGATAGTAATTTATTTTTAAGGTTGAACCTGATTAGGCCAAAATAAAAAAATACCTTTGTTTCCCCTAACGCGACCGACCCACTTAAATCGCGCCGACTGAAAAAGTTTATATAATAATAAGATATTAATTCAAATTTTTTTTTATTGTTTATTAATTTTTTTTAAAAACACAATTTCATCAAAATCCATTTTTATCAGAACGTCTGCTTTTGTTCTACTCTGATGTTGGAAACAAAATGGCTCTTTGGAAACAAAATGGCTCTCACAACATGTGGTCAGGGAGGGCTACATAATGTAGTTCGAGTTATAAAAAAACGGCGACGTATCAGTCTTGTTATGTATATCTTTAACTTATTAGAATCCTACACTCTTGAAACATTTCGTTAATTTAATATACATGACTAGCTAAGTCTAAGGAGTGTTTCGATGGTATTTACAAATGTGTCTTCTTAAATTAACATACGTAGTAAGCATGGCAAAGCCTGTCTCATGAGCAGATGAGGGGCACAGCTTGTGTACATATCAATACATTTCACGGAATTTCATTTGTTTTGAGTGTCGATCTAATTATCAGTTCATGTATGATCCCATTTTTACTATCTGGGACCATAGGAGTTGTAATATGTCTTTGCATAATTATTTCATCCTGATAAATATAATTCAGACGTTGTTGCTTCATTCCTTTTATTCATAGGTTAAACTTCATGACTATACATATAACATTAGATATGGCATTTTAATCATTTTTAGATATGGTTTGGTTGAATTAAATATTGTTTAATATACAGAGGCACATGAACATAACTGTACATACACTCTTTCCAAATAGTTTTGAAATCTTATGCTTACGGTACGGCTTCCTGAGACGTCCAGTGTATTTTTCTTTAGTTAGGACCTTGAAAATAGGTTGTTTCCTTGCTTTCACATCCCTTTGAAAATGGTGGACCACACCATATGAACATTTGCCTGGTGGGGGGATCCAAATTTAGACTTCTACTTGGCGCTTATGACCATTGATCTGTAAGCCATCTTTTTCGTGCCAGCATCTACTGCGACACTGGATCTACGTTTTTACGGTCTCAATCGAATGACCGGTTTCCACATCCCACGTCGGAACCTGTGACTTAGTATAAGCTCCTAAATTATGTCGTTACTCCAAAACGAAACGCTCTAGAAGCATTGCGCCTTGAAAAATTACATTGCCTGTGTAAACCTGATGATGAAAATAGGTTGAATATTCGATTTCAATAGATTTACACTGGAGTGAGATATTTTACAAGTTCAGATGAATAATATTTGTGAATTAATATACCATACATGTTGCTTTTAAATTTCATTTGCATGACATTCGGCTTAAAAATTGGTTTCTTTTGTTCTTTCTTATTTATAAAGATATTATTTAATTTTTCAGAATGTATTTTCAAAACTGCTGTCAAAAAAAAATAATTTACCTACCTACCTACCCAACTTGAGATTTTAGGGTCGGGTTAGGGGAAACAAAGATATTTTTAATGGTGGCCTTATATTCTTTTCTTTTGCTAGAAAACATTATCAATAGATATTATACATTCCAAAGTAAAACAGAACATTGAAAGGCGATATAAGTATAAATCTTGGGTATTTTTATAATATGGGGAGCAAATGACATTGCATTTCTTTCTTTGAGGTTTGACGTATAGAATGATTCTTAACTTATTTTAATTTGTATCTTCTACTATTGAGCAAGTTTTTTTTATATTGCTTTTAAAAATTCTGTTGTTTTGATATGGTCTGAGAACTTAATTTTTATAATTGTGTTTATATATTCAAAAAGTTTATGATCGCTTGTTTACTTAGTAATATAATAATTTTTGTTATGTGGAAAAAACATGAACGCGTGAATATGTTAAAGACAACAAAGAAAGAGAAAATATTACAACTGTCTTCTATTTTAGACCAAAGATATAAAAGAGGAATGGTCTCTTTTACAACTTCTATAAAATATTTTGTGAAACTTGATTTATAAATACATAAACACAATTTAAAACATATACTTTTTATCATATCATCTAACCCCAGCATTTTCTTTTTATGATATTTGTGAAACTGTCTAAGAAACTGTGAAACGGTAATGCTCTTTGGTTACATGCATTAGCTTTTTCATTTGAAATGCTTTTTTGCATAAGATAAATGCCAATTTCAATTTTAAAAACAAAACTTTTACGTACGTTTTCCTACATTAATAACGCCAAGTGAGATTTAAGCAAAATTATTGTTATCATATATTCTAAACAACTGTCTCTGGCACTAAAACAATATCAAATTCAATTTAATATATCACAGATGAAGTTAATTTTCAAATAGAGGTACTTATACATCCTCTGATGCATGTCAAAATGGGATTTCGATGCATTGATGATGTAAGCAAACCTCATGATCAAGATACAATGTAAGATGTATAGTGATAAAAACTATTATTTTCATCATCACACGCCAATATCTCTACTTTCGCAGCATAGTGCAGTCGATAATGTTATCCAAAGGCAGTGCAATAAACAACATGCCGTTTTTACCTGTCTGCAAGAAGGCAGGCTTCTATCTCCCACGACTCGTATGTCGTTTCTTCATTCGTCCCCAAAAGCTTTCATTTTAAAAGCAATGTTCTACTCTGTTCAAGAGTTATTTTATTTAAAGATTTGAAATAAGTAGTTTTTACTACATTGTAATTGTAAAGATTTTCCTTGCATTGTTGTTCTATCTGATCACAGCACTCTTTACAGCTAGCAAGGTTCTAACAGATAGTGTGTTGCATGGTAGAAATTATAGCGATTTTAAATAGATGGTTTATTATTCTTTCTATATAAAAAAAATCAAATATTGCTTAAAATACATTAAATTTAGTTATTTTCATGTAATTCTTATCATTTAAAGACAAATGTTTGCAATTCCATTACAATAATAAATGTATTTCAAGTAATCATTGTTTTGATGATTTTCATATACTAGTATACTGAAGGATATTTTGAAATCAAATGGAACCCATATTTTTAAATATCTTTACTATTATAAAAACCGTAGAAGTTAATTAAAAAATTAATTAGGTTATCATTAGTTTTAAATGTAACAAGTTCCTACTTTCGTTTTATTGATGAAAAATGAAGACAATAATTGCATTCAATTCTCGTTGCGCTCTCTGCATATTTCAATCTACATGTATATCTTTTAACTGAAATGGTTCAAACTAGAACATCCTCTGTTGAACCAAATTAATCTTAATATATCAGCCCTAATTCTGACGTCTACTGAACCTCATTTCAAATTACCTTCCCTCCTGCCTGTTGATTCAAAAGTTTTTTGATTTACTTTTTTTTTAAATGTGGAAAAGATTAAAAATATTATTTTTCATCACAGTATCATTTAACATAGCTATTTATGATTGCTTTACATGCTTTTTAATCGCACGTTTAGGTGATATTACAGGGAAAATGATAGGTGGGACTCGCCCTTGTCAAGCTATGCAAACAATTTCATTCATCAATTGAATGCATTGCATGAAGTTCTATCCCCCACCTGTTTTTCCCTTAAAATGTATAAATACATATACACGTTGTAAGGGGTTTGCTCAATTCGTTATCAATATCGGTAAAAACGGATTTCGATTATCACGTAATAAAACCAACGAGTGAACGATAAGGTTGCTAAAATTTGATCTCATATGAAGTACAAAGAATTCTTGAAATTTTCAACACACCTGAAAAGAGATTTTGTTCTGCCCTTCACAATTCAGGTTTATCATAAATATCTGTGGATAAACAATGCTAATTTTATTGCCCACGCCTTTTTCCAATACATCAGATAGCAGAAAAGTCACCTTCAGTGTATTTTAACTTCTTTTTATCAGAGATTACTGTGAAATCACTAATTTTGGTGGGGGGTTAATTTTCGTTGTTTGGCGTGGTATGAAGAGCCCTACGAATTCATGTCCTCCACGAAATGTTGAAATTTCAAACTACAGTATTTTTGTCTTTTTCTTGAAACACGAAATCAAATCTCAGCGAACCAATATTATTCTCCAAACCACGAAATTTGACCCAACGAAAATAAATGATTTTTCAGTATACCGTTTACATTCCTGTAATTTTATTTTTCGTACGATCTATTTTTAAATGCATATTCACCATTGTTCTCCTTTTAAATTTTTTTTTAAAATTCTTTGTTGGAACGATTCTTTTTTTTTTTCAATAAGTGCTGCATTTCTTCTTGGATTATTATACAATATATAAGAATATAATCGCAACAAACAAGAAAAACAAGAATTTATTGAACAAATATCAGAATAAATCATTGATCAGATATAACAACGTTGAATATTCCTTTATGGAATCTACGTGTCTTTTATACAAAAACTTACATCGTGCTTTAGAACAAGATGTAGGTGGTCTTGGCAGAAGCGATTTAGTTTGTTTGATAAAATTCCTCTATGTTTAAAAGAGGCTGTTCATTCAAAGATCTTCTAAGAATGTTTCTGGTATAGGCGTGGTAAAGGGTGACGTTGCCCCTTCGAAATCTTTACTGCTCTTCGGCTGTGCAACCGTTTTTAAAAGGGAGTTGTGCATTGTACGATAAAAATATCAAAGAGAGGGTCACAATAGGGCGAGTTGCACAGGCCAGTTACACAGACAATTAATTTTCAACTGTTTTGACGCCCATCAAAGATCCGAATTCTTCGGCGAATGCAGATGCATGACTGTTAACATGTTCCTGATTAAGAGAGATAATTGCAAATGCATTCAGCAAAATCCGACTTAGGTGCTATTTTAAGACTTTGACATTCTTACTTATCAAGTCAGTTTTGTAGCATCATCGATAAATTTGGAAATGCACTGGTACTTCAGGTTTTATGTTCGTTATCCGTGCAAATGTACACGATAACAAAAAAAACGACGACTACCTGCGTCCAAATCCCTTTCCTCCCTTGTACCAAAAAGTATTCTGAATACTTTGGCGAAAAAAGTTGCTATAGAAGGAACGGATTGTGTCGTTCTCCTACTATCCCCAAGAATTCTCTGTTTGTTATCGACATCCACATTCCGTTACAACCATGCCATCGTACTTAGGTTTATAAGTCAAAACACCTGACTCGTCAAAATACAGAATGGATATGGAGTCTAACTTTGTTGGAACACAGCAGCTTTCTCGTGGGTACTTCTTCGGCATTGTTAGATGGAGCCGCGACTGGATGATAGCGTGTTTGGATGGAGATAGACGCTCATTTACAGGAAAATGACATTTACCGACACACTCATATGCCTGCAAATAAGAATGTTGAATATTATTAATTAAAAATTAACACACAAAAAATCAAATTGTATTCAGAATTTTCTTTTATTCTTCAATTTGATCATAGTGGTTAGGCCTTCATGAAATTTCTTGTTAAATAGGTGGTTTCTTTCGAAGACTGTTTTACCGTTTGGTGAGATATCCTTTCTACAAAACATCTATTTACCATTTTCATACGTTTTGTGGTCTGATGCAGTTATTCATTTGGCTTTCTTTATGGAAGCCTTTATTTGTTTCAAGAAACAGTGTCATTTCTTTGGTGGTACGTGCCGAATATCAGATGGGGAAACATTGTTATCTAGATAATGTTTAGAATGTTATAGTTCTGACGTAATAAAATTTGTATTTCTTTAATTGCTGTAAAACATCTCTTGTCATCCGCCACTTATAAATGACTTTTTGCTATTCCGCTTATAAAAATCGTGAATGGGTTAACATGTGGGTTTCTTTTTATCATTATTTCTAAAAGAAGAGGTTTAACTTCTCATGCCACTTTTTAAAATTCATTTTGAGTTTAATTTGCATGAAGAGATTACATCCAAATTTTTAGGGTACAAACCTATTCAAAACTAATTTAATCTCGAACTTTTGTCAATAAACTTAAATTTACCTAAAATGTTCCTCTAAAACCCTATAAAACTGTGATTTATAATAATCATATCAAAAATATTTTGTTTCCTTGACACATGTTTAAAAAATTGGATTTTGACCGAATTAACAACTTCTATGTAAAAAATAAACGTAAGGCGTTTGCCTTGTATCTTCAAACTGTCCGTATTAAAGCAATGGGTCATTGAAATGAAAGTATAGTTTGTTATCTTAATGTTCATTAAGATACAATTGCACTTGAAAACGACAATTGAAGAGGATTGAAGAGGGCAAAAAGCTGATTAAGCGTTGTTTTTATCGGAAGAAAGCAAAAAAAAGTTTTTAAAGTGCATTGTAAAAAAGGTTATTCCTATGTGATCTCAATGCAAAAACAGTTCTTATTTTTTAATGTTAACAAACGTTTAAGGTTAATTTTTCTCTCTGGAAGTATCAAACTTCGAGGTGGAGATTAATATCTTGCATTTATAACACTTTTTGATCAGTCGACGAGATAGAATAAAGAGGTTATCTAGCTTACAAATGATATTTATTGACATTGTGGAATGTATTCGTTTTCCTGAAGAAATAGATTTATGACGTCATTTGAAAAATGATACTCACAAAGAGTTTCAACAGAGAAACTGATCAGTTTTGTGTAAAATGATATAAATAATTAAATAATGTTATCAGACAAGTAGTTTAAACAAAAATGATATTAATACAATTATAATCGATAAATTTTTGTCTATTTTTGTCTTCATTACACATCCTGCTGAAACTTTTTTAATGGAATATATATATATATATATATATATATATATATATATATATATATATATATATATATATATATATATATATATATATATATATATATAATGAAAAAACAAGCATAATGAAATAAATGTGTACATATGTACTGTTTATAACATACGTCTCCAAGTATTATTGCAATGCCATTCTCTTTCAATATTTCAAATGAATATTTCTCGCTTCATATTAGAGAGTAAATGCAGCAAAAACAGCTAAATCATACATGTATTTTTTTGTGCTGACAGATGTTTTCCTGATGTAATACAATTTGAAGCTGAAACGTTGCTTCCATCAACATACAAAAAGCATTTTATATTTCTAGAATGATATAGGGAGACAAAAACTTTTATAAGAATTTTTTTTCTAAAACATGAAATATGAAGATATCGAACAGTAATCAAGCTCAAAAGTCCTATGAAACTATAAAAATTTGGAGCAGAGCAAACATGGTCCTCTGAAAGCATCAGAGGTGGGATCAGATGCCATGGAGGAGTTTGCATCACCTGTCGACCGGTCACACCCGCCGTGTGCTCACTGTCACCATGATCGGAAACGGAAATATCCGTATACAATTCAGTGTGAAAATAATGATCTAACAATTTGTATGAAAAATGTCAGTCAACATTCGACTTATGATAGATTGTATTTGCCGACAAGGTCATTGTATCAACCACAAAATTTGAGAAATGTTGCCTTTAGACGGTACTGTTGATTTTTTGTTTCATCAACTTATTTGTCAATTGTATGCATCGTTTAAGAAATTGTTTGTTCGTTTAGCATGCTCTTGCGTATCGAATCAACTTGGAGACATAAACCGCCTATGCAGGTGATAAGGGTATATTGCTACATAAGTAAGGGAAGTTGACGATAGAAAAGTTGAAGTCATTACGTTTATCATAAAGTTTTGTTGTTAGCTTACCATTAACTTTTGTTTTTAGAAAAATATCCAAATATGAAACAGATGTGTCAGATTCTGTGGTATCTTTTATTTCGAGTTTAAAGGGATATATCGAATCATCGTATGGATGAAAATGAATATTAATATTGTTAATAGATAAAACGTCGTTGATATATCTAAAAGTTGAATTGAAGCCCACAGCAAGAGACTTCTTTTCATGTAGCAGTTTTTGAATAGATTCTACTTCATATGAATACAAAATTAGGTCTGTTAATTACGGGGCGCAATTATTACCCATGGGAATTCCGACAGATTGTTGAAAGACTAGATCTCCAAAAACTACATCAAGCATCTTTTTATTATCGAATTCTGAGTACCTGTGTGTACAATCATAATGTTTTTTTAACAAATAATTTTGCAAATGACCAATGACAAGGTGAGTAAATTTACGAGTTCCATTTTAATTGCAGGTGTCAAAAAGCCTTGACTTTAATTTATCTTGGGGAATGATTGTATAAAGTGTTGAAAAGTCGTACGTTTTGATTTTATTGATATTGGTAAAATTTTGTGATTTCCAATTTTCTAAAATTTCCTTGGAATTTTAATGAATGACAATTATTATTTTAAGATCAGAAGCTCGCAAACGTAGTAACTAAGTACTTAAATAGCACAATTTAGCGATAAACTAAGCTTTTTAAAATTCAATATTTAAAAAGACACACAGCAACTTTTTTAAGGGGAACAATATAGAACATGATTGAAATATTTACTGCTGAAGTATGAATTGATTAAAATGTAAATTATTTTGATATGTATGTATAAGTAACATATCCTATCCTCATGTACAACTTTATTTTAGCTTCAAATACAAGGCAAATATAAATATAGGAGAAAAAAACACTGAATACATATCTTTTTAAATTTTGAACAAAATAACTAACCTTTTGAATAGAAAAGGATTTGTTCATTAATTTTCCATGATTACATCATTCAGCACTACGAGTATATTGTTATCTTCCACTGCTTTAATGCATTTTGATTTGTTTAAGATATGTGTTCTTATTCTGTCAAAATGTTTATTTTTTGCTCTTTTTAATTATTTTATGCAGTCTGGTGTTTAAATTGGGCAGAATAGGGATATTCATGGTGAAACACGCTCAAAGTTCTGGTAAAAATGCTTATCTGTTATATGTGAGTTGAATGATTTTATTTGGAGAAGAAATTACCCTTTGTTAAATTATCTTCAATTTTAACATCTAACCGCCACGATATGAAGCAGGTTAATAGCTAATAGATAGAGCATATCGTTGGCTCTATAACATGGATAGTTTCAATCCGTTTAGAAATTTGACTCTGAAATGATTTTTCTGATTATTTTATGACATCAATTTAGCCTTTAAACGATTAACTTTAACATACTTCATAAGAAGCTGGAGCTAATATCCAAGTGTCCCACTGGATATCTGCAAAGTTGACCGTCATTGGTTTCCTCCTACACATGCTCCGTCGTCCCCTTCTTTTCACTCGATTGTGAAATTCGTATTCACTTGAGTTAGTGTTACTAGAATTATCTATATTTCCTGACAAAGATAATGGAGATTGAAAATTGTATGCATTGTCTTCACGAGCAATTAACTCATGTCTCTCAGTCTTATGTAGTTGTATTTTTTGTTTGTCAGTAGAAAATACCACTAATAAAGGTTCATTTTTATGTTGTGGTGTTGTAAAAACATCTAAATCACCACTTGCAACACTATGAAAGACACTTTCTATTCTTATTTCTAAAATCTGAATGGAACTTGGTTTGGTCACCCAACGCCTCACAGCGGAAGTGACGTCAAATGTTTCCCATCCACTGTCTCTTCCATATATGTGTTGTGTGTCTATAAGGTGATATCCGACATTATCGTCTGTGACTTCATAGACCGACACTTTTCTGTCGACCCCTATGTACATATATCTGTCTCTCTCCACAAGGGTAAATAATCTCAGCTCAGCTAAGTCGACTTGTTCTTCCACTGAAATACTGGTGATATTGAACACCATTGTATGTAGTCTAGTTGTCTTTTCACCGTTGGAAGCAGGAGTTGTTGTCACACCTATTATATATAAAGCATGAATAAATAAATAAAATAACTTCTTAGCTTCTTAATGTATTTGATGCTATCGATATATTCGATATATGCTATCAAGTAACAACAAAATTAGATTGTTTTTTGATTATAGTTTGGCAGTTTCTGTTTATCTTTTATACATTTTATTTTAATTTGGATTCGTACAAAGATCATATAAACTTTTCCATCATATAGAAAAGAAACGTTAAGAATAAGAGAAATAATATTTCGGTTGAAAAGTGCCAATTTTGGGGGGCGAGACTAGACCAAGGATGTTAACCAAAGTGATAAACTTAAAAGCCCAGACAGAACAGATGTAGAAGGAGGACGAAACTAAGAGGACATACTGAACCCCTCCCATCTCTTTTATTTCACTTAGCATGAAAATAAACTTAAGATTCATAATGTGGAAAATTGAATAAATGCGGTAAGTAAGAAACATTAATCTTCAACATCATTTCTCCAAGACAATAAGCAAATGGTCCATCAACTCTCTTCCTTTCTCAATACAATTCAAAATGCAAAGATCTTTATGGTTGAAAACCACTTCAAATAAGAAAATGGTGTAAACATTTTAATGATGCAATGAATTCTGCAATTAACCATCGTTCGATGCATTATCTTAGCTTCGTTACACCAAATGCAATCACTGCACATACTCAAGAGCATTTGAGAGCACTTAATAGCTTATCTAGGGAGTCTATTTTCAAGGCATGTTTTACGATACACGAACAACCTGGCTCATTACATAATTGTCATGAATCAAGTATTCCACCAGATAACCGAATGTTATAGAGGTAAACACTTTCCAGTGTAACTTATTTTATGAATGAACAGGGAAAAAGACTTGAGAATTTCTCGTTGCAACTAATTGCCGACAATAACGAAACAAAACCGTACATTTTATATTACTTAAAAAGTAAGTTAATTATGTCAAATTCAAGCATATTAACGAATTCTTCATTTATCTTTCTCATTTAAATACATTTTCTATAAGTATGTAGACGATTGTGATTGAAATGATGTTTTAAAAAGTGATATGTAATATTTGAAATTGAAGTACATTTGTTTTCCCCAATATTAAAGAACTTTCAGTAATCAAAGAGTATACATGGCATATTGAATTAGTCACACACTCACAGACAATTGAAAATTAGCAATTGATGAAAAAAAATATTTACTGTAAAGAATTTTTAAACTATGATTTAAGTAAATGATTTTGAGATCTTCTTTGTATAAAAATAGATGCATTCAATACATTCAACCCGTAATGTGAACTTTTCACTTTTGCATTGTAAGTTATTTGTTAATCTTTTTTCCCAGCTTGAGTACTTTGGATACAGGTCACACCTAGAGTTTTATTTCAGTTCGTTCCAGATAACTTAACACCGATTGTCCGAGAAACATCAAAGGTTCGGAAAAAACAAGGTGGTAATAAGTATGAGATCAATTTCCGCACTTGACAGTAGATAGATATTGGAAAATAATGGACACATGCCGAATGCAGAATCTTTGAAGGCTAAAAATATGATAACATTATAAAAAGCAAGGTTGAGTACAGGCTTTAAATGCTATAGTTATTATCAGTTCTCTTAGTTTTATGAATAGCCAATATGTAAAGAAATTATATAGCTTTATAATTATGGACATCTTTCTTATTTTAAGAGGCTTAATTCAGTTTGGATAATATCTAAGACTGATCAAATCATAAACAAGGCATATAAATCCATACAATCAGATTTAAATTATTGTAGTATCAAAATGGTAATAAAAAATTCTCAAATTAATAATGTTGGCATTGGTATTTTCTGTAGCTTGTTCAACTTCGAAGAAACAAAAGCTGCAGTTAGAGTATATGAAACATCAAACCTTAACTATACAAAATAAGCCATGTACTTATCTTTTTTGATGCGGTAATTTTATCTATTAGCTTGTGTCGTATACCATGGTAAATATGCATTTCGTATCTCTAGACATGGATTTCAGCAAGTTTTATTTTGTGTTCCATTTCAAAAATATCTAGTTTTTGATCTACTCAACTCGTAAAAATATCACGATATAATCTTTAACGTAAAATCATCTTTTGCTTAGATACTGGAAACACGTCCTACATAGTACTCATCTTTTTTATCTTAACACAACCAAGCTGATAATGATTTTCTAATGATGGATCATTTTGTACGGGGTTAAAAACATTTTTAAAATTCTATTTTACAAAAAAAAAATCCACTCCTTTCATTAGAATGGATAAAATTAAGAATAATGAAAATCAAGAGATCACTCACCTCCAATATTAATATTTGTGAAGCTTCGGACAATGTCAGATGATGGACGTGAGGCCTTTTTTTCTGAATAGGTTTTGTAAAGGTCCATCATATATTCAGGAGCATATTTTGGCGAATCTCGCAGAAGCTGAATATTATTCCTGACACTAGACGATACTGGCAAATCAGGTGGCAGAAGGCTTTTCTGCAAAAGTTCATTTCTGCTCTCCAGTATTTCAAGTTCTAAATCATTATAATAATCATCGTAATCGTTATCTAAGAACTCTCTCTTGGATCTTTGAAGAGTGGCCATAATATCAATTTTCGAAGTAGAGTTCGATGTGGGTCTACCAAATATTGTCCTCATATATGAAGTGAATAAGAGCGCATAAAATGCTACGAGAATCTTCATCCTCAGTATACAAGATTCGGAGGTCTCGGCATACAAGAACTGCAATGGTTCTTCTCTTCCAGTCATGGAATGTCATAAGTGTTCAATGATATATATTGAACACCCTTAAATACAATCGTGTGAGTTTCCAGGCAGTTCAGTTCTCAATGAAATGCAACAACCACGCCAGATTTCTCCTTACGTCTCTGTCTGTTTCGGACGTAACACGTTCTGGTATTTCTCTATCCATTTTTATCATTGGAACCAAAAAAATATCCGGCGCAATTGTGAGTCTGGGGGAGACAACGCGACTTGTTAACTACCTGATAAAGAATACGTATTTGGGTTAGGTTGTTTTCCCCTTTATTTTTATTTTTTACGTTAGCATGTGGCATGGGGTTACGCCCCTTTCTTGAAATATATGACTTCCTATACGATATAACGGATGAGAAAATCTATATCTATTTTCATAATATACCTCAACGCATAATTTGGCACGTATGAAATCCTCATAGTATTGGCGGAAAAGTGGCAAATCTTTCGCCCACAATTGGATGCAACAAGCCTATCTGCACATCCTCCGTGAAATCTGACCAAAGGTTCACCCTTTTACATATAATATCCCGGTATCATAAAAGCCTGCAATTAAAAAAATATGATCTTCTTCACTTTAAAAATTCTTCATACACCCTGCTTCCAGTGATTCATAAAACTTCGAAGAAAAATGATACAGGCATGCAGAAAATTAAATTATAAATAAGTGTGGTGTTTGAAACTTAAAGTTCACGACAGTTCTATCAATCAGTAAAAAAAAGCGCACGAAATTTCACTCTCGGCGTGATTGTGAGATAATAATGTCTTGTTCATTCATTCCTATACAGTAATCCTACCATGTGTGTTAAGCTATATCCTAAACAATTGATAATAAAACTCTTTAGGTCTGTATAGCATCAAATCTTACTGAAATAATGAAATCATAAAATACCCCCGTATAAAAAGGACAAAGGGTTAACGTTCGAAACTATGTTCCTTCGCACTGGTTTAAGAATCAAGCCCCCATATGTACCATTCTCTCAAAGTCTATAAAATCTTTACCTTCGTATAAAAAACACAGATGCAATCTCCAATCATATCTACTGATAACTGCTCTTAACAACTTTAAATAAAAGAAACAACGGTCTTTATCTTTTTTATTTGTTTCTTGTTTCCCAACATTGTCTTAATGCATTTTTATAGGTTTGGAATTGGAAATTTTTGCCAGATCAAAATTCTTGTATTCTTGTGATATTGTAAATTCCTTGCTAAAATGGTTTCTTTTTTAATGATATGATCTGACTTCAGTGAATACGTGGACTTCTTAAGATATTTTTATTCACACTTAAACTGATTTTTAAAAGAAGTTCCAGGGAATGCATGTGTGTTCTTAGATTTTGCCAGCAGTCAAACAACGGTACAGAATAGGGGAAATGGGCCTTCATTATGCATGTATAATAAATGATTTATCTTCTTTAGAACTGTTCTGTAATACAGGAGATATTAAATTATTCCTGATTAAGAATTATAAATTTTGATTTTTGAAGGATACACTTGATGTTATATTTAAGTAAAGGCGAACAGGTTTGTTTACTTCGACTAAAATTCAAGGCCGAAAGCAAAAACAATTGCTTATATATAATGTTCAGAAAGAACTTGCTGTAGATGTTATTTCAAAATACATGTAAAAACATGGTAAATTGAGAAAAATTAAAGGAAAAAATCTTTATCAGCATACTTATAATGTGTCTGAATATCAAGCTTTAACAACAAGCATTCTGAGAGTATTGCATTAGCAATACTAGTCCCCTACCGGCAAGTGTAATCTGGTTCCCGTTAAGAATTGAAAATGTCATAATTCCGTCAAAAATTAATGAAGTGGGACGAAATGCAAACTTGATCTATAACTAATCAAGGTAAAGCCACATACCAAAAATCAGCTCAATATCTACAAGCGTTTTGAAGAAAATTGCGGAAAACCCTAAAAAATTGAAAAGGCCGTAATTCCGTCAAAAATCAATGAAGCGGAACGAAATGCAAACTTGATCTGTAACTCATCAAGATACACTCACATACCAAAAATCAGCTCAATATCTGCAAGCGTTTAAGAAAAAAGTTCGGAAAACCAAGTGGGACAGACTGACAGAGGGACAGACAGACAGCTAGACAGATGGACAGACAGACAGACAGACAGCTAGACAGACGGACAGACAGACAGACGGACGGACAGGCTCAGAGGAATCCTATAGTCCCCTCCGGTTTCACCGGTAGGGGACTAATAACGAATAACTTCTCTATAACATGTTACTTTTCTCTTTATCTCATCTTTCTTAATCAGAATCCACCATTACTCGTGTTTTACTTTCATTCCTCTAAACCAAAGAAGCGCTAAGGTGTACTACTCTGATACGTCTCTGACACACCTACAAATGTATTGTCTTTTTCGACCGTGAGAAATATAGAAAATAGGTATTTCTGCATATACACAATACCTTTTAAAAAATATAATTTTTATTAATGTCCGTAACCTCATGGCCTTGAATGTGACCTTTAACTTTCATTAAAACAAATCAGCTTTCCATAACTTTGATATTAGGTTTATAAATTTTATTTTAGCATATTGCTTGTCAAAAGACTATGTATAACCTTAGTAACCAGATTTCTTTACTTGTAATGCAGAAGTTGGCCTTTGATGCTTTGATGTACTTAAGAGTGTACAACATCTTTTAAACCGTTAGAGATGTGTCTTTGCTGTTAGCATGTATTTTTTTTCTTGTCGCTTAACCTTCAAAAGTCAAAGATGTTCTTTGCTTGTCACCAACATCACTTATTATTAACATTTGTCAATATCTTATCAATGAAAATCATACCATTAAAAACTAAATCGTGATTATACGTTTATAACCGAATGACATCTTGCGTGACCTAAATTATTGGCTAATGTCTCGAAAAGAAAAAAAAAAAGATAGAGGCTAGTATTTAAGTATTTGTGAAAAATTGAACCAAATATCATTCACAACTATTAAAATTTCTTTTTAAAAATAATTTAATGATTCTTATCAGAAAAATGATTTCCTAGCAAAACTCCTAGGTATTTCAAACATTTAACATTATTTCTCGTGGTTCCATGATCTACTTACATTCCAATCCACGCGACCACAAATAATCACTCATTTCCAGGCATGCAATATGAAAACCAAAGATACTTATTTAATTTCATAACTCCGTGAATTTAAAATAAGTCTACATTTTAATCTCAGACAATTATATCATTCTAGACTATTTTTAAGAAGGCGTGAAGCATATCAAGCTGTGGTGCATGTCCTTGTATTACGCAAACGTTAAGAATGAGAGCAGTTTTTGAAACATATTAAACAGTTATTTTAATAGAATAAAAAATACTTCTAGTTCCCTAGTTTTCATATCTATCTATATTTTTTTATGATTTGTATGCATGAAATAATTTGTAGTTTTGATATCGGCTTATATTTGCCTTTGATATAGAATTAGCTCAATGCTTTCCAATAGAGAAGTGATTATTTGCAATTTACTTTATTTCGGATACTAGTATGTGATAGATAAAAAAAAATTTTGATATTTTCCTTTAGGTCAGATTGTTATATATCATTTCAAAGAGGAATGTGCACAAGGAGCAGGCAACAAGAGGCTTAACTTCTTTTTTAAAATATGGTCGAGAGAATAATCGTTCGATTGATAAAATAAATAAATAAATAATAAAATAATGAATTTAAAAAAGTGTGATTATCTAATGATAAAAATATTTCCAACAGCATTATAATTATCTGATACTGTAGATTCCTAAAATATACACGAGGAATTAATTATCGCGGAAGTTCGCGAGAAGCACTACTCGCGAAATAAAATTACACGCTTTTATTTTTATGGTGCTGAAATCAATGTAAAATCTCTTGATCAACCGTCCACTTGCGAGTTATTGTTCTCGCGATTTGACGTTAAAGAGCCATTTCGCGATAACAAGTACTCGCGAAAAATAAGGAATCTACGGTATTCCGACAGAGGCACGTGAACACATTGTTCTCCTATACTAGCCGACCTGTTTTTGTATTCCTATGAAAGCAGAGATATTCAAAAACTTCTACATGAGAAAAAAAAATTGCTATGTCCTTCGACGATTCGACATTTAGATTGTCGTCGACGTTTTCTTCACTTTTTTATGTAGACTCAATTTATCCAAGTGAACTCGAGAAAAAAGTCACCAGAATATTTACCTCTTTTACCTCTCATGATTGGATTTCCCGAATTTTGACGTTATATGGAAAATTATCAACTTACTGTATAAAAAACGGGATGACTTCAGCTTTTCAATCGTCATTTTCCTTTATTTATGTAGTGATATTCCATTATCACGTGCATATGGTATTTATGTCCCCCAACTAATTCAGTATGCAAGAACATATTCTGAGTACGATCAATTTTGAAACCGAGGAAAAGCTACTGACAAATAAGTTGATGTCACAAGGATTTCAACAACCCCTTTTAAAGTCAGCTTTTCGCAAATTCTAAGGTCATTTTAATGGCCTTGTTTGTAAATACATCCTAATCATTGGGTCGTATTTTGTCTGACATATAGCCTGACCATAGCAAGCCTTAGATTTACTGCATGTCAAAATTATCGATTTCTACAGCCTTAAATACTTATCTGAACTCTGTGTGCACTGATTCCTGTCGCATGTGAACTGACTGAATACATTGCAGGGGGATCGCTTTTGAATTTCTTTTTGTCACTTTTTGAATTTCTTTTTGTCACTTTTAAATTTCTTTTCGTCAATTTTGAAAAAAAAGAATAAATAGCAGAACTTAGCTCTAGGATTGCGTACAATTATATAATTATGCATGATTCATAAAACGTACTAAAAATGTTATACTTCCTCTTTCTGGCAAAGATATGAATTCGCAAAAATTAGAAACGTAAAAATTACGTAGATTTTGCCCCCAATTCACAAAAAAATAAAACAACTTTAAAATTTCCAAATTTACGGGGTTTTTTTTAGACGAACGGTGTTGTCATGGTTTCTAAAAATACTTCTCAAATTTCTCAAATGGTTTCTAAAAATAATACTAAAAACTTCGTTCTTTAAAAATTATAATTACAATTAGTTACATAATTCTGAATATCCCTTTTGATTTAGATGTCTTTGGTATGGTTACTAAAAATAGAAATTGTCATATTTCTTTTCAAAACATTACTCAATTATATTTTGATTTCCATGAGAAAGCGGCTTTGCCTATGGAAATAGACTCTTTTTGGGAACCGGAATCTTACTGATGCCCTCGATGATACACTTTATAAGTATCATACTGTCTCTCTTTCACTTTGCACTCTATATCCTACTCCTTTCCCAACTCTTTCCTCTCTCTCTCCTTCCTAACCCCCTCTCAACTTTCTCCCTCTCAACTATTATTCCTTTCTCATTCTACCCACTCTCCTCTTACCCAAATTCCCCTCCTTTCTGCTCCTTTCACTCTTCTCTCCCTCACGAGTGTTACTACTCTCATATCTCTCTTTCTCTCTCCCCATGTCATAACTGCAACATGGGGAGGGGGGGGGGCATTGATTTGAAAGCTCTTGCTGATGGCATGGCATGCAGCAAAGTCTTTGGATTTAGCATCTTAAAATTCCTGTCTGGTTATAACATTGAAGAAGAAAATTTAAATCCACACTGTACTCCTTAAAGGTTAATTTAGAAATTTTCAATTTCATCTCAAGTTTAAAAGATGATAAGCAATTTGTTTGCTATATCCAAATATCCAGTGTTGGCTATGTCTTAGGAAACTTGGCTTAAAACTTCATATGCATGTAGGATGACTATGATATGTACATTACTAATTAATTCAAAGGATGAAAGAAGGTGGGCATAGATTTTTTTGTCTCCACCATTTGCACTCTCTCTCTCAGTTCCACTCCTCTCTCTCTCTCCCACTCTCGATCTCTCTCCCCCACTCCTTTCTCTCCCCACTTTGACCCACCCTCTCCCCCACTCCCACTACCTCTCTTACTCATATTTCCCCAACTCTTACTTCTTTCTCTTTATAGTCTTTCCTCACTCTCTAACTCTTTTCTTTCTCTCTCCTCATTCTCACTCCTTTCCTCCGCTCTCCTCACTGTTACTCTTATTCCTCTCTCCCTCTCCCCTCTTCTCCCATCCACCCTTCTCTTTCTCTCACTTCTCCCTCCCCATCCTTTCTCTCTCCCCACTCTCATCCCGCTGCTTCCTCCTCATTCTCACTCCTTTCCTCTTCTCTCCCCATTGTAACTCTTATTCCTTTCTCCCTCCTCACTCTCAACCCTCTCCTACCTCCAATCCTTTTCTCTCTCACTTCTTTTGTCTACTCATTTCCCCCTCCTCTCTCTCTCTTCCTCCATCCCACTCTCGCCCTTTTTCTTACTGATCTCTCTCCCCATATTCACTGCTCTCTCCCTTCCCACCTCTCTCCCACTCCCTGTCTCTCCGCCACTCTCATTCCTCCCTCTCTCTCCCCACTCCTTCTATCTCCCCACTCTCATTCCTCCCTCTCCCTCTCACCCAACTCTCACTCTCTCTCACTCCCCACTCTCACTCCTCTCTCACTCTTTCTTCCTACCCTCTCTTACTCTTTCTCTCCCCCTACTCTTACACCTAAAGGGGGAGCTTTTGTACAGTTTTTTATGACTGATTACACACACTCCTTATTCCCCTAAAAAACATATATATTAAAGATTATTTAATAAGTTGTAGTGTTTTATTTCTGTGAATTACTTAATCGCCAAAATTTACAATAATTGTCGAAAAAATTTCAAATTTAATCACAACTACTGATTTTTATCATTATTATGTACATTCTTGAATAATCAATTTGCAAAAATTTATATATCTGTATATTAATTGGCGAGATAAATTATACAAACGCCTAACGTATATGCAACGTTTACGGCAAGAACTACCGACAGTATTTTCCCTCACAACTTCATCTTCGTACATTTACGTCCGCTTCACATTGTAAATAAAAATTAACTCTTAGAATTCATTATTAAAGACTTTGGACTTGCTCTAATCACAAATAGAAAGAAAATTTAACTTCCTTTACTGTACTTTAATTACAATAAATACATGAACTACATGGGGTTTATTAGTTTTAAAAATCTGGGTTTCATTGTTAGTGTATATGATTCTATAGATACTTTTATTGTATTTATACTCCTGTTCAACCAGGATCTGATATACATGTAACATTATTTGTTGCATGGCTGTACTCTACAACGAATCTCCACTCAGTGACCTGTGGTGTGTGTAAATTGATTAATCATTGGACCAATCAACTTTTATAAATTCTTAACCTCGAGCCATTTTGATTACTACTGAAGTTTTTGAGAAGTTAAAACTGTTTTATAGGATATTTTGGGGGAAGAAGCGAGAAGGGGACATATTTATTTTCTTTTTATAAGAGTTTAATACATTTTTTTCTCACTGTAAATATCAACGAGGGAGGTAGGGTTATATATATATATATATATATATATATATATATATATATATATATATATATATATATATATATATATATATATATATATATATACATGTATATATTTTTACATGTAAGTTACCTCATGGCATATTACCTTCAAACAGTATGATATACATTTACCAGCACAAAAAAATTTACAAAAAGAAATATATTTATATATGTTATAAGTTGTACTGTTTTATGTCTGTGTATTACTGAGTCGGGTTTGTAATCCAAGTACATGTAAAGAAGTTGTCGCTAAAGAACGTCAATCGAAGTCAAGATTAGAATCTTTAATTTTAGAGTTACGAATAAGACGGATTGTTGAATTTACCGCATATAAATAAACAAATTTACCACATATATATAAATAAATTTGCACATATATCCAAGTGCTCTTATGATGTACACTAAACTGTTATGGAAGGAAGACAAAATGCTGCTCACTTATTTAAATACTTCGCAGATAGTGAGTATATGTGCAACCGTGTTCAACGATGTATACGTTTTAAATTTTTTAAGTGTTTCTTATAAATGTATTTTCTAGTAAGTGTTACACACTTTTTGTTTTGATGCTGCAAACAACAACAAATTTCATAACGAATTGAGTAAAGAAATATCTTTTTGAGAGAAAAAAATCTCTAGACAACCTTTTTATATTTATACATATATACTGTACATTATCTACAATTCCATGGTATTTTAATGCAGTCACAGTGATCTACCTTAAATTAAAATGAATTAAAATCCACAATGCTTTTTCTCAGTTTGAAAAGATATAAAAATAAATGAAGATTAATTGAACCCATTATTTGCACGTATTTTCCTTTTCTAATAAATAAACATGATTTCTGTTCATAAATACTTCACTGTATTTCAATTTTTTTCTTGGGATATAGGGATCAATGTCTTCTTTAATTTTCGCCTACAGTTTTGGTTCCAAAGGATACAGTCATTTACAACCCTGTATACATGAAAAGCAAATTCAGAGGTTTGGATGGGAAGTACAAACCTTTCCTTGTGATGTCATTTGTGAAATTCTGAGAAGTTTGAGGTTTTCCTTTCTTGACTACAACAGTATAATAATTAAAATGGACAAAGAACAATTCGTTGATCTGGAATAGTTTACGCCTACGCCGATAAGTTAAGAAACCCAAATTCAAAGTCGGTTATACTGAATTAGATGTTATTTATTCTAATATAATACCCATAAAACTGAACATGTATCCTTTGAATATTTCTACTTATAATATCAATAATTCTTTTAATTCTCTGATGTCTAAAGTTATCTGCGAATGTTATAGAATTTTTTTTAAATTGTATTATAACTTTTTTTACATCTGATAAATAAGTGAGATGTTGCAAAAGGCGTACTTCTTGTCCGGATCATAACTCAAGATATAGACGATTAACCTAGAATAAATCATGCTTGATATGCACACTGGAATTAAGCATCATATCGAATCGATTTGTCAACGTTGAAAACGTTGCGTTCCAAATATTTTTTTTCGAAATTGATTAAGATAACTAAATCGTTGCCTACATTAATCATCACGGAGTTTTCTCATAGCTGCCATTTCTTAAGTTTTTTTCATACTTTACAAAATAATCTTCTGTTGATCCTAATTTTACATATACAATAATTTTTTTTTTAAATCGTTGAAAGAAAGTCGATTTGGATTATTTGCAGTGTCTTTTAAAGTAATGTGTATATTAAAGGAAACATTCATATTGCATATTGATTCAAACCTTCGATTGAAGACCATTTAACTGAACAAATCTTGTAATCCATGACCAAAGACGAAACATTGCTGCCTCTTATTGGAAAATTTCTGCCAAAACATTGTTTGATATGTTGGATTGTGATATATGTAAAAATAAAACGTAGGAGTAAAAAAAACTAAACAACTATGATACTATAAAATAGAAAATAATTAATGCTACTTGTTTATTTTGAAATAATTTAATTCTGATTGTAAGACGCTATTTCATTGGATAAAAAAATAGTTTATATCGTATAACCTGTGTTGCCTGCATCACAGTGACTTACGTCAAAAACATATCAATCCACTTGACGTTGCATTTAAAATTTGAAGAAATTTAAGGCCTTATTGAAGGGAAAATTGTCTTATTTTTTACACTTAATGATAGAAAATTAAATTATAAGGAATAAATTTAATATATATAGCTACCCAAGTTATGCTTGTACAGCCTGGGTTGGAACAGTTTACGTTTTTTTATAAACCGCTTCGCGGTTTATAAAGTGTAAACTGCCCCAACCCAGCTTATACAAGTATAACTTGGGTAGCTATTAATTTAATTCCTTAAATATCAACAGCAAAGTACTAGTATTAAAAAAATGCTACTACTATAGAATAGTTTGTAAGCATAAAATTTAACAGAGGAATCAGTATTTATATATAAATGCAAAACTAGTTTCGGATATTTTCGAGAAATTGACATGTTTTACAATTAAGTACTAGAAAATGTACACTTTAATATTACATAAACATGTTATCTACTTTGCTAGCAGTGATGAATAAATAACTATGTACATATAAAATACATACCTTTTTTCATATTCAAAAAAAAATTACGCAATTCATCTTCAATGTTCATGCTTAAAACAGTTGCATTTCACTTTTTCTTGGTTTCAGTCCCCAACAAACGTTTATTCTAAGTGATAAGGTAAAAATCTGCACTTTTAATATACATGTATAATAATGGGGGGAAAGGTTCTAAAATTTGTCTTATGTCCTAAATCATATATTACAAATTACGTAATTTTGAAAACTGATAACACATTCTCGCACTTTCATGCCACTTTCAAATGTCAAGTAAGAAGGTCCAGATACTTAAGGTGCATATGTGTATATTTTTGATTGATAGTTATAAACTAAATATAAAATCCAACTTATCAACAGGTGAATTTTGTACCTCCTACATAGTACGTAAAAAAATCCATTGAAACTTCTGTTTGATATTAAAGCAGTGAAACAGAATTGTGTACTTACACTTTACAGCAGCAAGGCCTTGGAAACTTTGATGAAAATATTGATTTTGATGACTGATAGAATCAAACAAAGAAAGACAACTGCAAACGTTATAATACTAAAGTGATTATAGTTCATTAATTTTATTTCCTTCCTAAATATGATTTAATCTCTTCACCTCTCTCTCTCTCTCTCCCTTTCTGAACAAATCGTGGTCGGAAAGAAACCTTCGTTGTAATTTTTTTTTATCCATAATTTTAAAATAAATCCATAGAACTTGACGTTCTTCCGAGTATCATGAGTTTCTAAAACTGACCAACTCAAAGTTTTACTCAAAACCTTAAAATTTTAACTTTTAACATGCATTCTCTGTAAGCACCAAAAAATCTTGGAAACGACATCTCTCCGATTTTGATGAAATTTGCACCACAGGTGCAGCTTGGCACAAAACTAGTAAATATGGTGTTAGAAGTTTCACACGTGCACCCGGTTGCCATGGAGATGGATCCATTGAATTTGGCCATGTTTGGCCCTTTTTGACCAAATAAAAACATGAAAATTGAGGAAATGTAAATGCATTTTTATCTTTATGTAGTAAACTCAAACATAAATCATTGTATCATAAGAAAACATCAACTTTTAAGGTATACAGGGCATATAATCGGTTATTCCAGAATTATTCCCACTCTAAGAAAAAGGTCCTGTAAAATGACCTAGTTTCTGAAAATGTGTAAAATGGGAAATTTGGTATTTTTTGAGAACTTTAAGGTTAAATAAAAAAAATTGTCTATGGAAAATTTTCAAATCTTATGTGTGTTTTCATACTTCAGAATTAGGAGTGTCACCTCATGAAAAAATTGGAGTGGGATCCCAATACTATTTTTAGTAACATGTATCTATAAATAGACATATTTCAGAAAAATCTAAAAAATCAAATTTGGGCAGAGTTTAAGATGCCATTGTTAGGTATTTAAGAAATATACTGTAAAAGTCAATATGTTAATGACAGAAACTGGACACCAATAACTACTATGCATATTATTTGAAGGGAGTTCCGTTTTCTATTTATAGCTTCAAATGCCGTAAAATAGACATGTCTCATAATATGTGTAAAAATGACTATTTTCTATCATTTAGAAGCTCCACTAAAACATAAGTGATAAACATACTGCTCTCACCAATATTTCAACAATTAGAACAAGGGATAATACAATAACTCACACATTATTGAGGATAGGCTCTCATTTCTATAAATAGTACAAATGTCTAAAAATAGACACATGGGAAATTAATGACGAAATGTAGATTTTTGCACTATTTCTCACATTAGAGATGAACAATTTGCATACTCACTGTCATTAACTGTAACTGACATAATGTGACTGACAAGTACAGGAGAGCATTAACTGAAATGCAGAATAATAAGCGGAGGTTTCCATTTCTATTTATAGTAACAATTGTTTAAAAATAGACATTCTGCAAATTATCAAGAAAATGTAGAATTTTGCACTATTTTCTCACATTGGGGATGGACAATTTGCAGACAAACTGCTATTTAATTAACTTTTAATAACATAAGGGGAACAACAAGTACAAGAAAGCATTAACTGAAATGCAGAATAATAAGCGGAGGTTTCCATTTCTATTTATAGTAACAAATGTTTAAAAATAGACATACTGCAAATTATTAAAGAAATGTAGAATTTTGCACTGTTTCTCACATTAGGGATGGACAATTTGCATACTAACTGTTATTTACTGTTGTTGACATAAGGCTACTGACAAGAGCAGGACAGCATTAACTGAAATACAGTACATTCAGTGGAGGTTTCCATTTCTATTTATAGTAACAAATGTTTTAAAAATCATATCATAGAGGAAATGTAGAATTTTGCACTATTTCTCACATGAGGGATGGGAAATCTGCAGACTTATTGTTATAAAGGTTATGTATTCGACAAGAAAAACACAGCATTAACTGAAAAGTAGAATAATCGGTGGAGGTTTCCATTTTTAGCTCTTCTGAGCCAAAGGCTCAAAGAGCTAATGCTATGGCCATTTGTGCGGTGTGCGTAAACTTTATAGAATATGGGCCATAACTCAAGAACCCTTTTGCCAATTATTGTCAAATTTGTTACAGGGTATCCTTGGCCCAACAGCTCCCATTTTTACTAAAACTAGGGTTGTGACCCTTAAACAAGGGGAGATAATTAGGAAAATAGAAACAAAAGTACTGATTGCTAAAAAATCTTCTTCTCAAGAACCACTGGGCAGATTATTACCAAACTTACACAAAAGGATGAGAATATGTAGTTAATTAAAATTTGCACGGGGAATCACCCTGGGGCAAAGGGCATGATCTCAAGGTCACTTCAAAGTTGACCAAAAATTACATTATATTAAAATGTTGATATTTTGCTTACTATACGGACGTGGATCATCAAATCTTGTCAGTTGATGCATCTGAGGACCTCATATCATGTTGACTCAAAAGTAGGTCACGATGACCTACTTTTTAAATTTTGCGGCCATTCTTTTTCAAAATGATTTAGAGGCATATTTTAAACAATTTAAGGCCTATGATCATTAAACTTTGTCAGTTGATGTATCTTGGGTCCTCGGAGTATGTTGACTAAAAAGTAGGTCACCTTGACCTACTTTTTGAATTTTATGGCTAATCTCTTTCAAAACAATTAAGGTCATTAATTAGAATACTGAGAGGTTTAGAATCATTAAATTTTGCAAGATGATGCATCTTGGGGCCATAAAATATATTTATTAAAAAGGAGGTCACAGTGACCTACTTTTTGAACTTTGCAGGCATTCGATTTCAAAGCGTTTTAGAGGCATAATTTGGACATTTTAAGGCCTATGATCATAAAACTTTGTAAGTTGATGCATCTTGGGTCCTCGAAAAACGTCAACTGAAAAGTAGGTCACAATGACCTACTTTTCAATTTATATCACTCTAATTAAATATTTCGGGTACTAATTGGGTTAGCATCATCAAACTTTGTCAGATAATGTCTAAAATACTGAGCATGTTCATCTTTCAAAATATCACAATATGTCTATTTTAGACATGTTTCTATAAAAAGAATGGAGAACCCATTCTCAATAATGTGTGAAATATAGTGGAGATTGGTAGAACTGTAAAAAAAAATTTCTACGAATTTTCTAATTGATGTAAAATTGTCATTTTTAGCTTTATTGGGACTTACTTTTAAAACTAGGTAGCTATTAAATTCATTCCTTATTATGTAATTTTCCATCACCAAGTGTAATTGATTGATTGACTACTGTTTAATGCCAAGGCGACATTATTTCAGCCATATTTCAGCGGGCACTAAGTGTGAAAAAATAACAATTTCTCCTTCAAATTGTACATAATTAAAATGTAACATCAAGCGGTTCGATACGTTTTTGACTTAAGTCAGTGTGACCTAGGCAACACAGGTTATATGGTATAAACTAGTTTTTTATCCAATCAAATGACGAGTAAAAACCAAAATTAAATTATATACAAGTAGACTACACTGAGATACATCACTCTGCTTATCAGTTTTTGGTTTTGATGAATGGCATTGCTATGGTGACTAAAATTAAAAATTCCTGTCAAATTCTATCAGGAAGCTTCTTCTACAGCTTTGATCTGATTCCAAGAAGACTGCACTAAGACACATAATCCTGTACATCAGATTTTAGTTTTAGATAACAGTGTTGTCATGGTAACCAAAAAAAAAAGGAAATTTTGGTCAATTTTTTCAAAGGCTACTCCTATTACAGTTTTTGACCAACTGCAATTTTGACACAAAAAGAGGCTAAATAAGGATATTTTTTTTTATTTACTGTCAAGTCCAAGTGCTACTGCCTAGCTACTTTTCTCTTCCTTTGTTAAATAAATACCAGTAGAGCTACAGTCTCGTCAGAGACTTCTGGTTCCTTATATGCTGAGGGGTATGTTTTTGTTGATGTTTATTGCAATTAATATTGACTAGTTCTTGTAAGTCACAATATGATTATGACAGAAAATCTGCTAATTTTCCACTTCTTACGTTTGAAATAGTGCAAGAACCTACATTTTCTAAATTATTTGAGATACTGTAAAATCATTAAATTTTGTGGGTGTTTTATGGCATAGAGAGACCCACAAATATATGTCCTCCACGAAATGTAAAATTCAAATATATAACAACTTTTAAACAATATAAAAGCTTTTCTTCATTCACAAAGAAAATCCCCTTTACCAACTAATTTTTTCTTCAAACCACGAAAAAATTACCCCACGAAAAATAGGTGATCTTTCACATGTTTACCCCTTTATCCCGTGGATATCACTCATTGGATATATTTTTTTTTTTTTGATATCCCACAGATATGATGTCACAATGGGTTTTAGCGTGAGAGTGGAGAAGTAAAATGAAGTAGATTCCTATATAAAAACAGTGTAAAACATTGATTGTGATGTATAAAACATAGGATAAAAAGAATCTTCCATGATTTGTGGTTGGATATGAATTTTATCCAACTCGTTGTGAGTTTTTTATCCCCTCGCCAAGGCTCGGGAGTAAAAAAAACACACAACTGGTTGGATAAAAATCATATTCAAGCACAAACCATGGGAGTACCTATATATACATTACATATATTTTTAGTTTATTGTTACTGTAACAAGAGGCCCAAGGTCCTTAACGGTCACCTGAGTATAATACAACAATTTAGAAGTTAAATACACTGACAGATGAAGCTTTGTTGCTCTAAAGCAAGACAAGTAGGAAGATCAGGATCAACAAAATAATTAGTCTAGTATTCACTTAAGTTCTAATCTGTCCCCCACTTAATATTATCACCAAGCAGACTATTAACAAACTATTAGTGCTTCTGTACTATTTTTAAACCCATGTTAAGACCTCTAGCATTGACCTCTCTTATGGTCTTTGAAGAACTTTTAATAAGATAAGTTATTTTTGTCTCATTTTTATTTATCTATTACTTACAGGTCTGCCTGATTATTAAAACTAAGAAAGTACTTTTTGAATTATACGATAAACATTCTTGCATAATTATCTTATTCTATTAATCTTTCAAATACATTATTTACAGTGATTAATTATCAAAGGTGAATGGAAAAGGGGAATAACTTCTCTCAGTAGAATACAAATTAATAGAGCCTGTCCAGGACCAGAATGCTTAGACAAATTGTCCAGATGTTCAAAAATCTGGTAGAAATACGCTTACTTATATCATTTAAACTTTTACTCAGTTTGCTTTCGATATGCCCAGAAGCAGAGAAGAATTTCACAGGTACAATGCATTTTCAATACAGATTCAACAAAGCCTTACCCTAACACCAGAACCCAAGACCAAAGGTCAAGAAATTTACAAATTTGGAAGAGTTACCCTCATCATCATAACTATGGACTTCAAAGAATTAACACTTTTCCACTATATTATCAAAAGCCCCCCCCCCCCTTCCTCGTTATGCCAGAACCCCTGACCATAGGACCACAAGATTTAAAAATTCTGTTCGAAGCTCCCATCTTCATCATAGCTAAGCAATTTATTTATTAGCTCAACACTAAGGAGCAGACAGGATTAGTTAATGATTAATTAATAGAATTAATGCATTTTCACTATATAATCAATAGAGCCCCCCTCCCCCCCCCCCCTCCTCAAGAACCCCAAAAACTGAGGCCATGTATTTAAAAATTTTGGAAGAGGCATCCTTGCCTATCATAATCATGCACTTAGTTTGTTTAAATAATCTCCAGTAGCAAAGAAGAAGATTTTCATAGAATCAATGCATTTTCACTATATAATCAATAGAGCCCCACCCTAACACCGGACCCCCTGACCCTGGGGCCATGAAATTCACAATTTTTAAAAAGGCATCCTTATGCATCATAACCATGCACTTAGTTTGTTTACATAATCTCCAGTAGCAGAGAAGAAGATTTTCAAAGAATCAATGCATTTTCACTATATAATCAATAGAGCCCCACCCTAACACCAGAACCCCTGACCCTGGGGCCATGAAATTCACAATTTTGGTTGAGGCACTCTTGCTCATCATAACTATGTACTTAGTTACTTTATTTAATACCCAGGAGCAGAGAAGAAGATTTTCAAAGAATTAATGCATTTTCACTATATAATCAATAGAGCCCTGCCCTAACACCAGAACGCCTGACCCAGGGGCCATGGCTTTCACAATTCTGGAAGGGACCCACCTCCTCATCATAACTATGTACTTAGTTTCTCACCTTAATGCCCAGGAGCAGAGGAGAAGATTTTCAAAGAATTAATGCATTTTCACTATATAGTCGATAGAGCCCCGCCCTAACACCAGAACCCCTGACCCTGGGGCCATGAATTTCACAATTTTGGAAGAAGCACTCTTGCTCATCATAACTATGTACTTAGTTTGTTTACATAATCTCCAGTAGCAGAGAAGAAGATTTTCAAAGAATCAATGCATTTTCACTATATAATCAATAGAGCCCCACCCTAACACCAGAACCCCTGACCCTGGGGCCATGAATTTCACAATTTTGGAAGAGGCACTCTTGCTCATCATAACTATATACTTAGTTACTTTATTTAATACCCAGGAGCAGAGAAGAAGATTTTCAAAGAAATAATGCACTTTCACTATATGATCTATATAGCCCCACCCTGGGGCCAGAACCCCTGACCCTGGGGCCATGAATTTCACAATTTTGGAAGAAGCACTCTTGCTCATCATAACTATGTACTTAGTTTGTTTACATAATCTCCAGTAGCAGAGAAGAAGATTTTCAAAGAATCAATGCATTTTCACTATATAATCAATAGAGCCCCACCCTAACACCAGAACCCCTGACCCTGGGGCCATGAATTTCACAATTTGGGAAGAGGCACTCTTGCTCATCATAACTATGTACTTAGTTACCTTATTTAATACCCAGGAGCAGAGAAGAAGATTTTCAAAGAAATAATGCACTTTCACTATATGATCTATATAGCCCCACCCTGGGGCCAGAACCCCTGACCCTGGGGCCATGAATTTCACAATTTTGGTAGAGGGCTCAATGCTTATTACAATGATGCCAACAGTTTGACTGCTTGATGTCCAGGAGTAAAGAAGAAGATTTTTAAAGATTGCATTATTTTTGGTGGTTTTAGCCCCACCCCTCAGGCCCCAGGGGGGCAGGGACCATGAATTTCACAATTTTTGTTCCCCTTCACCGATAGATGCTATATGCCAAATTTGGTTGAAATTGGTTAAGCGATTTCAGAGAAGAAGCTAAAAATGTTCAAATGTAAACGCACGACGCACGCCGACGGACGAGAACGGATAGCAATAGGTCACCTGAGTGACTCAGGTGACCTAATAAAAAATGGAGACCCCATGCTCATTAATGTGTGAAGTGTTGTATGACCACATGTACTTGAAGATGGCATATTTTAGAGAGCAATGTTATTTTAAATATTTTTGTGAAGGTTGTAATTGGGGGAAATTTCATTTTTTTTCTCATATGCTGAGACATATGTATTTTTAAGTATTTGGTGTTATAAATAGAAATGGAAATAATCTCCGCAGATTATTTTGCATTTCAGCTAATGCTCTCTTGTTCTTGTCAGTCATTACATTAATAATAGTTAGTCTGCAAATTGAGCATTCCTTATGTTAGAAATAGGGCAAAAATCTATATTTCCTTGATTATTTCCAATATGTCTATTTTTAGACATACACGTATGTTGCTATAAATAGAAATCGAAACCTCCGCTGATTATTGTGCATTTCAGTAAATGCTTTCCTGTTCTTGTCATTCACCTTTTGTCAATAACAGTTAGTAAAAGTTAATCGGCAAAATGTCCATTCCTAGTGTGCGAAAATCTATATTCCCTTGATTTTTTGCAATTTGTCTATTTTTACACATGTGTTGCTATAAATAGAAATTGAAACCTCCACTGATTATTCTGCATTTCAGTTAATGCTCTCTTGTACTTGTCGGTCACCTGATGTCAATAACAGTAAATAGCAGTTAGTCTGCAAATTGTCCATCCCTAATGTGAGAAACAGTGCAAAATTCTACATTTTTTCAATAGTTATAAAACGTTTGTTACTATAAATAGAAATGGAAACCTCCGCTTATTATTCTGCATTTCAGTTAATGCTTTCTTGTACTTGTTGTTCCCCTTATGTTATTAACAGTTAATAGCAGTTTGTCTGCAAATTGTCCATCCCTAATGTGAGAAAATAGTGCAAAATTCTACATTTTCTTGATAATTTGTAGAATGTCTATTTTAAAACAATTGTTACTATAAATAGAAATGGAAACCTCCGCTTATTATTCTGCATTTCAGTTAATGCTCTCCTGTACTTGTCAGTCACATTATGTCAGTTACAGTTAATGACAGTGAGTATGCAAATTGTTCATCTCTTATGTGAGAAATAGTGCAAAAATCTACATTTCGTCATTAATTTCCCATGTGTCTATTTTTAGACATTTGTACTATTTATAGAAATGAGAGCCTATCCTCAATAATGTGTGAGTTATTGTATTATCCCTTGTTCTAATTGATGAAATATTGGTGAGAGCAGTATGTTTATCACTTATGTTTTAGTGGAGCTTCTAAATGATAGAAAATAGTCATTTTTACACATATTATGAGACATGTCTATTTTATGGCATTTGAAGCTATAAATAGAAAACGGAACTCCCTTCAAATAATATGCATAGTAGTTATTGGTGTCCAGTTTCTGTCATTAACATATTGACTTTTACAGTATATTTCTTAAATACCTAACAATGGCATCTTAAACTCTGCCCAAATTTGATTTTTTAGATTTTTCTGAAATATGTCTATTTATAGATACATGTTACTAAAAATAGTATTGGGATCCCACTCCAATTTTTTCATGAGGTGACACTCCTAATTCTGAAGTATGAAAACACACATAAGATTTGAAAATTTTCCATAGACAATTTTTTTTATTTAACCTTAAAGTTCTCAAAAAATACCAAATTTCCCATTTTACACATTTTCAGAAACTAGGTCATTTTACAGGACCTTTTTCTTAGAGTGGGAATAATTCTGGAATAACCGATTATATGCCCTGTATACCTTAAAAGTTGATGTTTTCTTATGATACAATGATTTATGTTTGAGTTTACTACGTAAAGATAAAAATTCATTTACATTTCCTCAATTTTCATGTTTTCATTTGGTCAAAAAGGGCCAAACATGGCCAAATTCAATGGATCCATCTCCATGGCAACCGGGTGCACGTGTGAAACTTCTAACACCATATTTGCTAGTTTTGTGCCAAGATGCACCTGTGGTGCAAATTTCATCAAAATCGGAGAGATGTCGTTTCCAAGCCCTATAGTAATTTTTTTGGTGCTTACAGAGAATGCATGTTAATTTGTAATGAAACTCGGAACCAAAAGGACAATCTGGTGGTGGATTATGTGTCTCCTTTATGCTCAAGAGTAAAGATTTTTTTAAAGATATAATTCAAATCAATATATCATAAACTTAGCCGCATCTATGGGTCTGAACCCCAGAAACATTGAATTACAGCTGTGCTCACGGGTTGTTGAGGGACTCTATAACAAAACACTGCATGTATCAAATGACTTGCTACATTTCTTTCTATAGTATATACCTTGCACATATTTTGGTCTATTAGGGATGAATTAAATTTGAGGGCATGCAACTTTTTATTTTGGCAATTTCGAAAATTTTCTGATCTGTACCAACAGCAACGATTATAACGTCTTTTAAAGCTCCCCCTCAACAACTTATCCATGTATTTTCTGGGATTTTTTTTCAGTCCTTGAAGTTCAGAGTTCCAAACTTCAGCAAATCAAATCGTTAACAGGGGTATAGCAGGGGCTTTCTGTTTTATACGCGGGAAAAGAGTGTCATGGACCACCAAAAAGCAGTTCTTGAAAATAGCAAAAGTATGAAACAGAGACCATATTAATGCTCCCTCATTGCAAACCAATTAAAATACAAAAATGAGAAAGTGTACCGGTATTTCGGGGCATTTCAGAGTTCAATATCAGACATTCGGTACATATGAAAAAAACTTCAAAGTATAAAAGAAAATGTTGATATATATATATATATATATATATATATATATATATATATATATATATATATATATATATATATATATATATATATATATATATATATATATATGCACACTGTGCCCATGGAAACTGCTCTTGTAGGTGTCTCAGAGAAAAATACAAAGATGACGCGAAGAGACTTCTCCTGGGTGATCATGTATCGCAAGACCATTCAAGATTGTTTGCAAATCGACGAGCTTTCATTTGTAGTTCAAAGGAATACAAATTAAAGACAACTGTATACTCTTCTTTCTCTAAGGCTCCGTATTAATTCCTAGGAACTTGTCAATGAAGTATTGCTATTCTAATAAGTTTTCACACCAAAAAATTGATGTACCTTACCAGACATTTTTGCAAGATACAGGAGGATGATATTTCTCATATTATACTAATGGAAATCGTTACCATTGCCAATATCACAATTTTTCGTGTATTTATTTTTAATACATTTTGAAAACACTTTAGAAATCCCAAGATAATGATAATTATGATTAATTTGTTGTGTATTACAAAGAGATTAAAAAAACAAGATGTGTTTGTGAAACACTGATGCCCCCGTATAGCAGCTTATGGTGAAGGTTAAAGTTTCTCAAACGCAAGTCAAAATCCAGGCCAAAAGATAAAAAATGTTAAATTTGAAAGCTCTAGCTGCAACTGTTCAAAAGTTATGGCGAAGGTTAAAGTTTTTTAAAAGTAAGTAAAACATCAAGATCAAGGTCAATGTTGTTGGTATCCAAAGGAAGGTCTTGTCACAAGGGTTACATATGTAAAGTATGAAAGCCCTAGCACCAACCATTCAAAAGTTATGGCCAAGGTTAAAGTTTTTCGAAAGTAGGTCAAACTCCTATGTCAAGGTCAAAGGGTCAAAGTGGTTGGTATCCAAAGGAAGGTCTTGTCACAAGGATTACATATGTGAAGTATGAAAGCCCTAGCATCAACCATTCAAAAATTATGGCCAAGGTTAAAGTTTTTCAAAAGTAGGTCAAACTCCTAGGTCAAGGTCAAAGGGTCAAAGAGGTTGATATCCAGAGGAAGGTCTTGTCACAAGGAATACACATGTGAAGTTTGAAACCCCAAGCACCAACTGTTCAGCAGTTATGGCCAAGGTTAAAGTCTCATATAATTTTGCAAAAGTGGGTCAAACTCCAAGGTCAAGGTCAAAAGGTCAAATATGATGGTACCCAAAGAAAGGTCTTGTCACAAGGAATATACGTGTGAAATATGAAAGTCATAGCTCCAACCAATCAAAAGTTATGGGCAAGGTTAAAGTTGACAACAGACAGACAGACAAACAGACAAACAGATAAACAGACATACAGATAAACAGACAAACAGACAGACAGGACAAAAACAATATACCCCCTGGATCTTTCGATCCGGGGGCATAAAAACAGGAAATTGAGGAACGTGTCCTAAGACCTTAAATACGCAGAAAAGGTTAACAATCTTTTTCACACCGTCAGCTTTTCTTTTTCATCAAAACTGCGTGGAAAAGAAAACAAACACGGTTACATGATTGAATAATTAATATTGTTTGGGGATGATTTCGCTTGAAATAGGGAGTAGTAATCTGTTGCTGTGGTTTATCTTGACTAAAGAATGTTGTAAATTTCGTCCTATCAGAATTGAAATTGATGACGTATATCAGCTTTATTACTTATAGATAACTTACGTGTTGTAAATTACACACAATCTGCACATGGACGACCACAAACAACTCATATACAACTACTAGTCTTATTACTTACAGATCTATGCATATACCTGGTTTGAATTTTAAAAAAATAACATTATTTTCGCTATGGGAATTTCCTGTGTGGATGTGGTTTTTATGTCACGTGACATGGTCATATAAATAGTAAGTGCGTGCTTGAAAAGTCATTCTACCGCTCTTATAAAACAAAGGATTAGTTCAGGAATGGAAAACAGTAAATTAGATGTACACGTATAATGTACTTTTTTTAATTATTATTTTATGATAAATGAAAGTCATAAGTAATTTGTTCAGATGTTGAAATTAAATGATATAATATATAACAATGTGTTGTAATAACGGTTCTGACGAGCAGCATTCCATATTCATAAGTTTGTTATCTTTTCAAACTTCCTTTTAAGTACAGCTTTAAGAGTATAATTAATTTATATTCGGACAAACGTAGTGAGGAAGAAGATAAGTACGCGTTTTTAAAGTTTGAAGTATTATACTACAGTATATCTATTGTATGAGACAAATTTTCATATATCTTTATATGCAAGTTATTCTTATATACATGTATTATTTACATGGTTAAATTCCATGAGAAACTTATTTTTAACGAATTTAAACCATATACATTTTTTAATTAAAACACATCTTCGGAATTACATAAAATCATGGACCCTATAACTTTGATATAAATTTAATCTGATTTTAATTTAAATATGAGAACATTTAGCTTTTTTCAGGGGGTATATTTATCACATTAGCATCAACTGACACTGAAAACCACACTGAAAGTTTCCTACAGAAAATCAAAGCCTTTTCGTATCTTTAACAATTTGTGCAAGATAGAATGAACAATAATATTGTTTTATGCAGAAACTTATCAGTAGAAATTCAGTTTGCTTACATCAACTGTACATCTTGACACCAATAAGCATCGACCTGTAAATTTTTGGTTGATAACCACCATAAATTTGTACTATAAATTTACATCCCCCAATCTTACTGTCATTTTATCGTAAAGGAACCCAATCCCCGTATCCGTTCAGCAGTCGAGATATCTATATGTATGACGTGTTAACTGGCATTACAAGACATAAACTGCCAGGAAAACATCCGTAAATTACATGTAATTATATTCCCTTTTCTGTGTCCTCAGATCTAGTCAATCTATGGCGCTTCACACAATTTGAGTGATGTTTTTGTCTAATATGGCCGTGTGAGTACTTTATCAAAATGTCCTCCGTATCAGCTTTGCTTAGGATTTCAGTCCTGAATTTCACTTTTCTTAAGATTTCAGTCCTTAATTTTAAAAGATGTTTCGTATGGAATTTAAAAAACATTTGGTAAAAATCTAAGCACTGATGCTCAGTCTATTTGTGGCAATAACATGAGATTCGCGCACTCAGTTTTATCTAATTCATATTTATGGCGCTTTTGGGTGAGAGTTGAGACATTCAATAACATTCTCTGAAGGAGTTAGAACCATCAAGTCATCGTCAATAAAGACTCTAAACATAGCCAACACGCAGCTTGCCTTTTGTGCACTTGTCTTTGCAGTGTGCAAAAATTATACATTTCCAGAAAAATAGTCCACAGAGAATTGAAACAAAAAGAAAGGATAATATTTTTGTATGAATTTACTGTAAAACACAAGATTAAACATCACATAAAATAATCATGATGTGTTATCGTTACAATAATGATTGTATGAACAAAACAGAATGAAAAGTTCTCTCACTTTATAGTGCAAACTAATGACTAGAGTTTTCATAAACATCATGTAAAATTGATGATAAAATACTTCCAGTGCCTTCTCAAATCCTAATGAAAATATTTCCTATATTGAAAACACAATCTTTAAAAATGTGTTTTATCAAATCTAAATCAAATCAGTTTGGTGACAGTCCATCACTGTATGACAGTTCATCACTGTATGATGCTTGAAATTGTTGATATATCTTAATAGACTACAAATCTTACAAAAACAGCCAAGAACATGATTCTATATACCCTCAAAGGAAAACCAGTGAAAATCAATATGTTTGCATTTTTTTTTTCTAAATCTATAACATATGAAACTGTTGAAACTTTTTTTCTGTACACAATCATTATGGCTAATTAACTTGTATTGATGTCCCTTGTCAATATTGCACAACTGCATGGCTTTTTTAGTTTGTTTCTTTACTGATAATACTCTTAAAACTGTACACATTACTAGTACATTGTATTGGCCATGTTATCACATTAAAAAAATATACAGAAACTTTATATTCCAAAAGCAAGCGAATATATCACAACGGTTGGTCCAGCTACACAAATGTACAGATTTTTAAGCTGAGGAACTTAAGGCTAAAACTATGAGATTGCAATAACATTCATGTATACACACATATTAAAATACAAACAACAATCTATTAAATCCAATAAAAGCACAAACAATCTACCTACTTCAAGGGGTTGTTTCCCAGTACAATGTGTCTGGATTTTATTTATTTTGTTTTGTTTTCATTTTAACTTCAGCACAAAATATTCACAAGCATGTGCTGACAAAATAAATCTAATGTCTTAAAACCATTTTTTTGCAGAGACCTCAAGAAAACTTTGCCTAGCCACACTTAATTTATAAATTTCAAGCTGTAATCATAATGGTTTGCATTAATATAAAATTTATTTTTCAATAAAATAATCAATAAATAGCATATACACCCCCTTATGTTACCTGAAATTTTAAACTAACACACCCTCGTTTCATATTGCATGTAAATATCATCCTTCTCTTCCAATGAAAATTCAATTCATGCATGATTTCAAACACTCAATATTTTTAATACTTAAAATAGGTCTGACTTATCCCTAAACTGATTTCATAATGTAAAATCACACCCTAATTATAAGGTGGCAAAATGCCTGAATGTCACATCCCAACACACAAATCATAGATTTAACAGACTATTGTTCAGAAAAACAAACAAGTATAAACTTTCTTTCAGTGTTGATCAATAATGCTTTCACCATTATGTTTAAAATTTTCCACAAAACACACACCGGTACATACAATTATGAAAAAACAATCAAGATGGCATTTCCTAGTAGCTACACTATCAAGGTCTTGGAGAGATTTATTCTGCACCTAACCTTCAACCACTGATATCAAATAACCATGGCTACTATCGAAAATAATGCCTTTTCAAAATGGGCTAAGAAACAAAAGCCACTAGAAATCAATTATGTGAATGATATTTTTTTCTTGAGCTGTTCTGCATGATTTTATGCTGACTGAAATGAAGAATAATCTTAGTATTCATAGGATTTACCTGACTTCTCCCTTTTCACTTTTTTATAAATCAATATTACTGTTTCATGTCTATCAAATCATCAAATGATCTTACAGCATTTATATAAGACAATGGTTGTAGAGTGATGCTATTTCTGGAAGATTTGACCTTAAGATAACTCTTTCATCTCGTAAAAAAAGCACAGAAATAGAACACTTTAACTGTCAAAATAAGGAATTTCTCACCTCACCATGACAACAAGGGCATGCCCTGTGACATTTGTGAACTTTTTTTTAAAAAACATGAATATACATAAACTAACTGGAGTTTTCTGAAAAGGTTCTTTATGACATACTTGATTTAGCAAAGCCTCCTTAACAGTCATAATTACGTAGTAACAAAATCTTTCTCTCTTCCTTCAGATTCCACAAATTAATTACTTCCTTTGTATTTTCTCAGACTAGAAGATTTTGGACGGACATGGTGGAATTGAAATTATAATACCATATTCACATTGATCAAACTTGATTACTTTATACAGTGATGTTCATAGTCTTTTTCCCTACTTATATTTACACACACACAAAATTCAGAGTTAAATCATACAGTACCTATGTTTAGGCATCATTCAGATATTTATAAATTACATACATTTATATAACAAGAGTTGGTCTGAGGTTTTTTAAGTTGATCCTTACATGTAAGTAAAATACGTCTTATTGGTAATCTAATTATACATTCAACATTTTACTAAAAAGTGAGTGCAAATGTTTTAAACCAAAGTTTTTGACACATTATTTTGAAACATAACAAGAGGCCCATGGGCCACAACGCCCACCTGAGTTACTTTGGCCCTGCTGTTCTTCACAAGACCTCCCCTTTGTAATATGAATTGCGGCCCTGCCCTACGCCTAGGGGCCATGAATTGAAAAATTTAGAATCTACACTACCCAAGGATGCTTCCACGTAAGTTTCAGCTTTTCTGGCCCAGTGGTTCTTGAGAAGAAGATTTTCAAAGATTTTTCCTATGTATTTCAATGTAAAACTTTGATTCCCTATTGTGGCCCCGCCCTACCCCCGGGGGCCATGCTTTGAACAATTTAGAATCTACACTACCCAAGGATGCTTCCACATAAGTTTCAGCTTTTCTGGAAAATTTTTCTTATGTATTTCAATGTAAAACTTTGATTCCCTATTGTGGCCCCGCCCTACCCCCGGGGGCCATGAATTGAACAATTTAGAATCTACACTACCCAAGGATGCTTCAACATAAGTTTCAGCTTTTCTGGCCCAGTGGTTCTTGAGAAGATTTTCAAAGATTTTGCCTATGTATTTCAATGTAAAACTTTGATTCCCTATTGTGGCCCCGCCCTACCCCCGGGGACCATGCTTTGAACAATTTAGAATCTACACTACCCAAGGATGCTTCCACATAAGTTTCAGCTTTTCTGGCCCAGTGGTTCTTGAGAAGAAGATTTTCAAAGATTTTGCCTATATATTTCAATGTAAAACTTTGATTCCCTATTGTGGCCCCGATCTACCCCAGGGGGTCATGATTTGAACAATTTAGAATTTACACTACCCAAGGATGCTTCCACATAAGTTTCAGCTTTTCTGGCCCTGTGGTTCTTGAGAAAAAGATTTTTTAATGACCCCACCCAATTTTTGTCTTTTCTTGATTATCTCCCCTTGTAAGGGGGGTTGGCCCTTCATTTTAACAATTTAAACTTCTCTTCACCCATGCTCTGTACCAACTTTGGTTAAAATTGGCCCAGTGGTTCTTGAGAAGAAGTTGAAAATGTGAAAAGTTTACAGACGGACGGACAGACAGACAGACGAACAGACGCCGGACAACAGGTGATCAGAAAAGCTCACTTGAGCTTTCAGCTCAGGTGAGCTAAAAATGATTAAATAAGTTACTTCTATATTTTCAAATCACTAAGTCAAACGACTAAACAAAGATCATCTTTCAATCCAGACCCATTCAGCCAAATTGATATATATGAGTGAAAACACCAATTTATCTTAACAAATACAAGAGGTCCACAAGGTCACATTGCTCACCTGAACATTTGGTTGAGAAAAGCAGAATTCAGTATTGAAAAGTTTAAAATGTATGGGTGGTCCCACCCTATCCTCTGTGGGTCATGATTTGAACAAAACTGAGGATGCATGCTTCCATGTTAATATGACTAATGTGAATGGCATTGCTGTTCTTGAGAAGAAGATT
Source organism: Saccostrea echinata (assembly GCF_033153115.1). Taxonomy (NCBI): domain Eukaryota; kingdom Metazoa; phylum Mollusca; class Bivalvia; order Ostreida; family Ostreidae; genus Saccostrea; species Saccostrea echinata. Next base: position 10,500,698 of record NW_026889771.1, read on the forward strand.
TTTAAAAGATTTTTCATATGTATTCCTGTGTAAAAGTTTGAGCTTCAATTGTGACAAATTTTTGTACATGCATGAATCTACACTATGTAATGAAGCTTTCATTTTAGTTTCAACTTTTCTGGCCCAGTGCTTCATGAGAAGATTTTTGAAAGATGCCATTAAATTTTTACTTAATTATCTCCCCTAGAAAGGAGGCATGGCCCTTCATTTAAATTAACTTAAATCCCTTTACCCAAGGATGCTTTGTGGCAAGTTTGGTTGAAATTAGTCTAGTGATTCTTGAGAAGAAGTCAAAATTGTAAAAAGTTTACAGATGACACACTGGATGCCAGACACCCTTTGATCAGAAAAGCTCACTTGATCGAGCCTTCGTCTCATCAGTTGGGGCCTGATGGAAACAAGTTTAAAAAAAAAAAAAACTTGCTTAGGTTACTTCACTTATTTATGACTTAACAAAGAAACAAAGAAATAACTCATTTAAGTTAATTCTTAAAAAACTAGAATGCCTATCAATTTTGTCAAAAAACATCCATATTAAGAGTTTGCTGCTGATTTAAGATGACATTAGGCTGAGAAAGTTGCAAATTCATTTACTTCTCTTGACTTGATTTGACATATTTGATATCTTCTGAGCAGATAGGATGATATTTTTCAAAATCTCATGATTTTTTTCAAGGAAAAATAATTGCATTTCATGAACACTGAAGTGTTCATTTGCACAACTTCCATCAATTTTGCCAACACTGTAACTAATTTTCCTAAAATCCTTGGATATTAATGTACAATTTCTATGTCTTACATTTATTTGTGCAAAACTGTAGATTTTTGTGCAAGAGTTCTATATTGAGGTGGGTTAAGGATGAAATAACTGAAGTAAGTTATAATATGTTGAATTTCAACTTGTGAAATTTTACTGATTACTTTTACTGCCATGACTCTTTTCCTTTGTTTTTATACTAAATTTGACTACGGAATGTTGTGTCTACTTGATCAATACATAGAACTCATGGCAGGTGTGACTGGTCAACAGGGGATGCTTATGCCTCCTAGGCTCCTGATCCCAACTCTGGAATTTCCAAGGGTCCATGTTTATGCCCTGTTCACAGATTTGTATTGTTTGAAGTTTTTATGAGATCGATCACTGTTCATTATCTTCACTCCTTTTTCATTTCTGTATACTAAATAGCCCAAGCATAGCATGAATAAAGTTTTTCAGATACCAGTAGGTTTAAAATATGAAAAGTAAAGTATCAATAACCTGAATAAGTTACTGAAGAAAAAAAATCAGGGAAAGATAACCCAAAATAACTCAAACATTATTTAAAAAATAACTTGTTTCCATCATGCCCCTGACTGCTCATGTGAGCTAAAAACACACAAATGATCTACAGATATCTCATATCTACTCAGTAATTACTCAGTAATCAAAGATTCCTCAGCTAATACACAAAGGTCCATCAATTTTGCAGTATTATCCCATCGAACTACTTAACTACAAAATAGAAACAACCGTTGTCAAGGTACACTCAGATCAGTAAACATTCATTGCATGTCAATCTATATTCTTTAGAACAGAATCATTACATTAATTGTACCTGATGATCACTCGTTTTTCAAAATATCAAAGGTAACTGCATCAGTCTGTAAACTGAGGAGTGAAATCCCTTCATCAAAACTAAATATAGAGTCAAAGACTTATCAATGACTGCTATATACTTTGTTTCATTTATATTTTTATTACTTAAAAAATTACTGACCCCCCCTTTTTTTCTTATTACAGATGACATTCCTCTAAGAAACTGAACAGAATTATTCTCCAAAATTTGTAATAATGGTCAAAATTTTTAGTAATTTGTGAATTTCACAAGACTAAGAAAGTAGTCACGTATAAGAATCTGAGAAAAAAAAATCCACTGGCATAATTTCAAAACAATTCAAAAACAATCGGGAAAAATACCAGCAAAGTGTAAAATAACCAATATTTATCCTCGAAGATTAACAACGGCATTGATTTTACACAGCCATTACGTCCAATCATAAAACTGTTCTTCAAACAATGCAAAAATAATCTGCTGAACTTAACACATTACTGGGTGTTTGTCTCGTGAAAACTATTTCAATATTCTGTGATCTCTGGCCCTGTTTAAGGCTATCTATGCTGTTATTCTAGTTCTTTGAACAAACAAATCAATACATTGTTCTGATCACATGCTTTCACATGACAAGTGAATTTATGACACATCTAAGCAACATATTCTTAATCCATCCATGAGTATTAGTCCAATGTACGATTGCCCACAAACATACATAAACTTTCTGTTAATAATCAGGGTGGGGTTGATAAGCTTCTTGAAATACACTGTAAAAAATGTCATGGTTTTAGTTTTTGTTAATCTAATTTTGTAACTTTGAAAGGTTGTATACATGCTACTTTTAAACAACAGAAAAAAATATACAGATGTAATTTTCTGTTTATGTGTACAGAATAAGTGAAGATGGGGAAGGGGCAGGAGGGTGTCTGCACATTGCTACAATTTGAGATTCACTGTGGTCATAAAGTCAGTTTTTTCGCATATATATTAATATACATGTATGTAGTGTTCTTTTACATGGCAGTAGAAAAAAAATTACAAAAAAATAACAAGTACATAAGTTGAATACAGACATCAAGCTTCAATGCCAAGTGAAAATGCCAGGGATGCTGCAATCAAAAATATTTATAGTAAATAGCTAAGCTCAACAAGTTTGACAAAATAAGTGAATTATAAATGTTGGTGAATTGTGATTCAATGGCTATCAATGGTGCAAAATGAAATCCAGTACAGGTGTACCAGGAGCTTGAACTGCAAATCGTGTTTTCCACACATTTAAGGGTATTTTTCAACATGTTCAATGACCAAACTACTTATAATAATCATTTTTTTTCTGTGATAAAATGTCATGGACATTAACAGTTTCCAAAACATCTGCTTATGACAAAAATACAAATATCATGCATTATATACAGTTCTGCACATTCTAAAAATCTAAACAAGCACATGTTCATTTTATGAACAAAAAAAAAAAGAACAATATTTTTTTTAAGGACAAAGGGACCATATGTTTCCTGCTTTACTTATATCATCTTGACATTTTGATTTTGCCTATCATTTTCATATTCTACAAAATCATCAAAAAGACTAGGCCATGCCTCTGTATCATCATACGTGCTCAAGTCGTCAGAAACCTGTTCCGTAAAATTCAGGTACATATCCCATGTGTCTCTAGGAATTCCTCGAATACTTGGATGATCCTCCAAGAACTCAAGCCAACGGCTAAGAAGTTTAGGTTCATTTTGTGAAAACACAAGTTTCCAAAGGCTGATAGCCATTTCTATGGGTAGAGTCCTCTGTCCCGTTTCCACATCAAGGCCAAACTTGTAAGTCCATCGATACAGATCCTTGAAAATTTGTTTATTTTGCACTTCTGTCAACAACTCTGTGAATTTTGATTGGATTCCTTTAATTGAATCAACCTTTAAGGATTTACAACCATGTAGAAATTCCTCCCTTGTAAACTTACACATCATTTCTGCTTGAAATTTCCACGCTAGCACCAGAACGATAAAGTCATCAGGATTCACTTCTAAATCACAACAAAACGCTTCGACACCCTCCGCCAAGATGGCATCCTCAACAGCATCTTTATATTGTTCAAAAAGAGCATGAACTTTTGATTCTGAGAAATCACGGGAAATAAAAGACAAGCGTTTGCTCTCTCCATTACTGGGTTTTTTAATCGGAGGCAGTTTCGGATAAGGTGTGAACATTTTCCGATCAGATGCCACCGGCACCGACCGCGAGGATGCCATCACTGGAATTGTGATGCTGGTAGTCTCTAACTCTTTGCTGATGCTCCGTGGCACTCCTCTGGTTCTGTAATCTGAGGGTGTGTGGTACCGAGAACCTGATGTCGGTCCTTTTGCCTCACAGCAAGATTGACACTTGCCCATTGGAGCAACCAAAGTCAGCACTTATTCTCAGAGACCTTTAAAAAAAGATTTAAGACCATTACATACGACAAAAGGACATGCTTAACTTTGTTTAAGTAATAATATTAACCCACTTCAGAACTATAACAAAACTTAGGTTTTCAAGTGTCAATTGTTCCAACTAAAACATAAAGCCAAACTAGACTGGCTGAATGCTGATTGCCTTTAAAAACTTTGAATCTTATTGCATTAATACCATTATTGAATCTATAGACAAAAAAGCATAAATTCATCGGATAAAAGATAAATATACTTTGTGAACTCTTACAATCATTACTACACATGGTGACACGCGGCATACAATAATAAAATGTACATATATGTACATGCTGTATTGTAAACTTCACAAGTTCATCTGGTTTAACTTCCTTGATGCAAAACTTTAAATTTTCTATTCAATTTTCCTTCTTCAAATAGCAATTTTTAAAAATATCAGAAATATGACTTTATTCTTGTGCTGCTTACATAAAAGGTTTCAATGTGTGGCTCAATATGTTGTATTCAGTAAATACAATCTTTATATGACTCCACACATTTTTTAAAAATATCTTTCCTCAAAAGATGGTGCAGCTCATCAAATACCTGCTTAGCAGAGCTGACAGGACAATTAATCCCTGCCAGCTATTTCAACAGTAGAACATGGTAAAGAGTCAAAATAGAAGTTTATCTTGTATTGCAATGTGGGAGGTTGCAATTTCATTATCATTAACAGTATTTACCCAAAGTGAACTAAAAAAAAAAGACACTATGGTATGCACCTCTTTTAAATCCTAAGAGTAACAAACACAATTAAAGATATATTCCCCTATCATTTTATAAATACATTCTGTGAATTTGTTTAAAAAGCAGAAGTACAATATATTGCAGTATTAGCACAATTAACTGACAACAGTGCACCTCTGATGTTTGCAAGAGTGGCAAATCTTTCAAGAATTTTTGTGCTCTGAGGCTGGTTATAATCCTCATAAACACTTAATGACATCAACACATTCTTATATAAATATATATAAAAAAAATTATCATCCCCACCCTGCCCTGGCCTCTCAAATGGGGAAATCTCAACTAACTTAATTGGCCATCCCCCATCACTGATAAAGCAATTGGCAAATGTATATATTTCACAATCTTTACAATTTTTTTAAATTTCTTTGTCCGAGATAAAACTACAAATAGTAAAAATACTTGATTTCAACATACTGGCTCATCAATAGGCGTGGTTAAAAAAGTTATGTGCAAGGCGAGACAGAGAGACAGAAATAGGTGGGGCTTGTAGCACTTGAATTTACGTAATCAAGAGCACCTAAATATTTAAGGAATAACTATAAAATTTTTTGGTTTCATGATGATGATCAAGCAATTGGCTTGCATGATAATTTTATGCATAAATGCCTTCGGCTTCAAACTGAAGCACTAAGCATCTCAATTGAATCTACCCTTCAAAAAAATAGAGCATGCAAAAATTGCTTTGGTCAAAAGACATTCACACTAAATCAAACAAAAGAAAATAATAGGAAGATTTTTTTTCTGCACAAATTAGAGATATTAGTGAATCATTTTCAAAACAAGAGATGATTGGGAAACACTTATGCCCCCCACCCCCCACAACTGGAATTTTCCTAAGTCCAAGGGGCATAACTCTATCAAAAATTGCTTGATCATACCCAAAAAAGAGAACTTGACCTAGATATTTCTAAGAAAAATCTGTATACCGAATTTTATTTCAGTATGTGCAACCTCTGTGAAGAAAATGAACAGAAACTGCAAATAATTGGAATTTTTCAAAGTCGAAGAGGCATAATTCTGTCAAAAATTGCTCGATCGTACCCAAACAAATCTTGACCTAGATATTTTTATGATAAATCTGTATACCGAATTTCATTTCAGTATGTGCAACCTCTGCAAAGAAAATGAATGGAAACTGTTGGTGAACCGACAGACCGACCAACCAAAAGACAGCAGCAAAGCAATATGCCCTCTCTTCTTTGAAGGGGGGCATAACTATAAACTTATAAAATCATAAGATAGCATTAATTTGGACTAAGTCAAATTCAGACAATGCTGTAAGATTCCTTTACTATCAATACATGAATCCAATATATTTTGTTTTGTTTGGACAATGCTATAAGGTTCCTTGACTATCAATAAAACTAATACAGAGTAAATCTCATATTTTGTTTACAATAATTATATTTTAATTTTAATTTCATAATTTTTTTAAAGTTAATTAGTATCAAAATTATATGAAAATCTACAACTCAGCTGAAGTTTATAAAATCACGAACTTCATTAATATGACCCTGTCTTTCAGTACTGTATCGGTACTTTGATAATAATATATGATGATCATGTGTACGAACTATTTATCTGTAAACAAACTCATTCTAAAACATTAATTAGGATGATAACAGATTATACACATGAACTAACACACACTCTGTGCAGATCTAAATAATTAAGTCGCAGTGAATTATCGACTGTATTTCATTTGTAAACAGTCAAATCGAATGGCTATTTGCACAAGCTTTATGTTTAGAGTATAATTAAGAGCACTTTCCATACTCTACATTCTTTCAATCATTTCTTGTTCACCTCAGTATTTTTAATATGCCTGTCCATTATCATTTTTAATCTCAAAAGAATAAGTGACCACTTTATGAGTTACTGTGAAATCATCATTGTTCGTGGGGGACCAATGTTCATGGACTTCATGGGTCACCCTTACCCACAAATTTACATCCCCACAAAAGTTTATTTTGTAAACACACTCAGGGGTTGAAATTTTCCTGGAAATCCCACTAGCCCAGGGGCTACTGATCAGTAAAAATTTACTAGCCCAAACCTCAAACTAACTAGCCAAACAATTTTTTTTATCCAAAATGAAAACATAACTAACAAGTTAAAGTTTCAAACGCTTTGGTGACAGAAACAAATTAAACTAGTTCTCAGTCAAAAGAAACCAGTCTACATAGAAAGTAAACTGACAAGAATTTTTTTCTGTTCAGCTAGTCTGACGGATTATTGTTACATTTAAATTAGCTAGCCCGAGTCTTAAAATGACTAGCCCCGGGCGCAAGGCTACATTATATTTCAACCAGCATCTGATACTGATTCATTAAACCACTGTATAAACGAGTAAGCCACAAAATTACGTTCCCACGAACAAGTAAAATTTTGCTTGTCCACGAACACTGACCCTTACAAATTAAAATGATTCCATAGTATATAAAAAAAGAATAGTAACATCACATAATTAGTATATTTAACTTTTTGGAAAATTATACATGTACAATGTATGTAAACAAAACTAAAAAAAAAAAAAATTTGCATGAATGTCAATACATTGTATTTACATGTTCAAATAATACAGTAAAACATATAAAATACAGTTAAAGAAAACATGCTTTTTAAGAGCTAGGGCTACTTTGAGAAGGCTCCGAGCTTACAAAATTATACCCCCATTGCAACTCTTTTAAAGTGCCAAAGTACATTTTTTCTCTAAACTTGGCCTATAAATTGCACAACTGATCTTTGATCAAGAAAAATAATGTACACCCTCTAGTCAAAAGTAATCTTAATTTGTGTGAAGTATGAACTTCTGATTTTTCTCCATTAGCAAGTTATGGAAAGGATATAAATTTTACACTTTTTCTGCCAGTGACCTTGAACTTGCCAGAATGACCTTGGGTCAAGGTTATGATATACCTCAACTTATGAGTTATCTTTGTTTGAAGTATCAACATCCAACATGTTTATCATTAAACTGGACACAAATTTTACACTTTTTTCTGCCAGTGACCTTGAACTTGGATCAAATGATCTTTGGTCAATTAAGGCATGACATACATGTACCTTAATACATAAGAAAGTCTGTGTGAAGTTTGTCCCTCCAATGTTTATTTATGGACTGGACAAAAATTTTACACCTTTTTGACTGTAACCTTAAACTTGTCCAAATGATCTGAGGTCAAGATCTTGACACATCACTAGGCCACAGGCAATCTTTGTGTTAAAGTATGAGCTTCCAATGTTTCTCAATTACAAAGTTATTGTCCAGACACGACTGCATGAGCAGACATACAGATAGACAGAGGACAAGTTGATTCCTAATAGGCTATACTACCTAATTTGATTGATTGACTGTATGTTGATTTATGTCTCATTTGAGAAGTTTTCACTCATATTGAGACATCACCATATACTGGTGAAGGGCTTCAGATTTAGACCTATACTTGGCATATATATCAGTATAATTTCCTGATCTCATTTTTTTTTGTTTAGAGGAAGTTGAAAGCTTCAATAACAGTGACACTATGTTTATACATGTAGATCATTGCTAGTGTGTGCTTGGATTTATCTCAAAATCCTTCACTATTCAATTTGGATTTAGATTTCATATTTTTATTTATGACAGACATTAATTCATTTTAATTATATGTAAAGACAATGTTTTTCATGCTTGTGATTACTTGCTTACACAAGCATTTGTCTAAAAGTGCTGTCAATATAGAACAAGATACCCCTCAGTAAATTATTTCTTATTATAAAAACAGGCAATTAAAACATATTAGGTGAAAATATATCTACTGCGATGTTTATATATAAGTAACCAACTGTGACGACAACTGGCCGAAAAACTTCTGTATAAGTTATAAAAACAGTTCATTATCATCTCAGTGATTTCAATTAATCCAATATCTTATAGTAAAGATAATTAATGAGAAACTGAGAATTGGGATTTAGTTTTATATCAATATAATCAGCATTTCAAAATAAGCAATTTCAGTATAAGTGGAGTAGACTGTAGTTTTAAAACATTTTAGATATACTGCAAAGATATTCATTTACATGAATCCAAATCATGTATTAATTACTAAATGTTACAATATATACAAACTGTTACACATGTGACACATGATAATTATTAAAAAGAGGATTTTATTAAATGTCCCACTTTCCCTGAGTCTTCTAAGTACTATGGATGCTTGAAGTAACAACACATATCAGTACACAAACTTGTCATCCATGCAGAATATGTTGTATCATGTGACAAGACAATATATTTTGATTTTTCTAAATCATAGTTTCTTATGAGAGTTAATTGCTGTGATAAGTGATGAGTGCATCAAACATTATACTATTTATAGTGATGATGCAAAAAATAACATGCCCTCAAGTACAATTGCATGTATATGTAAAAAGCATATAGTTACATGAATTTCATCATTATCTTGTACCTGTGTTGATGTGATATATACTACATTATAACTGATGACAGTTCTTACGATTGATTATATACATGTACTACCACAACATTACTGTAAAAATTAACATATTTTATCTATAGCTAGGCATGATAATATTTTTTATTTACAATTATTTTCAATCAATGGTTATCTCAGATAGCATACAGTCCCATGGAAAGCAATTTCATTTGGAAATTAAGGCACATACCAATAAACAAACAATCTATGTGCAATGATATATGGTATTACCTATATATTAGTATAAATTATCACTTATCTAATCAAAACTGGCTTAAATCAATTTGAATTTCAAATATGGCCCATACGTTGCATTTACATTTCAATATCAGAAATCATTTATTACAGAAACCACTTTCCATAATGTTTTCTTATTGAAATTAGAGTAGTGGCCCTTTTAAGAAATTATGTCAGATTTGTTGTGACTGCTTCACAAGATGTATAAGTGTCGACAAGAGAGGGAAAACATTTTGAATTAGAATCTAAACAGAAACAATTATTAAAGTTTATAAAGATTTATTAAGATTACTTGACAGTAAAAGGTAAGATTGATAATTTAGAAAGAGGGGGGGGGGGGGCTTCCATTATTTTCAGAATAGTGTTTTTGCTGTATACCCTATTGTACATTATATCATTCAAATTCATGCACCCCCACGCCCCCCAAAAAACACACTTTTTGTTTCAATTGGGTGGAAAGTGTGCTATGTCATTGCATTAAAAAATTCACAGTGACTTAGAGGCATTTTTTTTCGGAGGGAGGGGTGGCTGCACCCCCCCCCCTTTTTGATAAAACGTTGGCCTGTTTTGTGTTTCTGTCTCTCATATTATGACCCTTGAGAAAACAATTCACTTATTAGGTTTGTTATTGACTGTCTATAGAAGTATATTGGGTTGATCAATCTTATAGCTAGATGCTCGGCTCGGTTTCGTCTCGCTGTCTATGAGATTGTCCAACCTGATATACTTCTATAGACAGTCAGTAACAAACCTAATAATTAATAATAGTCAGTATAAAATCACCTGTGGTCCCCAATTATAAAGAATGGTTAGTGATGTTCTCCGAGACCCTAGCAGCAAAAGGCATGGGTGAAATGAATGCTTTACTGTCAAAGATTAGAATATTCATTATCAGCTTGGTAAACAGTTCCCAGTAATGGGAAGATGGTACACTAAACAGGTCTTTTTTCCATCTTTAGATAATATGCCACTCCTGCTGTGTATTTTGATTCCCAACAAACATGTTTGTTACAGATAAACAGCTAACACTGGTAAAAGTGCACATGGTGCAATACCTTGAAATAAACATGTGTGTTAAAACTGTATACACTAAGGCAAATGGATGACATAATGTCTGATGAGATTTGGGCATATCTTAAGTCTGTCAGTTCTGGGATCTGTTTCCTTCAGTTGTACAGAACAACAGCAATCAGCTGATGACACGAAATAAACTCTCTCCATTGTCTGACATTTGGAATGTGCCAAAATTCAATAGCAAGGGAGCGCATGGTTTCTCGGTTAGCTAATATTTTCTTGGAAATCCAGTATAAGAAAAAAGCAATGGGTATTCAAGTGAAAAGCATATAAAAATATCGATTCGTACAGAAAAATCATTAATTAAGTGGAAATCAATACATAACAACCAAATACAGCTGTTTTTGACCCCTTACATCGAATGGTATTGTCCAAACTTAAGAAATGCCCTTATTATCAATGAAATAAAAGATCACCGTTCTAAAATATCCTCCCTCGTCCAGAAAGGCATCCCTTGGTGTCTGGTGCGACCCTCTGCTTCCGAGAAGATTCTAATTTTCACTCCGCGACATCAGTTATCGTGCTGGAGTCTGTTGATCCATGTCGAAGGCGATTTAGACGACTTCCTGTTAGTGCCCGTGACGTCATCAGGAAAAGGAGATAACTGTGGAGAGGTTTCAGCGATTTCGATGCAAATATTAAAGAGTATTAAATTGTATGTAATATTGGCAACAAAAGCGGTATATGTTGTACATGAATTAACAGATTAATGAAAAAAGCAAACTTTAAAACTTAATTAGAGTGGATCTAATAAGAAGTACTCACTGTAAACATGGGAAATTTGATTAAAATATGACCGTTTCCCATATGCCCATCAAATACATCAAATGGCGCTTTGAACGTAAATCTAATGAGTTTAGATATTGTGTACGACTTAAATTTTGTTTTATTATTGTCTATTTTAACTTAATATGAACTATACTTTCTAACATCTTTTCATAAGTTCAATACATGTATCAAGTGCAATGAAATTTGATTTTCAAAGATCCTGTCCGTGAACAGTCATGTAATACTCCAGCACTTCTGTCCAAAAAAAAGTTTGCATAGGGTGTATGTACTACATGCCCCCTATGCAAATGGAAATATCGAGTACTACTTCCTCTTTTCTTATTCTATATTGCCACTTCCGTCCGCTTTCCTTTTCTTAGAAAAGAAATTTATATGTATCCGATGAGCATAAACGTTTTTAAATTATTTTAGTTCTTGAAAACTGTGCACTACGAAAGCCTATTAGGATCAAACTACGGTAAAAAAAATTAAAAGGCGTTATAACGCCTTTTCAAAAGGCGTTATAACGCGAAAAAAGGCGTAATAACGCCTTTTGAAAAGGCGTTCTAATGCGGAAAAAGGCGTAATAACGCAAATAAAGGCGTAATTACGCCTTTCCAAAAGGCGTTATAACGCGAAAAAAAGCGTTATTACGCCTTTCCAAAAGGCGTTATTACGCCTTTTTTCGCGTTATAACGACTTTCGAAAAGGCGTTATAACGCCTTTTAATTTTTTTTTTTACCGTAGTTTGATCCTAATAGGCTTTCGTAATTACGCCTTTTTCCGCATTATAACGCCTTTTCAAAAGGCTTTATTACGCCTTTTTTCGCGTTATAACGCCTTTTAAAAAGGCGTTATAACGCCTTTTAAATTTTTTTTTACCGTAGTTTGATCCTAATAGGCTTTCGTAGTGCACAGCAAAAATATCTGAGCCAAATAATTATGAAAAAATCATCCAAACTGAGTACATGTACATATTTATAACTGTCCAATTAAAAAAAACTTAAATGTTATTAATCCACAATATTCAACCTGATTCAGAATACTTCACTGATTTATTAACATTGTAGAGTGTATGTAAATATTAATACGATTGGCAGACATATTTACGAGAGATTTTGGCACATGACTTATGAGGATGGAATGAAAAAAAAAACTTACTAAAGTAAAAATCTTAATTTCTATAAGAAACACACAAACCCAGTCATTCAAAGATGTTTTCCACAGTTTAAATTTCTATCTATTTTAATTAAATGTTCTTTAAGAATTTATAGAACAGGTCAGCTCCTATCTGTGCCGTCACAAAGATAGATTTGTGGCAAGAAATTAAGATTAGGCTTACGTGTACCTTGTGTCATAGGACTATAACATTTTATATATGAATGTAGAAAGAACCATATAACCGGTGCAGATTTCAACCCTTGTGTGATTTCACATTTAAGGTTTTCACAAAATCTTTCATTAACTTATCTTCGTGACAAATAGACTAGAAATATTTGTTGTTGAGTATATTAAATGTACGTGCAAAAGGCGGTAACTCTTACCTATGTTTCTTCATTCATGCATGGCCGTAGGAACCGGGGGGGGGGGGTCACGGGGGGCTGTGCCCCCCCCCCCATAATTTTGCTGATATATAGATTACTATAGTAAACATAGATGCTATATGCTTGTGCCCCCTCAATAAAAACGTCTGATGCCTTTTTTTTTTTTTTTGCTTGTCAAAGAATTTTGGTAGTAAATGCCCTATTTTTTGCTTGTCAGAAAATTTTTGGTAGTGCCCCCTCAACTGTCAACTGAAAAATGTATGGTTATGCCCCCCCCCCCCAACTGAAATTGCTTCCTAGGGGCCTGTCATGTATATCTATTGAAAATTGTTTTCCAAGATATCCACAATTTATACATATTAATTTAAAATTATTTGGAACTTATAATATTATATCATGACATTTGAACCAGTTTTTAAGTGATTTTGATAAGGCTGCTTACCAAAAATGAGCGATCTTTTTTATGCTAACATATATACCTGTTTACGTATGTCACTACATTCATTCATTTATTTGAATCTCATCACCATTTTACAATTATATATAGAGATTACAAGAACATGTAGATGATTAATACAAAGTAATAGATAAAAAAGGCATGCATGAAGAATAAAATACAAAACTTAGTACGTTACTATAAATGTTAAGTATGGGAATTCTATATATCGGGAGCACATTTATGATTTATTTTTCTTTATAAACGAGCCACAATTTTCTCAGAAAGCAGTGTTTATTACTATTCATAATATGTTAAAAACTAATTATATTCTTAAATTTTATGTGTATATTTGTAATATTAAAATAATTTTCAAACTTTAATGAGTCTTTGTATATTCTATGAATTAAGTCTTTAGGTGAGGTTTGAATAATTGATTGCCAATTAACCTTGTTTTGCATTGATTGATCAATTATTGTATTTGACTTTCGCCCTTATAACCATTTTATATTACTTGAGCTTTATTCGGGCCAAATATTAAATAGTCCACTATTATTCAAAATATTTCCAACCGATTTTCCTACTATTTCTTTGATTTTTAATAAATCCTAATTTATAGCATGAATTTGCCATTTTTGTTTCCTTCCAGTAATTAATTTCGACCAGTAAGATACCATGTGTGTACATGTATTTATCTGAATTTCAATGGGGTATCGACCAAGTTCACCATAAATCATGAATTCTGGAGTTGAATCTTTTAAAATGAGTATAAAAATTTAATTTTTTTTAGGCGATCCCTTTCTAAAATTGCATTATTTGAAAACCCCAAACTCCACATAAAAATATAGGTTGAATAATAATTAATGTCAAACAAAAAAGTTCACACTGAACCGATAAATTATGTAATCTTCCTTTGCTTTATTACTTAATATATTGCTTTTGTTGCCTTTTCAGCTTTTTTTCTTCTCTTTTTTTCTATTTCAAAAGAGCCGGATTTATTTAAGGTAGTCCGATCCTTAGGTTCTGAAAATCTGGCATTGAATAATTGAAAATGCTCACAAAAATGTCTCTGAATTCTCAAAGTAATGTGAATTTACCTACGGTAATTGTTCAAAATTTATTATTAAAGTTAATCATATTATATAGGAAAAATTCGTAAATCTCAAATAAATTTTCAGGAAATGCGAATAAAGACACCTACTATGCATTTTCTAATTGGAAATTGATCAACAAATACATTTTAGGATAAAAAACTATAGGTATCCTGGCATTTGAAGAAAATTGCATGATTGTCATATTTCTTCAATACTTTAGTTTCTTCTGTGTACTTCAATTATTTTATAATGCATAATTTAAAAAGTGTTTCCTAACATTGCAAAACATAATAAATCATTTCTAATTTCATATCATGCTAATTAGCATTGGTATCTAGGGCTAAATTAAAGGAAAAGTCAATTTCTTTAAATCTGTATTTTTAACATATCTATATAGGGTAAAAATATTAATGTTTAAAGACTGTTTCTAAAACTTCATCGAACCTTGAATCACATTGAGATGCATAAAATGGAAATTGTTGCATGAAAATATTTCATATTTAAGCTTCATTTAGAGACTTTTTGAATTAAATAAAAAATTAAAGAGTTATCCTTCCTGGCTGAGGATCGGATATCCTTAAGACGACTCACAAATAGTTAAGTTCTGTTACTACCTCAATCAACTTACCATGATCATTTCGCAACTGTAATGTTTCTGTACGTTTACCTTTACTAAATACTAATATTTTCGATTCATCAGTATTTATTTTTAAATTCTATTTTTTGCAATACTTATAGAAACTATATATCTAGTTGTTTTTGTAATTCATCAGAAGATCCTGCCACCAGTGCAATCTGCATACAGAATTGCAAATAATTTGTAAAAAAAAAAAAAAAAAAAAAATAATAAATAAAAAAAAAATAAAATAAAAAATAAATGTCATGTTGTAAATTTTGAATTTACCGGGTGGCAGTATTTACTGCCACCCGGTAAATTCAAAATTTACAACATGACAAAAAAAATTAAACTGAATTCTCAAACATCTGTGATATAGCTGATAAACCTTTAATTATTGGATGCATTCAGGAAATCGTATAAGTCATTTAGAAAACTTTGAATAAACCAGGAGTATAGGGATCAAGGTTTTTTGTAGAAAAAAATCGCAATTTTTTACCCCCCCCCCCCCGTGTCAAAATGAAAATTTCGAAACCTTGGTGCACATCTACAGACACAACTTATTCCAAACATGAATGGGTTACTGCGGAAAATGTAAGAGGAGTTCAGGGGAAAAAATGTCGCATTTTGATCCGCACCCCACCCCACCCTTCTTACCGGGTGAAATGAAAATTCCAAAAACTTACTGCACATCTAGAGGACATTTGAAATAATATTCCAGAATGTGAATATGTTTCCAAGGATGAACATGAAAAATTTCCAAATCTTTTTGCACCTGTACAGGGCAACACCTGATCATTCCAAAGGATGAGTTGATTACTGCTTAATTAAAATGTAGGAGTAGTTTGAGGAAGAGGATGGTTTGACAGATGGGCGGACGGACGGAACAGGATAACAACAGTATACCGGAATTTTCTTTGGAAAATATGGAAATATAAAAACATAAACAACTTGCCCAAACCTAAAACAACTAAATTGGGGGTGATGGGAGTGTAGGACAAGCCACTTTCCAAGTCAATTTTCTTCAGATATAACTCCAAAATCCCATGGGGTTCTGGACCCCTTTCTGGATCCGCGCATCTATCTATCTATCTATCTATCTATCTATCTATCTATCTATCTATCTATCTATCTATCTATCTATCTATCTA
This sequence comes from Saccostrea echinata, assembly GCF_033153115.1. NCBI lineage: Eukaryota > Metazoa > Mollusca > Bivalvia > Ostreida > Ostreidae > Saccostrea > Saccostrea echinata. Next base: position 10,516,909 of record NW_026889771.1, read on the forward strand.
TCTATCTATCTAATTTTTTTTCATTTCGGGATAATTATAGGACAAGTCGTTTTCCTTCATATCTGTGACTTTCCATACCAATTTACTATGTGTCCTTGTTTTCTATGGAGGTTTAAGGTCATTCTTTGGCTATAAAATTAATAACTTGAAAAATTTTGTAATTTTTTAGTGTAATTTAAAGTAATTTATTAAAATACCTGCAAGATTCGTTTACGTATACTACTACCATGTAAATGCCGAAAAATTAAACATAATAATACGAAAATAAACCTGAATCTCAGTTGAAATTCACTATAAAACAAAAGATTTGTTTGTGTACTCTTTACTTCACTATTTTACACTCAATGACCACAGGAGATAATGAATAGCATGGCCGTAGGAACCGGGGGGGGGCACGGAGGGGGCCGTGCCCCCCCAATAATTTTGCCGATATATAGATTACCAGTGATTACTATAGAAAAAAGAACTACTATATGCTTGTGCCCCCTCAATAAAAACGCCTGATGACTTTTTTTTTCTTTTTTTCTTTTTTTTTTTTTTTTTTTTTTTTTGCTTGTCAAGGAATTTTGGTTGATAGTGCCCCCTCAACTGAAGATGTATGGCTGTGCCCCCCCCCCCCCCCCCAAACTGAAATTGCTTCCTACGGGCCTGAATAGTACTTAAATCACGTGAGCTTGATCTTGGACCATTATTCACTACTGAATTCACAAAGCAGTACTTAACCATGCATGCAACAATACCAGGCAACTTAACGCTGCAGAATAATTTATATACAATTTTATATGGAAAATGCTTTACGGGAGCCTCCAGATAAACAAACATTAAGGTAAACGTTTAAATGAATAATACTTGCGAATTAGTTACGTTTCTTAAAAGAAAACCGTTAACAATCTGATCCTTATAGAAAAAAAAAATCGATTTTTGAGATTAATTTTCTGTTTTAAGGTACCGGTATGCTGCTTGATTTTATTAATTTAAAATGTGAACAAAATGACTAAAAATGCATCAGAATCCATCAAAATGGCACCCATTAAAAAAAAGTCTAGCTCAGATACTCCCCGCACCCCATCCCAGAAACTTACCCTTATATAGCAAGACGGTCTTGAGGCATGAATATTTGTATCCTCTTTAGCAGTTTAGAGGCAGAACATATTCTAGGTTAATTGCAGAAATTGTCTATAATTGGAGGGGCAAAGGAATTAATATTTTTTATTTGTATATTTTCCGTCAAATTTGCATCGGGATCGAAATTATGAGTCTAAAATTCTGACGTGTGGCGCGAACAGCAAATTGGACCAGAGGAGCTTGTTGAATTTCCTGAAAAAGCCTTCCATGAAAAGATATGCGTTGGAGTCAGATGCATAAATTGATGGTGTTTTAGACAAAGTATTTTTAAGCCGTGGAAAAAGACTGCTTATCGCCAAATGGTGAATCGGGTAACAAAAATAGATTTACTCTGTTACTGTCTTTGGTAGTGAAAATGCATATAACACTGTATAATGTTATACGTTGAAAATATTTAATAATCTTCTTAAAGTTCTTTACCGCTTGACTTCAAAGTTGAAATTTGTTGGTATGGTTTTCTTTTCACTTTGACATGAAGCATTTAACAGGTCTAGGCACCTCTGTGTTTGGAGGATAGGGTTTATCCTCAGAAAACGAAGGATAGGGGTCTTGCTACCTACCAGACTTTTCAAAACAAAGGGCAGTTAACCCTTAATCAAACAATCAACAATAATTCATGCATATTTTAAAATGATTCATAAACTGTACAATTATATCTCAACCAAAACAAATAAAATCATTCATTTATCTTTTATCAATTTTTCTTATAGGGCTGTATTTTGCAATTAAATACATTTCCCTCTGTATTTCTATTTCATTCTTTTTAAAATTAAAAGAAAATATGAAAATATGAAAAGTAATTTCAAGGTGCCTTTTTGTTTGTTTTTAAAATATAGTGAAAAAATAATAATAAAGCAAAAGAAATTTACTGTGATAAGAGAGTGCAAAAAGTTCCAACTTTAAAAAAAATTTGTAAAAGATCTAGACATAGAATCTCAAATCTACACATACATTCGATGCTTTAATGCACGAACTTTTATTTAAATGTACTTTGGTGCATGCACTTTTCCACTAAAGGTAGGCACAAGAAGTTTGAAAATTGCCTTTGTTATCCTTCAAAATCGGAGGATAAGCTATCCCACAATGCATTTCAATTTTCCATACATGGAGATAATTTGTCCACCATTTTGAATTTTGGCTATCCTATAAAAACGGAGCCCTCTAGACCTGTTTACTGGTAAATTGTTCACATAATATACCTATCCTTTACCAATACTGTACTTTAAAATTCACTGTCTCTGGGTTCAGGTCCATCTTCATTATGGAAATTTAGAAGGTAAACAAATAAATTGTATAATTATAATGAGGAGCTAATCCTCTACCAAAGTTGTAAAATTCTTCAGACCCCATGGTTAACTGAAGCTCAGCTGCCCTTATGAGTTCCAGGGTGGGATTAGTTAGTCATATTATGAGAAACTCTTGATACTCAGTGACAGACACCTTCGGCCTCTTGTATTGGTTTAAGGAGAGGTTCTAAGTGTCACAAAATATTGGCCATGAATATTCTTTTCAAGGGCAGAAACATTTTTTTCCAAGAAGAAAATTTTATAGCTAGGCATTTGACTTGCATAAATTTATTTAAGTTATGACAAATCAGCACTGATATGCAGTAAGCATTTTAACCATTTCTTTTAGACTCAAAATCACTGGAAACAGAAGCAATTATAGTTGCAGAGAGATTTACCAAGATAAAGGTAAAATAAAATGATGCAATGATAAAAAAAAACAACAACTGACAGATAATGCTTTGTTTATACATTTTGTTTGAACTAAGAAACAGAGTTTTTGTACAAATTAAACACACAACTGTGTCTGTATCGTTAATATTTTTATGCCTCACCATGAATATGGCCTATATAGACATATAGTATTTGTCATATCCAATTTTCTCCTTCCATTTGTCCTTCCATCACACTTTGCAATTAGCTCAATGTCAAAGAAACTATTCAAGTTATTTTTATCAAATTCATATGCTGATACATATAGATGAGAGTTATTCAACTGCATCAACATTTTTTGACCTTGACCTTTCCGTTGATCTTGACCTAAGATAAAAAATGTATGTCAGCTCAGTTTCAGAAAAAAACTATTAAAGATATTTTTATCAAACCCATATATTCTGATACATACTGATGAGAGCTATTCAACTTTCCTAACATTTTTAAAAAAAAAATTTTTATGTAATTGCAAAACATATACACCTCTCTCTCCCACTCTCATACCTCTTTGACAAATACACACACATGCATATATAGATAGATAGATAGATAGATATACTTTCTCTAAGGTCTATAATCTAGGGATTGTACCGAATCAAAAGGTTACAATTCTTTATATAGACTATTGTCAGTGCTATTGTTGCTTCATAAAAGAACGTTTCCAATTTTAGAAACAGCAGGTTTATGAATTTTTTTAAAGGCTTAAAATAGAAACACCCAGTTTATAAGACTTTTTATACTTGATCATGTGATATAGTTTGAGCCAATCAGATAGCTGGCAACAATAGAGAAAAATAATAAATATATATGTGCATAAATACCCAATATACAACACAACTTCATTCTTAATATTAAGAGTTACTGATAGACACATTAAAAAGACATTTCTACTTGGACCATCTATTTTTATAAAATGTATTTTCTGACATTTTTTCTTCTAAATTATAGTAATTATATAAATACTTTGAAATATCATTAAAAACAATATTATTGTTTTTTTCTTGATTGTTGAAATAAGTATTTCTTCACAAACAGGATTATCAATTTTATTACCATGTGATCTTTTTCCAGATAACCAAAAATAACCACTAGTTTTCACATTAAATTCAATTCTTTTACCAGACTTGAAAAAACCAATCTGACAATGCTAGCTAAATCATAGAAACCTGTGGACAGTAGAAAAATATATGCTTAATTGATTCTGGTTGTAATTTACATATTGAACAAAGTGGTGTATTTTTAATTTTAGACAAATATAAGTACTTATTTGTTCCTAATATTCTATGAATAATTCTATAATTAAACCACATAAGTCCTGAGTCTTTTGTTATCAATTTAAAGTTTGCATAAACATGTTTCCAATTGAAATTTGACTCGGTAGCCCATTTGTTTTGACATTGCGCATGGTCTTGGTACACATTGACATTACGTTAAAATAACGTTATTAAAGTCATAACGTTGTTACAATGTTTTAAACATTATAGTTGCAAATTTTAGTTGTTTAATGTGATTTTTTTTTTTAATTAAAATAACAGGGCACAAAATTTTCAATGTTTGAATCTTGGATGAAAATATTAAGATTTACACTAAGAAATCTTACAATCTTATAAATAAATTGTAAGATTTTTAATAGGGCTGGGATGATATATCGAGATATCGATAATATCAATTCTGTGTGAGGACGATACACATATCGATGTGTACGAAGAAATACCGATATATTGCAAAAAAAATCTGAATTATGTTTTTCTTTGTTTACTTAATATTTTGGGTGTAATATATGAAATAAATATGCTAAATATAAATATGAAATACATAATAATTAACACCACTTGTGTAAAATAATTTTCTTTTACAACAGATATACAACTTCTTTGAATACATTATTCTTATTTGTGAAGAAATGTTTTGTTCATTTCAATACAAAAAAAGACTTTATAACCATTTCAACATATCGTGATACATATCATATCGTGGCTCAAATATCATGATACGTATCAGTATAGAAAAAGTTGTATCGTCCCAGCCCTAATTTTTAATATAAAATTGACACAGGCATACATATCCTCATACATATCTGTGATTCCTCATTCTATTTCTTTTTTTCTCACTTTGTACTCTCTGTCTTGTAAAGAAAAAAAACATCAAGTAGCTTTCTCTTTCAAATGTTTCTCCATTTTTTTCTATTAAGTCATTTTGAGTTTTCTATTTTTATCAAGCCCCCATGCGCTATGGTTTTTGACACACAAGGTCAGAGAAAATCAAAGAAAATCAGTAGTCCTTTCATGCGCGGTTCCAGGAATTTTTCTCCGAGGGGGGAGGGGATTTACACTAATTCAAAAAATATGACTCTCAACGTTTTTGACAAGCAAAACAATAATTATAAATGAAAATCCCAGGACCCCCCTTCCCAACCTCCCCCGCCTGCCTTTTTTAGCTCACCTGAGCTAAAAGTTCAAGTGAGCTTTTCTGATCACATTTTCTCTGTAGTCCATCTGTCTGTCCGTCCATCCATCCGTCTGTAAACTTTTCTTATTTTCGACTTCTTCTCCAGAACCACTGGGCCAATTTCAATCAAACTTGCCACAAAGCATCCTTGGGTGAAGGGGATTCAAGTTTGTTCAAATAAAGGGCCACGTTCTCATTCAAGGGGAAATAATTAAGAAATAGTGAAAATTTGGTGGCATGTTTTAAAAATCTTCTTCTCAAGAACCAATGGGCTGAAAATGTTGAAACTTATAGGAAATCATCTTTACATAGTGTAGATTCAGATGTGTTCAAATGATGATCCCTGGGAGTAGGGTGGGGTCACAATGGGGGATCAAAGTTTCACATAGGAATATATAGGGGAAAAACTTTAAAAATCTTCTGCTCAAGAACAGCAAAGCTATGATTAGTCATATTGATATGGAAGAATCCTCAGGTAGTGTGGATTCAAGTTTGTTAAAATCATGACCTCCAAGGGTAGGGTGGGGTCACAATGGGGGATCAAAGTTTTACATAGGAATATGTATGAAAAAATCTTTAAAAATCTTCCTTTCACAAACAGCAAAGCATTGTTTAGTCATATTGATATGGAAGCATTCTCAGGTAGTGTAGATTCAAGTTTGTTCAAATGATGACCACAGGGGGTAGGGTAGGGCCACAATGGGGGATCAAAGTTTTCCATAGGAATATATAGGGAAAAAAGATCTTCTCAAGAACAGAAAAGCCATGTTTAGTCACATTGATATGGAAGCATCCTCAGGTAGTGTAGATTCAAGATTGGAAGCATGCACTGTTAGATTCTGACTTTACTTCTTGCATCCTTTCCTGATATTTTGCTTGCCAACTGATGTTGACTGTATCAGGTTTTGACCCTCTTGACCTTCAATTGACAGGATGCAGAGACACTGAGGCAGTTCAGAAGGAACATCATCAGGAGCCACATCAACAGCCATGGAAGCTTATATGGAAGTATTTTTGATTTTTTTCCTTCTCTATCTTTTCTTTCTCCTATACCCCTCCCTACTCTAACATAACTAACCACCATCCTGTCCTCCCCCCCCCCCCCCCCTTAATTCCTCTTCCTGACTTAACTGTCATTGTTTGCTAACTGATTTTTCAACTCATTTTGTTGTAATGATTTTTTTACTTGAATTTCTGTGATTTGCTGCATTGTTTAGAATTTCTACTAATCTTCTGTCAGTTGTATATTTTCAGGGGCTCAGAAGAGGAAGAAAGAAGTAGGATCAAGGGCAGCCAACATCCTGAAGTGAGGAGTAGTCCCTCTCCCATTCAACTGCAGACATGAAGCAGAATGCACGGTAAGATTCGGACTTGTTGCATCCTTTTCTGAGCTTTTGCATGCCAATTGATGTTGGCTGTATCAGGCTTTGACCTCTTGACCTTCAATTGACAGGATGCAGAGATGCTGATGCAGTTCAGAAGGAACATCACCAGGAGCCACATCAAGAGCCATGGAAGCTTATATGGAAGTATTTTTTTGATTTTTTTTCCCTTCCCTCTCTTCTCTTTGTCCTATCCCCCTCCCTATTCTAACATAACTAACCACCCTCCTCCCCTTTCCCCTACATTCCTCTCCCTGACTTAACTGTCATTGTTTGGTAACTGATTTTTCAACTCATTTTGTTGTAATGATTTTTTTTACTTGAATTTCTGTGATTTGCTGCATTGTTTAGAATTTCTACTAATCTTCTGTCAGTTGTATATTTTCAGGGGCTCAGAAGAGGATGAAGGAAGTAGGATCAAGGGCAGCCAACATCCTGAAGTGAGGAGTAGTCCCTCTCCCATTCAACTGCAGACATGAAGCAGAATGCACGGTAAGATTCGGACTTGTTGTCTCCTTTCCTGAGCTTTTGCATGCCAATTGATGTTGGCTGTATCAGGCTTTGACCTCTTGACCTTCAATTGACAGGATGCAGAGATGCTGATGCAGTTCAGAAGGAACATCACCAGGAGCCACATCAAGAGCCATGGAAGCTTATATGGAAGTATTTTTTTGATTTTTTTTCCTTCTCTCTCTTCTCTTTGTCCGATCCCCCTCCCTATTCTAACATAACTAACCACCCTCCTCCCCTTTCCCCCACATTAACTGTCATTGTTTGCTAACTGATTTTTCAACTCATTTTGTTGTAATGATTTTTTTTACTTGAATTTCTGTGATTTGCTGCATTGTTTAGAATTTCTACTAATCTTCTGTCAGTTGTATATTTTCAGGGCCTCAGAAGAGGATGAAGGAAGTAGGATCAAGGGCAGCCAACATCCTGAAGTGAGGAGTAGTCCCTCTCCCATTCAACTGCAGACATGAAGCAGAATGCACGGTAAGATTCGGACTTGTTGCATCCTTTTCTGAGCTTTTGCATGCCAATTGATGTTGGCTGTATCAGGCTTTGACCTCTTGACCTTCAATTGACAGGATGCAGAGATGCTGATGCAGTTCAGAAGGAACATCACCAGGAGCCACATCAAGAGCCATGGAAGCTTATATGGAAGTATTTTTTGATTTTTTTTCCTTCTCTCTCTTCTCTTTGTCCTGTCCCCCTCCCTATTCTAACATAACTAACCACCCTCCTCCCCTTTCCCCCACATTAACTGTCATTGTTTGCTAACTGATTTTTCAACTCATTTTGTTGTAATGATTTTTTTTACTTGAATTTCTGTGATTTGCTGCATTGTTTAGAATTTCTACTAATCTTCTGTCAGTTGTATATTTTCAGGGCCTCAGAAGAGGATGAAGGAAGTAGGATCAAGGGCAGCCAACATCCTGAAGTGAGGAGTAGTCCCTCTCCCATTCAACTGCAGACATGAAGCAGAATGCACGGTAAGATTCGGACTTGTTGCATCCTTTCCTGAGCTTTTGCATGCCAATTGATGTTGGCTGTATCAGGCTTTGACCTCTTGACCTTCAATTGACAGGATGCAGAGATGCTGATGCAGTTCAGAAGGAACATCACCAGGAGCCACATCAAGAGCCATGGAAGCTTATATGGAAGTATTTTTTTGATTTTTTTCCCTTCCCTCTCTTCTCTTTGTCCTATCCCCCTCCCTATTCTAACATAACTAACCACCCTCCTCCCCTTTCCCCTACATTCCTCTCCCTGACTTAACTGTCATTGTTTGCTAACTGATTTTTCAACTCATTTTGTTGTAATGATTTTTTTTACTTGAATTTCTGTGATTTTCTGCATTGTTTAGAATTTCTACTAATCTTCTGTCAGTTGTATATTTTCAGGGCCTCAGAAGAGGATGAAGGAAGTAGGATCAAGGGCAGCCAACATCCTGAAGTGAGGAGTAGTCCCTCTCCCATTCAACTGCAGACATGAAGCAGAATGCACGGTAAGATTCGGACTTGTCGCATCCTTTCCTGAGCTTTTGCATGCCAATTGATGTTGGCTGTATCAGGCTTTGACCTCTTGACCTTCAATTGACAGGATGCAGAGATGCTGATGCAGTTCAGAAGGAACATCACCAGGAGCCACATCAAGAGCCATGGAAGCTTATATGGAAGTATTTTTTGATTTTTTTTCCTTCTCTCTCTTCTCTTTGTCCTGTCCCCCTCCCTATTCTAACATAACTAACCACCCTCCTCCCCTTTCCCCCACATTAACTGTCATTGTTTGCTAACTGATTTTTCAACTCATTTTGTTGTAATGATTTTTTTTACTTGAATTTCTGTGATTTGCTGCATTGTTTAGAATTTCTACTAATCTTCTGTCAGTTGTATATTTTCAGGGGCTCAGAAGAGGAAGAAGGAAGTAGGATCAAGGGCAGCCAACATCCTGAAGTGAGGAGTAGTCCCTCTCCCATTCAACTGCAGACATGAAGCAGAATGCACGGTAAGATTCGGACTTGTTGCATCCTTTCCTGAGCTTTTGCATGCCAATTGATGTTGGCTGTATCAGGCTTTGACCTCTTGACCTTCAATTGGCAGGATGCAGAGATGCTGATGCAGTTCAGAAGGAACATCACCAGGAGCCACATCAAGAGCCATGGAAGCTTATATGGAAGTATTTTTTTGATTTTTTTCCCTTCCCTCTCATCTCTTTGTCCTATCCCCTTCCCTATTCTAACATAACTAACCACCCTCCTCCCCTCTCCCCCACATTAACTGTCATTGTTTGCTAACTGATTTTTCAACTCATTTTGTTGTAATGATTTGTTTTACTTGAATTTCTGTGATTTGCTGCATTGTTTAGAATTTCTACTAATCTTCTGTCAGTTGTATATTTTCAGGGCCTCAGAAGAGGATGAAGGAAGTAGGATCAAGGGCAGCCAACATCCTGAAGTGAGGAGTAGTCCCTCTCCCATTCAACTGCAGACATGAAGCAGAATGCACGGTAAGATTCGGACTTGTTGCATCCTTTTCTGAGCTTTTGCATGCCAATTGATGTTGGCTGTATCAGGCTTTGACCTCTTGACCTTCAATTGACAGGATGCAGAGATGCTGATGCAGTTCAGAAGGAACATCACCAGGAGCCACATCAAGAGCCATGGAAGCTTATATGGAAGTATTTTTTGATTTTTTTTCCTTCTCTCTCTTCTCTTTGTCCTGTCCCCCTCCCTATTCTAACATAACTAACCACCCTCCTCCCCTTTCCCCCACATTAACTGTCATTGTTTACTAACTGATTTTTCAACTCATTTTGTTGTAATGATTTGTTTTACTTGAATTTCTGTGATTTGCTGCATTGTTTAGAATTTCTACTAATCTTCTGTCAGTTGTATATTTTCAGGGCCTCAGAAGAGGATGAAGGAAGTAGGATCAAGGGCAGCCAACATCCTGAAGTGAGGAGTAGTCCCTCTCCCATTCAACTGCAGACATGAAGCAGAATGCACGGTAAGATTCGGACTTGTTGTCTCCTTTCCTGAGCTTTTGCATGCCAATTGATGTTGGCTGTATCAGGCTTTGACCTCTTGACCTTCAATTGACAGGATGCAGAGATGCTGATGCAGTTCAGAAGGAACATCACCAGGAGCCACATCAAGAGCCATGGAAGCTTATATGGAAGTATTTTTTGATTTTTTTTCCTTCTCTCTCTTCTCTTTGTCCTGTCCCCCTCCCTATTCTAACATAACTAACCACCCTCCTCCCCTCTCCCCCACATTAACTGTCATTATTTGCTAACTGATTTTTCAACTCATTTTGTTGTAATGATTTGTTTTACTTGAATTTCTGTGATTTGCTGCATTGTTTAGAATTTCTACTAATCTTCTGTCAGTTGTATATTTTCAGGGCCTCAGAAGAGGATGAAGGAAGTAGGATCAAGGGCAGCCAACATCCTGAAGTGAGGAGTAGTCCCTCTCCCATTCAACTGCAGACATGAAGCAGAATGCACGGTAAGATTCGGACTTGTTGCATCCTTTTCTGAGCTTTTGCATGCCAATTGATGTTGGCTGTATCAGGCTTTGACCTCTTGACCTTCAATTGGCAGGATGCAGAGATGCTGATGCAGTTCAGAAGGAACATCACCAGGAGCCACATCAAGAGCCATGGAAGCTTATATGGAAGTATTTTTTTGATTTTTTTCCCTTCCCTCTCTTCTCTTTGTCCTATCCCCCTCCCTATTCTAACATAACTAACCACCCTCCTCCCCTTTCCCCTACATTCCTCTCCCTGACTTAACTGTCATCGTTTGCTAACTGATTTTTCAACTCATTTTGTTGTAATGATTTTTTTTACTTGAATTTCTGTGATTTGCTGCATTGTTTAGAATTTCTACTAATCTTCTGTCAGTTGTATATTTTCAGGGGCTCAGAAGAGGAAGAAGGAAGTAGGATCAAGGGCAGCCAACATCCTGAAGTGAGGAGTAGTCTTTCTCCCATTCAACTGCAGACATGAAGCAGAATGTACGGTAAGATTCGGACTTGTTGCCTCCTTTTCTGAGCTTTTGCATGCCAATTGATGTTGGCTGTATCAGGCTTTGACCTCTTGACCTTCAATTGACAGGATGCAGAGATGCTGATGCAGTTCAGAAGGAACATCACCAGGAGCCACATCAAGAGCCATGGAAGCTTATATGGAAGTATTTTTTGATTTTTTTTCCTTCTCTCTCTTCTCTTTGTCCTGTCCCCCTCCCTATTCTAACATAACTAACCACCCTCCTCCCCTTTCCCCCACATTAACTGTCATTGTTTACTAACTGATTTTTCAACTCATTTTGTTGTAATGATTTGTTTTACTTGAATTTCTGTGATTTGCTGCATTGTTTAGAATTTCTACTAATCTTCTGTCAGTTGTATATTTTCAAGGCCTCAGAAGAGGATGAAGGAAGTAGGATCAAGGGCAGCCAACATCCTGAAGTGAGGAGTAGTCCCTCTCCCATTCAACTGCAGACATGAAGCAGAATGCACGGTAAGATTCGGACTTGTTGTCTCCTTTCCTGAGCTTTTGCATGCCAATTGATGTTGGCTGTATCAGGCTTTGACCTCTTGACCTTCAATTGACAGGATGCAGAGATGCTGATGCAGTTCAGAAGGAACATCACCAGGAGCCACATCAAGAGCCATGGAAGCTTATATGGAAGTATTTTTTGATTTTTTTTCCTTCTCTCTCTTCTCTTTGTCCTGTCCCCCTCCCTATTCTAACATAACTAACCACCCTCCTCCCCTCTCCCCCACATTAACTGTCATTGTTTGCTAACTGATTTTTCAACTCATTTTGTTGTAATGATTTGTTTTACTTGAATTTCTGTGATTTGCTGCATTGTTTAGAATTTCTACTAATCTTCTGTCAGTTGTATATTTTCAGGGCCTCAGAAGAGGATGAAGGAAGTAGGATCAAGGGCAGCCAACATCCTGAAGTGAGGAGTAGTCCCTCTCCCATTCAACTGCAGACATGAAGCAGAATGCACGGTAAGATTCGGACTTGTTGCATCCTTTTCTGAGCTTTTGCATGCCAATTGATGTTGGCTGTATCAGGCTTTGACCTCTTGACCTTCAATTGACAGGATGCAGAGATGCTGATGCAGTTCAGAAGGAACATCACCAGGAGCCACATCAAGAGCCATGGAAGCTTATATGGAAGTATTTTTTTGATTTTTTTCCCTTCCCTCTCTTCTCTTTGTCCTATCCCCCTCCCTATTCTAACATAACTAACCACCCTCCTCCCCTTTCCCCTACATTCCTCTCCCTGACTTAACTGTCATCGTTTACTAACTGATTTTTCAACTCATTTTGTTGTAATGATTTTTTTTACTTGAATTTCTGTGATTTGCTGCATTGTTTAGAATTTCTACTAATCTTCTGTCAGTTGTATATTTTCAGGGGCTCAGAAGAGGAAGAAGGAAGTAGGATCAAGGGCAGCCAACATCCTGAAGTGAGGAGTAGTCTTTCTCCCGTTCAACTGCAGACATGAAGCAGAATGCACGGTAAGATTCGGACTTGTTGCCTCCTTTCCTGAGCTTTTGCATGCCAATTGATGTTGGCTGTATCAGGCTTTGACCTCTTGACCTTCAATTGACAGGATGCAGAGATGCTGATGCAGTTCAGAAGGAACATCACCAGGAGCCACATCAAGAGCCATGGAAGCTTATATGGAAGTATTTTTTTGATTTTTTTTCCTTCTCTCTCTTCTCTTTGTCCTGTCCCCCTCCCTATTCTAACATAACTAACCACCTTCCTCCCCTTTCCCCCACATTAACTGTCATTGTTTACTAACTGATTTTTCAACTCATTTTGTTGTAATGATTTTTTTTACTTGAATTTCTGTGATTTGCTGCATTGTTTAGAATTTCTACTAATCTTCTGTCAGTTGTATATTTTCAGGGCCTCAGAAGAGGATGAAGGAAGTAGGATCAAGGGCAGCCAACATCCTGAAGTGAGGAGTAGTCCCTCTCCCATTCAACTGCAGACATGAAGCAGAATGCACGGTAAGATTCGGACTTGTTGCATCCTTTCCTGAGCTTTTGCATGCCAATTGATGTTGGCTGTATCAGGCTTTGACCTCTTGACCTTCAATTGACAGGATGCAGAGATGCTGATGCAGTTCAGAAGGAACATCACCAGGAGCCACATCAAGAGCCATGGAAGCTTATATGGAAGTATTTTTTTGATTTTTTTCCCTTCCCTCTCTTCTCTTTGTCCTATCCCCCTCCCTATTCTAACATAACTAACCACCCTCCTCCCCTTTCCCCTACATTCCTCTCCCTGACTTAACTGTCATCGTTTGCTAACTGATTTTTCAACTCATTTTGTTGTAATGATTTTTTTTACTTGAATTTCTGTGATTTGCTGCATTGTTTAGAATTTCTACTAATCTTCTGTCAGTTGTATATTTTCAGGGCCTCAGAAGAGGATGAAGGAAGTAGGATCAAGGGCAGCCAACATCCTGAAGTGAGGAGTAGTCTTTCTCCCATTCAACTGCAGACATGAAGCAGAATGCACGGTAAGATTCGGACTTGTTGTCTCCTTTCCTGAGCTTTTGCATGCCAATTGATGTTGGCTGTATCAGGCTTTGACCTCTTGACCTTCAATTGACAGGATGCAGAGATGCTGATGCAGTTCAGAAGGAACATCACCAGGAGCCACATCAAGAGCCATGGAAGCTTATATGGAAGTATTTTTTGATTTTTTTTCCTTCTCTCTCTTCTCTTTGTCCTGTCCCCCTCCCTATTCTAACATAACTAACCACCCTCCTCCCCTCTCCCCCACATTAACTGTCATTGTTTGCTAACTGATTTTTCAACTCATTTTGTTGTAATGATTTGTTTTACTTGAATTTCTGTGATTTGCTGCATTGTTTAGAATTTCTACTAATCTTCTGTCAGTTGTATATTTTCAGGGGCTCAGAAGAGGATGAAGGAAGTAGGATCAAGGGCAGCCAACATCCTGAAGTGAGGAGTAGTCCCTCTCCCATTCAACTGCAGACATGAAGCAGAATGCACGGTAAGATTCGGACTTGTTGCCTCCTTTCCTGAGCTTTTGCATGCCAATTGATGTTGGCTGTATCAGGCTTTGACCTCTTGACCTTCAATTGACAGGATGCAGAGATGCTGATGCAGTTCAGAAGGAACATCACCAGGAGCCACATCAAGAGCCATGGAAGCTTATATGGAAGTATTTTTTTGATTTTTTTCCCTTCCCTCTCTTCTCTTTGTCCTATCCCCCTCCCTATTCTAACATAACTAACCACCCTCCTCCCCTTTCCCCTACATTCCTCTCCCTGACTTAACTGTCATCGTTTGCTAACTGATTTTTCAACTCATTTTGTTGTAATGATTTTTTTTACTTGAATTTCTGTGATTTGCTGCATTGTTTAGAATTTCTACTAATCTTCTGTCAGTTGTATATTTTCAGGGCCTCAGAAGAGGATGAAGGAAGTAGGATCAAGGGCAGCCAACATCCTGAAGTGAGGAGTAGTCTTTCTCCCATTCAACTGCAGACATGAAGCAGAATGCACGGTAAGATTCGGACTTGTTGTCTCCTTTCCTGAGCTTTTGCATGCCAATTGATGTTGGCTGTATCAGGCTTTGACCTCTTGACCTTCAATTGACAGGATGCAGAGATGCTGATGCAGTTCAGAAGGAACATCACCAGGAGCCACATCAAGAGCCATGGAAGCTTATATGGAAGTATTTTTTGATTTTTTTTCCTTCTCTCTCTTCTCTTTGTCCTGTCCCCCTCCCTATTCTAACATAACTAACCACCCTCCTCCCCTTTCCCCCACATTAACTGTCATTGTTTGCTAACTGATTTTTCAACTCATTTTGTTGTAATGATTTTTTTTACTTGAATTTCTGTGATTTGCTGCATTGTTTAGAATTTCTACTAATCTTCTGTCAGTTGTATATTTTCAGGGCCTCAGAAGAGGATGAAGGAAGTAGGATCAAGGGCAGCCAACATCCTGAAGTGAGGAGTAGTCCCTCTCCCATTCAACTGCAGACATGAAGCAGAATGCACGGTAAGATTCGGACTTGTTGCCTCCTTTCCTGAGCTTTTGCATGCCAATTGATGTTGGCTGTATCAGGCTTTGACCTCTTGACCTTCAATTGACAGGATGCAGAGATGCTGATGCAGTTCAGAAGGAACATCACCAGGAGCCACATCAAGAGCCATGGAAGCTTATATGGAAGTATTTTTTTGATTTTTTTCCCTTCCCTCTCTTCTCTTTGTCCTATCCCCCTCCCTATTCTAACATAACTAACCACCCTCCTCCCCTTTCCCCTACATTCCTCTCCCTGACTTAACTGTCATTGTTTGCTAACTGATTTTTCAACTCATTTTGTTGTAATGATTTTTTTTACTTGAATTTCTGTGATTTTCTGCATTGTTTAGAATTTCTACTAATCTTCTGTCAGTTGTATATTTTCAGGGGCTCAGAAGAGGAAGAAGGAAGTAGGATCAAGGGCAGCCAACATCCTGAAGTGAGGAGTAGTCCCTCTCCCATTCAACTGCAGACATGAAGCAGAATGCACGGTAAGATTCGGACTTGTTGCATCCTTTCCTGAGCTTTTGCATGCCAATTGATGTTGGCTGTATCAGGCTTTGACCTCTTGACCTTCAATTGACAGGATGCAGAGATGCTGATGCAGTTCAGAAGGAACATCACCAGGAGCCACATCAAGAGCCATGGAAGCTTATATGGAAGTATTTTTTGATTTTTTTCCCTTCCCTCTCTTCTCTTTGTCCTATCCCCCTCCCTATTCTAACATAACTAACCACCCTCCTCCCCTTTCCCCTACATTCCTCTCCCTGACTTAACTGTTATTGTTTGCTAACTGATTTTTCAACTCATTTTGTTGTAATGATTTTTTTTACTTGAATTTCTGTGATTTGCTGCATTGTTTAGAATTTCTACTAATCTTCTGTCAGTTGTATATTTTCAGGGCCTCAGAAGAGGATGAAGGAAGTAGGATCAAGGGCAGCCAACATCCTGAAGTGAGGAGTAGTCCCTCTCCCATTCAACTGCAGACATGAAGCAGAATGCACGGTAAGATTCGGACTTGTTGCCTCCTTTCCTGAGCTTTTGCATGCCAATTGATGTTGGCTGTATCAGGCTTTGACCTCTTGACCTTCAATTGACAGGATGCAGAGATGCTGATGCAGTTCAGAAGGAACATCACCAGGAGCCACATCAAGAGCCATGGAAGCTTATATGGAAGTATTTTTTTGATTTTTTTCCCTTCCCTCTCTTCTCTTTGTCCTATCCCCCTCCCTATTCTAACATAACTAACCACCCTCCTCCCCTTTCCCCTACATTCCTCTCCCTGACTTAACTGTCATTGTTTGCTAACTGATTTTTCAACTCATTTTGTTGTAATGATTTTTTTTACTTGAATTTCTGTGATTTGCTGCATTGTTTAGAATTTCTACTAATCTTCTGTCAGTTGTATATTTTCAGGGGCTCAGAAGAGGAAGAAGGAAGTAGGATCAAGGGCAGCCAACATCCTGAAGTGAGGAGTAGTCCCTCTCCCATTCAACTGCAGACATGAAGCAGAATGCACGGTAAGATTCGGACTTGTTGCATCCTTTCCTGAGCTTTTGCATGCCAATTGATGTTGGCTGTATCAGGCTTTGACCTCTTGACCTTCAATTGACAGGATGCAGAGATGCTGATGCAGTTCAGAAGGAACATCACCAGGAGCCACATCAAGAGCCATGGAAGCTTATATGGAAGTATTTTTTGATTTTTTTCCCTTCCCTCTCTTCTCTTTGTCCTATCCCCCTCCCTATTCTAACATAACTAACCACCCTCCTCCCCTTTCCCCTACATTCCTCTCCCTGACTTAACTGTTATTGTTTGCTAACTGATTTTTCAACTCATTTTGTTGTAATGATTTTTTTTACTTGAATTTCTGTGATTTGCTGCATTGTTTAGAATTTCTACTAATCTTCTGTCAGTTGTATATTTTCAGGGCCTCAGAAGAGGATGAAGGAAGTAGGATCAAGGGCAGCCAACATCCTGAAGTGAGGAGTAGTCCCTCTCCCATTCAACTGCAGACATGAAGCAGAATGCACGGTAAGATTCGGACTTGTTGCCTCCTTTCCTGAGCTTTTGCATGCCAATTGATGTTGGCTGTATCAGGCTTTGACCTCTTGACCTTCAATTGACAGGATGCAGAGATGCTGATGCAGTTCAGAAGGAACATCACCAGGAGCCACATCAAGAGCCATGGAAGCTTATATGGAAGTATTTTTTTGATTTTTTTCCCTTCCCTCTCTTCTCTTTGTCCTATCCCCCTCCCTATTCTAACATAACTAACCACCCTCCTCCCCTTTCCCCTACATTCCTCTCCCTGACTTTACTGTCATTGTTTGCTAACTGATTTTCCAACTCATTTTGTTGTAATGATTTTTTTTACTTGAATTTCTGTGATTTGCTGCATTGTTTAGAATTTCTACTAATCTTCTGTCAGTTGTATATTTTCAGGGGCTCAGAAGAGGATGAAGGAAGTAGGATCAAGGGCAGCCAACATCCTGAAGTGAGGAGTAGTCCCTCTCCCATTCAACTGCAGACATGAAGCAGAATGCACGGTAAGATTCGAACTTGTTGCATCCTTTTTTTAGCTTTTGCATGCCAATTGATGTTGGCTGTATCAGGCTTTGACCTCTTGACCTTCAATTGACAGGATGCAGAGATGCTGATGCAGTTCAGAAGGAACATCACCAGGAGCCACATCAAGAGCCATGGAAGCTTATATGGAAGTATTTTTTGATTTTTTTCCCTTCCCTCTCTTCTCTTTGTCCTATCCCCCTCCCTATTCTAACATAACTAACCACCCTCCTCCCCTTTCCCCCACATTAACTGTCATTGTTCACTAACTGATTTTTCAACTCATTTTGTTGTAATGGTTTTTTTTACTTGAATTTCTGTGATTTGCTGCATTGTTTAGAATTTCTACTAATCTTCTGTCAGTTGTATATTTTCAGGGCCTCAGAAGAGGAAGAAGGAAGTAGGATCAAGGGCAGCCAACATCCTGAAGTGAGGAGTAGTCCCTCTCCCATTCAACTGCAGACATGAAGCAGAATGCACGGTAAGATTCGGACTTGTTGTCTCCTTTCCTGAGCTTTTGCATGCCAATTGATGTTGGCTGTATCAGGCTTTGACCTCTTGACCTTCAATTGACAGGATGCAGAGATGCTGATGCAGTTCAGAAGGAACATCACCAGGAGCCACATCAAGAGCCATGGAAGCTTATATGGAAGTATTTTTTGATTTTTTTTCCTTCTCTCTCTTCTCTTTGTCCTGTCCCCCTCCCTATTCTAACATAACTAACCACCCTCCTCCCCTTTCCCCCACATTAACTGTCATTGTTTGCTAACTGATTTTTCAACTCATTTTGTTGTAATGATTTTTTTTACTTGAATTTCTGTGATTTGCTGTATTGTTTAGAATTTCTACTAATCTTCTGTCAGTTGTATATTTTCAGGGCCTCAGAAGAGGATGAAGGAAGTAGGATCAAGGGCAGCCAACATCCTGAAGTGAGGAGTAGTCCCTCTCCCATTCAACTGCAGACATGAAGCAGAATGCACGGTAAGATTCGGACTTGTTGTCTCCTTTTCTGAGCTTTTGCATGCCAATTGATGTTGGCTGTATCAGGCTTTGACCTCTTGACCTTCAATTGACAGGATGCAGAGATGCTGATGCAGTTCAGAAGGAACATCACCAGGAGCCACATCAAGAGCCATGGAAGCTTATATGGAAGTATTTTTTTGATTTTTTTCCCTTCCCTCTCTTCTCTTTGTCCTATCCCCCTCCCTATTCTAACATAACTAACCACCCTCCTCCCCTTTCCCCTACATCCTCTCCCTGACTTAACTGTCGTTGTTTGCTAACTGATTTTTCAACTCATTTTGTTGTAATGATTTTTTTTACTTGAATTTCTGTGATTTGCTGCATTGTTTAGAATTTCTACTAATCTTCTGTCAGTTGTATATTTTCAGGGGCTCAGAAGAGGAAGAAGGAAGTAGGATCAAGGGCAGCCAACATCCTGAAGTGAGGAGTAGTCCCTCTCCCATTCAACTGCAGACATGAAGCAGAATGCACGGTAAGATTCGGACTTGTTGCATCCTTTTCTTAGCTTTTGCATGCCAATTGATGTTGGCTGTATCAGGCTTTGACCTCTTGACCTTCAATTGACAGGATGCAGAGATGCTGATGCAGTTCAGAAGGAACATCACCAGGAGCCACATCAAGAGCCATGGAAGCTTATATGGAAGTATTTTTTGATTTTTTTCCCTTCCCTCTCTTCTCTTTGTCCTATCCCCCTCCCTATTCTAACATAACTAACCACCCTCCTCCCCTTTCCCCTACATTCCTCTCCCTGACTTAACTGTTATTGTTTGCTAACTGATTTTTCAACTCATTTTGTTGTAATGATTTTTTTTACTTGAATTTCTGTGATTTGCTGCATTGTTTAGAATTTCTACTAATCTTCTGTCAGTTGTATATTTTCAGGGGCTCAGAAGAGGAAGAAGGAAGTAGGATCAAGGGCAGCCAACATCCTGAAGTGAGGAGTAGTCCCTCTCCCATTCAACTGCAGACATGAAGCAGAATGCACGGTAAGATTCGGACTTGTTGCCTCCTTTTCTTAGCTTTTGCATGCCAATTGATGTTGGCTGTATCAGGCTTTGACCTCTTGACCTTCAATTGACAGGATGCAGAGATGCTGATGCAGTTCAGAAGGAACATCACCAGGAGCCACATCAAGAGCCATGGAAGCTTATATGGAAGTATTTTTTGATTTTTTTCCCTTCCCTCTCTTCTCTTTGTCCTATCCCCCTCCCTATTCTAACATAACTAACCACCCTCCTCCCCTTTCCCCTACATTCCTCTCCCTGACTTAACTGTTATTGTTTGCTAACTGATTTTTCAACTCATTTTGTTGTAATGATTTTTTTTACTTGAATTTCTGTGATTTGCTGCATTGTTTAGAATTTCTACTAATCTTCTGTCAGTTGTATATTTTCAGGGGCTCAGAAGAGGATGAAGGAAGTAGGATCAAGGGCAGCCAACATCCTGAAGTGAGGAGTAGTCTCTCTCCCATTCAACTGCAGACATGAAGCAGAATGCACGGTAAGATTCGGACTTGTTGCATCCTTTTCTGAGCTTTTGCATGCCAATTGATGTTGGCTGTATCAGGCTTTGACCTCTTGACCTTCAATTGACAGGATGCAGAGATGCTGATGCAGTTCAGAAGGAACATCACCAGGAGCCACATCAAGAGCCATGGAAGCTTATATGGAAGTATTTTTTGATTTTTTTTCCTTCTCTCTCTTCTCTTTGTCCTGTCCCCCTCCCTATTCTAACATAACTAACCACCCTCCTCCCCTTTCCCCCACATTAACTGTCATTGTTTACTAACTGATTTTTCAACTCATTTTGTTGTAATGATTTTTTTTACTTGAATTTCTGTGATTTGCTGCATTGTTTAGAATTTCTACTAATCTTCTGTCAGTTGTATATTTTCAGGGCCTCAGAAGAGGATGAAGGAAGTAGGATCAAGGGCAGCCAACATCCTGAAGTGAGGAGTAGTCCCTCTCCCATTCAACTGCAGACATGAAGCAGAATGCACGGTAAGATTCGGACTTGTTGTCTCCTTTCCTGAGCTTTTGCATGCCAATTGATGTTGGCTGTATCAGGCTTTGACCTCTTGACCTTCAATTGACAGGATGCAGAGATGCTGATGCAGTTCAGAAGGAACATCACCAGGAGCCACATCAAGAGCCATGGAAGCTTATATGGAAGTATTTTTTGATTTTTTTTCCTTCTCTCTCTTCTCTTTGTCCTGTCCCCCTCCCTATTCTAACATAACTAACCACCCTCCTCCCCTTTCCCCCACATTAACTGTCATTGTTTACTAACTGATTTTTCAACTCATTTTGTTGTAATGATTTTTTTTACTTGAATTTCTGTGATTTGCTGCATTGTTTAGAATTTCTACTAATCTTCTGTCAGTTGTATATTTTCAGGGCCTCAGAAGAGGATGAAGGAAGTAGGATCAAGGGCAGCCAACATCCTGAAGTGAGGAGTAGTCCCTCTCCCATTCAACTACAGACATGAAGCAGAATGCACGGTAAGATTCGGACTTGTTGTCTCCTTTCCTGAGCTTTTGCATGCCAATTGATGTTGGCTGTATCAGGCTTTGACCTCTTGACCTTCAATTGACAGGATGCAGAGATGCTGATGCAGTTCAGAAGGAACATCACCAGGAGCCACATCAAGAGCCATGGAAGCTTATATGGAAGTATTTTTTGATTTTTTTTCCTTCTCTCTCTTCTCTTTGTCCTGTCCCCCTCCCTATTCTAACATAACTAACCACCCTCCTCCCCTTTCCCCCACATTAACTGTCATTGTTTACTAACTGATTTTTCAACTCATTTTGTTGTAATGATTTTTTTTACTTGAATTTCTGTGATTTGCTGCATTGTTTAGAATTTCTACTAATCTTCTGTCAGTTGTATATTTTCAGGGCCTCAGAAGAGGATGAAGGAAGTAGGATCAAGGGCAGCCAACATCCTGAAGTGAGGAGTAGTCCCTCTCCCATTCAACTGCAGACATGAAGCAGAATGCACGGTAAGATTCGGACTTGTTGCATCCTTTTCTGAGCTTTTGCATGCCAATTGATGTTGGCTGTATCAGGCTTTGACCTCTTGACCTTCAATTGACAGGATGCAGAGATGCTGATGCAGTTCAGAAGGAACATCACCAGGAGCCACATCAAGAGCCATGGAAGCTTATATGGAAGTATTTTTTTGATTTTTTTCCCTTCCCTCTCTTCTCTTTGTCCTATCCCCCTCCCTATTCTAACATAACTAACCACCCTCCTCCCCTTTCCCCTACATTCCTCTCCCTGACTTAACTGTCATCGTTTGCTAACTGATTTTTCAACTCATTTTGTTGTAATGATTTTTTTTACTTGAATTTCTGTGATTTGCTGCATTGTTTAGAATTTCTACTAATCTTCTGTCAGTTGTATATTTTCAGGGGCTCAGAAGAGGAAGAAGGAAGTAGGATCAAGGGCACTCAACATCCTGAAGTGAGGAGTAGTCTTTCTCCCATTCAACTGCAGACATGAAGCAGAATGCACGGTAAGATTCGGACTTGTTGCATCCTTTTCTGAGCTTTTGCATGCCAATTGATGTTGGCTGTATCAGGCTTTGACCTCTTGACCTTCAATTGACAGGATGCAGAGATGCTGATGCAGTTCAGAAGGAACATCACCAGGAGCCACATCAAGAGCCATGGAAGCTTATATGGAAGTATTTTTTGATTTTTTTCCCTTCCCTCTCTTCTCTTTGTCCTATCCCCCTCCCTATTCTAACATAACTAACCACCCTCCTCCCCTTTCCCCTACATTCCTCTCCCTGACTTAACTGTTATTGTTTGCTAACTGATTTTTCAACTCATTTTGTTGTAATGATTTTTTTTACTTGAATTTCTGTGATTTGCTGCATTGTTTAGAATTTCTACTAATCTTCTGTCAGTTGTATATTTTCAGGGGCTCAGAAGAGGATGAAGGAAGTAGGATCAAGGGCAGCCAACATCCTGAAGTGAGGAGTAGTCCCTCTCCCATTCAACTGCAGACATGAAGCAGAATGCACGGTAAGATTCGGACTTGTTGCATCCTTTTCTGAGCTTTTGCATGCCAATTGATGTTGGCTGTATCAGGCTTTGACCTCTTGACCTTCAATTGACAGGATGCAGAGATGCTGATGCAGTTCAGAAGGAACATCACCAGGAGCCACATCAAGAGCCATGGAAGCTTATATGGAAGTATTTTTTTGATTTTTTTTCCTTCTCTCTCTTCTCTTTGTCCTGTCCCCCTCCCTATTCTAACATAACTAACCACCCTCCTCCCCTTTCCCCCACATTAACTGTCATTGTTTACTAACTGATTTTTCAACTCATTTTGTTGTAATGATTTTTTTTACTTGAATTTCTGTGATTTGCTGCATTGTTTAGAATTTCTACTAATCTTCTGTCAGTTGTGTATTTTCAGGGCCTCAGAAGAGGATGAAGGAAGTAGGATCAAGGGCAGCCAACATCCTGAAGTGAGGAGTAGTCCCTCTCCCATTCAACTGCAGACATGAAGCAGAATGCACGGTAAGATTCGGACTTGTTGCATCCTTTCCTGAGCTTTTGCATGCCAATTGATGTTGGCTGTATCAGGCTTTGACCTCTTGACCTTCAATTGACAGGATGCAGAGATGCTGATGCAGTTCAGAAGGAACATCACCAGGAGCCACATCAAGAGCCATGGAAGCTTATATGGAAGTATTTTTTGATTTTTTTTCCTTCTCTCTCTTCTCTTTGTCCTGTCCCCCTCCCTATTCTAACATAACTAACCACACTCCTCCCCTTTCCCCCACATTAACTGTCATTGTTTGCTAACTGATTTTTCAACTCATTTTGTTGTAATGATTTTTTTTACTTGAATTTCTGTGATTTGCTGCATTGTTTAGAATTTCTACTAATCTTCTGTCAGTTGTATATTTTCAGGGCCTCAGAAGAGGATGAAGGAAGTAGGATCAAGGGCAGCCAACATCCTGAAGTGAGGAGTAGTCCCTCTCCCATTCAACTGCAGACATGAAGCAGAATGCACGGTAAGATTCGGACTTGTTGCATCCTTTCCTGAGCTTTTGCATGCCAATTGATGTTGGCTGTATCAGGCTTTGACCTCTTGACCTTCAATTGACAGGATGCAGAGATGCTGATGCAGTTCAGAAGGAACATCACCAGGAGCCACATCAAGAGCCATGGAAGCTTATATGGAAGTATTTTTTTGATTTTTTTCCCTTCCCTCTCTTCTCTTTGTCCTATCCCCCTCCCTATTCTAACATAACTAACCACCCTCCTCCCCTTTCCCCTACATTCCTCTCCCTGACTTAACTGTCATCGTTTGCTAACTGATTTTTCAACTCATTTTGTTGTAATGATTTTTTTTACTTGAATTTCTGTGATTTGCTGCATTGTTTAGAATTTCTACTAATCTTCTGTCAGTTGTATATTTTCAGGGCCTCAGAAGAGGATGAAGGAAGTAGGATCAAGGGCAGCCAACATCCTGAAGTGAGGAGTAGTCTTTCTCCCATTCAACTGCAGACATGAAGCAGAATGCACGGTAAGATTCGGACTTGTTGCATCCTTTTCTGAGCTTTTGCATGCCAATTGATGTTGGCTGTATCAGGCTTTGACCTCTTGACCTTCAATTGACAGGATGCAGAGATGCTGATGCAGTTCAGAAGGAACATCACCAGGAGCCACATCAAGAGCCATGGAAGCTTATATGGAAGTATTTTTTTGATTTTTTTTCCTTCTCTCTCTTCTCTTTGTCCTGTCCCCCTCCCTATTCTAACATAACTAACCACCCTCCTCCCCTTTCCCCCACATTAACTGTCATTGTTTACTAACTGATTTTTCAACTCATTTTGTTGTAATGATTTTTTTTACTTGAATTTCTGTGATTTGCTGCATTGTTTAGAATTTCTACTAATCTTCTGTCAGTTGTATATTTTCAGGGCCTCAGAAGAGGATGAAGGAAGTAGGATCAAGGGCAGCCAACATCCTGAAGTGAGGAGTAGTCCCTCTCCCATTCAACTACAGACATGAAGCAGAATGCACGGTAAGATTCGGACTTGTTGCATCCTTTCCTGAGCTTTTGCATGCCAATTGATGTTGGCTGTATCAGGCTTTGACCTCTTGACCTTCAATTGACAGGATGCAGAGATGCTGATGCAGTTCAGAAGGAACATCACCAGGAGCCACATCAAGAGCCATGGAAGCTTATATGGAAGTATTTTTTTGATTTTTTTCCCTTCCCTCTCTTCTCTTTGTCCTATCCCCCTCCCTATTCTAACATAACTAACCACCCTCCTCCCCTTTCCCCTACATTCCTCTCCCTGACTTAACTGTCATTGTTTGGTAACTGATTTTTCAACTCATTTTGTTGTAATGATTTTTTTTACTTGAATTTCTGTGATTTGCTGCATTGTTTAGAATTTCTACTAATCTTCTGTCAGTTGTATATTTTCAGGGGCTCAGAAGAGGATGAAGGAAGTAGGATCAAGGGCAGCCAACATCCTGAAGTGAGGAGTAGTCCCTCTCCCATTCAACTGCAGACATGAAGCAGAATGCACGGAAAGATTCGGACTTGTTGCATCCTTTCCTGAGCTTTTGCATGCCAATTGATGTTGGCTGTATCAGGCTTTGACCTCTTGACCTTCAATTGACAGGATGCAGAGATGCTGATGCAGTTCAGAAGGAACATCACCAGGAGCCACATCAAGAGCCATGGAAGCTTATATGGAAGTATTTTTTTGATTTTTTTCCCTTCCCTCTCTTCTCTTTGTCCTATCCCCCTCCCTATTCTAACATAACTAACCACCCTCCTCCCCTTTCCCCTACATTCCTCTCCCTGACTTAACTGTCATTGTTTGCTAACTGATTTTTCAACTCATTTTGTTGTAATGATTTTTTTTACTTGAATTTCTGTGATTTGCTGCATTGTTTAGAATTTCTACTAATCTTCTGTCAGTTGTATATTTTCAGGGCCTCAGAAGAGGAAGAAGGAAGTAGGATCAAGGGCAGCCAACATCCTGAAGTGAGGAGTAGTCCCTCTCCCATTCAACTGCAGACATGAAGCAGAATGCACGGTAAGATTCGGACTTGTTGCATCCTTTTCTGAGCTTTTGCATGCCAATTGATGTTGGCTGTATCAGGCTTTGACCTCTTGACCTTCAATTGACAGGATGCAGAGATGCTGATGCACTTCAGAAGGAACATCACCAGGAGCCACATCAAGAGCCATGGAAGCTTATATGGAAGTATTTTTTGATTTTTTTTCCTTCTCTCTCTTCTCTTTGTCCTGTCCCCCTCCCTATTCTAACATAACTAACCACCCTCCTCCCCTTTCCCCCACATTAACTGTCATTGTTTACTAACTGATTTTTCAACTCATTTTGTTGTAATGATTTTTTTTACTTGAATTTCTGTGATTTGCTGCATTGTTTAGAATTTCTACTAATCTTCTGTCAGTTGTATATTTTCAGGGCCTCAGAAGAGGATGAAGGAAGTAGGATCAAGGGCAGCCAACATCCTGAAGTGAGGAGTAGTCCCTCTCCCATTCAACTGCAGACATGAAGCAGAATGCACGGTAAGATTCGGACTTGTTGTCTCCTTTCCTGAGCTTTTGCATGCCAATTGATGTTGGCTGTATCAGGCTTTGACCTCTTGACCTTCAATTGACAGGATGCAGAGATGCTGATGCAGTTCAGAAGGAACATCACCAGGAGCCACATCAAGAGCCATGGAAGCTTATATGGAAGTATTTTTTGATTTTTTTTCCTTCTCTCTCTTCTCTTTGTCCTGTCCCCCTCCCTATTCTAACATAACTAACCACCCTCCTCCCCTTTCCCCCACATTAACTGTCATTGTTTACTAACTGATTTTTCAACTCATTTTGTTGTAATGATTTTTTTTACTTGAATTTCTGTGATTTGCTGCATTGTTTAGAATTTCTACTAATCTTCTGTCAGTTGTATATTTTCAGGGCCTCAGAAGAGGATGAAGGAAGTAGGATCAAGGGCAGCCAACATCCTGAAGTGAGGAGTAGTCCCTCTCCCATTCAACTGCAGACATGAAGCAGAATGCACGGTAAGATTCGGACTTGTTGTCTCCTTTCCTGAGCTTTTGCATGCCAATTGATGTTGGCTGTATCAGGCTTTGACCTCTTGACCTTCAATTGACAGGATGCAGAGATGCTGATGCAGTTCAGAAGGAACATCACCAGGAGCCACATCAAGAGCCATGGAAGCTTATATGGAAGTATTTTTTGATTTTTTTTCCTTCTCTCTCTTCTCTTTGTCCTGTCCCCCTCCCTATTCTAACATAACTAACCACCCTCCTCCCCTTTCCCCCACATTAACTGTCATTGTTTACTAACTGATTTTTCAACTCATTTTGTTGTAATGATTTTTTTTACTTGAATTTCTGTGATTTGCTGCATTGTTTAGAATTTCTACTAATCTTCTGTCAGTTGTATATTTTCAGGGGCTCAGAAGAGGATGAAGGAAGTAGGATCAAGGGCAGCCAACATCCTGAAGTGAGGAGTAGTCCCTCTCCCATTCAACTGCAGACATGAAGCAGAATGCACGGTAAGATTCGGACTTGTTGCATCCTTTTCTGAGCTTTTGCATGCCAATTGATGTTGGCTGTATCAGGCTTTGACCTCTTGACCTTCAATTGACAGGATGCAGAGATGCTGATGCAGTTCAGAAGGAACATCACCAGGAGCCACATCAAGAGCCATGGAAGCTTATATGGAAGTATTTTTTTGATTTTTTTCCCTTCCCTCTCTTCTCTTTGTCCTATCCCCCTCCCTATTCTAACATAACTAACCACCCTCCTCCCCTTTCCCCTACATTCCTCTCCCTGACTTAACTGTCATCGTTTGCTAACTGATTTTTCAACTCATTTTGTTGTAATGATTTTTTTTACTTGAATTTCTGTGATTTGCTGCATTGTTTAGAATTTCTACTAATCTTCTGTCAGTTGTATATTTTCAGGGGCTCAGAAGAGGAAGAAGGAAGTAGGATCAAGGGCACTCAACATCCTGAAGTGAGGAGTAGTCTTTCTCCCATTCAACTGCAGACATGAAGCAGAATGCACGGTAAGATTCGGACTTGTTGCATCCTTTTCTGAGCTTTTGCATGCCAATTGATGTTGGCTGTATCAGGCTTTGACCTCTTGACCTTCAATTGACAGGATGCAGAGATGCTGATGCAGTTCAGAAGGAACATCACCAGGAGCCACATCAAGAGCCATGGAAGCTTATATGGAAGTATTTTTTGATTTTTTTCCCTTCCCTCTCTTCTCTTTGTCCTATCCCCCTCCCTATTCTAACATAACTAACCACCCTCCTCCCCTTTCCCCTACATTCCTCTCCCTGACTTAACTGTTATTGTTTGCTAACTGATTTTTCAACTCATTTTGTTGTAATGATTTTTTTTACTTGAATTTCTGTGATTTGCTGCATTGTTTAGAATTTCTACTAATCTTCTGTCAGTTGTATATTTTCAGGGGCTCAGAAGAGGATGAAGGAAGTAGGATCAAGGGCAGCCAACATCCTGAAGTGAGGAGTAGTCCCTCTCCCATTCAACTGCAGACATGAAGCAGAATGCACGGTAAGATTCGGACTTGTTGCATCCTTTTCTGAGCTTTTGCATGCCAATTGATGTTGGCTGTATCAGGCTTTGACCTCTTGACCTTCAATTGACAGGATGCAGAGATGCTGATGCAGTTCAGAAGGAACATCACCAGGAGCCACATCAAGAGCCATGGAAGCTTATATGGAAGTATTTTTTTGATTTTTTTTCCTTCTCTCTCTTCTCTTTGTCCTGTCCCCCTCCCTATTCTAACATAACTAACCACCCTCCTCCCCTTTCCCCCACATTAACTGTCATTGTTTACTAACTGATTTTTCAACTCATTTTGTTGTAATGATTTTTTTTACTTGAATTTCTGTGATTTGCTGCATTGTTTAGAATTTCTACTAATCTTCTGTCAGTTGTGTATTTTCAGGGCCTCAGAAGAGGATGAAGGAAGTAGGATCAAGGGCAGCCAACATCCTGAAGTGAGGAGTAGTCCCTCTCCCATTCAACTGCAGACATGAAGCAGAATGCACGGTAAGATTCGGACTTGTTGTCTCCTTTCCTGAGCTTTTGCATGCCAATTGATGTTGGCTGTATCAGGCTTTGACCTCTTGACCTTCAATTGACAGGATGCAGAGATGCTGATGCAGTTCAGAAGGAACATCACCAGGAGCCACATCAAGAGCCATGGAAGCTTATATGGAAGTATTTTTTGATTTTTTTTCCTTCTCTCTCTTCTCTTTGTCCTGTCCCCCTCCCTATTCTAACATAACTAACCACACTCCTCCCCTTTCCCCCACATTAACTGTCATTGTTTGCTAACTGATTTTTCAACTCATTTTGTTGTAATGATTTTTTTTACTTGAATTTCTGTGATTTGCTGCATTGTTTAGAATTTCTACTAATCTTCTGTCAGTTGTATATTTTCAGGGCCTCAGAAGAGGATGAAGGAAGTAGGATCAAGGGCAGCCAACATCCTGAAGTGAGGAGTAGTCCCTCTCCCATTCAACTGCAGACATGAAGCAGAATGCACGGTAAGATTCGGACTTGTTGCATCCTTTCCTGAGCTTTTGCATGCCAATTGATGTTGGCTGTATCAGGCTTTGACCTCTTGACCTTCAATTGACAGGATGCAGAGATGCTGATGCAGTTCAGAAGGAACATCACCAGGAGCCACATCAAGAGCCATGGAAGCTTATATGGAAGTATTTTTTTGATTTTTTTTCCCTTCCCTCTCTTCTCTTTGTCCTATCCCCCTCCCTATTCTAACATAACTAACCACCCTCCTCCCCTTTCCCCTACATTCCTCTCCCTGACTTAACTGTCATTGTTTGGTAACTGATTTTTCAACTCATTTTGTTGTAATGATTTTTTTTACTTGAATTTCTGTGATTTGCTGCATTGTTTAGAATTTCTACTAATCTTCTGTCAGTTGTATATTTTCAGGGGCTCAGAAGAGGATGAAGGAAGTAGGATCAAGGGCAGCCAACATCCTGAAGTGAGGAGTAGTCCCTCTCCCATTCAACTGCAGACATGAAGCAGAATGCACGGTAAGATTCGGACTTGTTGCATCCTTTTCTGAGCTTTTGCATGCCAATTGATGTTGGCTGTATCAGGCTTTGACCTCTTGACCTTCAATTGACAGGATGCAGAGATGCTGATGCAGTTCAGAAGGAACATCACCAGGAGCCACATCAAGAGCCATGGAAGCTTATATGGAAGTATTTTTTTGATTTTTTTCCCTTCCCTCTCTTCTCTTTGTCCTATCCCCCTCCCTATTCTAACATAACTAACCACCCTCCTCCCCTTTCCCCTACATTCCTCTCCCTGACTTAACTGTCATCGTTTGCTAACTGATTTTTCAACTCATTTTGTTGTAATGATTTTTTTTACTTGAATTTCTGTGATTTGCTGCATTGTTTAGAATTTCTACTAATCTTCTGTCAGTTGTATATTTTCAGGGCCTCAGAAGAGGATGAAGGAAGTAGGATCAAGGGCAGCCAACATCCTGAAGTGAGGAGTAGTCTTTCTCCCATTCAACTGCAGACATGAAGCAGAATGCACGGTAAGATTCGGACTTGTTGCATCCTTTTCTGAGCTTTTGCATGCCAATTGATGTTGGCTGTATCAGGCTTTGACCTCTTGACCTTCAATTGACAGGATGCAGAGATGCTGATGCAGTTCAGAAGGAACATCACCAGGAGCCACATCAAGAGCCATGGAAGCTTATATGGAAGTATTTTTTTGATTTTTTTTCCTTCTCTCTCTTCTCTTTGTCCTGTCCCCCTCCCTATTCTAACATAACTAACCACCCTCCTCCCCTTTCCCCCACATTAACTGTCATTGTTTACTAACTGATTTTTCAACTCATTTTGTTGTAATGATTTTTTTTACTTGAATTTCTGTGATTTGCTGCATTGTTTAGAATTTCTACTAATCTTCTGTCAGTTGTATATTTTCAGGGCCTCAGAAGAGGATGAAGGAAGTAGGATCAAGGGCAGCCAACATCCTGAAGTGAGGAGTAGTCCCTCTCCCATTCAACTGCAGACATGAAGCAGAATGCACGGTAAGATTCGGACTTGTTGCATCCTTTCCTGAGCTTTTGCATGCCAATTGATGTTGGCTGTATCAGGCTTTGACCTCTTGACCTTCAATTGACAGGATGCAGAGATGCTGATGCAGTTCAGAAGGAACATCACCAGGAGCCACATCAAGAGCCATGGAAGCTTATATGGAAGTATTTTTTTGATTTTTTTTCCCTTCCCTCTCTTCTCTTTGTCCTATCCCCCTCCCTATTCTAACATAACTAACCACCCTCCTCCCCTTTCCCCTACATTCCTCTCCCTGACTTAACTGTCATTGTTTGGTAACTGATTTTTCAACTCATTTTGTTGTAATGATTTTTTTTACTTGAATTTCTGTGATTTGCTGCATTGTTTAGAATTTCTACTAATCTTCTGTCAGTTGTATATTTTCAGGGGCTCAGAAGAGGATGAAGGAAGTAGGATCAAGGGCAGCCAACATCCTGAAGTGAGGAGTAGTCCCTCTCCCATTCAACTGCAGACATGAAGCAGAATGCACGGTAAGATTCGGACTTGTTGCATCCTTTTCTGAGCTTTTGCATGCCAATTGATGTTGGCTGTATCAGGCTTTGACCTCTTGACCTTCAATTGACAGGATGCAGAGATGCTGATGCAGTTCAGAAGGAACATCACCAGGAGCCACATCAAGAGCCATGGAAGCTTATATGGAAGTATTTTTTTGATTTTTTTCCCTTCCCTCTCTTCTCTTTGTCCTATCCCCCTCCCTATTCTAACATAACTAACCACCCTCCTCCCCTTTCCCCTACATTCCTCTCCCTGACTTAACTGTCATCGTTTGCTAACTGATTTTTCAACTCATTTTGTTGTAATGATTTTTTTTACTTGAATTTCTGTGATTTGCTGCATTGTTTAGAATTTCTACTAATCTTCTGTCAGTTGTATATTTTCAGGGCCTCAGAAGAGGATGAAGGAAGTAGGATCAAGGGCAGCCAACATCCTGAAGTGAGGAGTAGTCTTTCTCCCATTCAACTGCAGACATGAAGCAGAATGCACGGTAAGATTCGGACTTGTTGCATCCTTTTCTGAGCTTTTGCATGCCAATTGATGTTGGCTGTATCAGGCTTTGACCTCTTGACCTTCAATTGACAGGATGCAGAGATGCTGATGCAGTTCAGAAGGAACATCACCAGGAGCCACATCAAGAGCCATGGAAGCTTATATGGAAGTATTTTTTTGATTTTTTTTCCTTCTCTCTCTTCTCTTTGTCCTGTCCCCCTCCCTATTCTAACATAACTAACCACCCTCCTCCCCTTTCCCCCACATTAACTGTCATTGTTTACTAACTGATTTTTCAACTCATTTTGTTGTAATGATTTTTTTTACTTGAATTTCTGTGATTTGCTGCATTGTTTAGAATTTCTACTAATCTTCTGTCAGTTGTATATTTTCAGGGCCTCAGAAGAGGATGAAGGAAGTAGGATCAAGGGCAGCCAACATCCTGAAGTGAGGAGTAGTCCCTCTCCCATTCAACTACAGACATGAAGCAGAATGCACGGTAAGATTCGGACTTGTTGCATCCTTTCCTGAGCTTTTGCATGCCAATTGATGTTGGCTGTATCAGGCTTTGACCTCTTGACCTTCAATTGACAGGATGCAGAGATGCTGATGCAGTTCAGAAGGAACATCACCAGGAGCCACATCAAGAGCCATGGAAGCTTATATGGAAGTATTTTTTTGATTTTTTTCCCTTCCCTCTCTTCTCTTTGTCCTATCCCCCTCCCTATTCTAACATAACTAACCACCCTCCTCCCCTTTCCCCTACATTCCTCTCCCTGACTTAACTGTCATTGTTTGGTAACTGATTTTTCAACTCATTTTGTTGTAATGATTTTTTTTACTTGAATTTCTGTGATTTGCTGCATTGTTTAGAATTTCTACTAATCTTCTGTCAGTTGTATATTTTCAGGGGCTCAGAAGAGGATGAAGGAAGTAGGATCAAGGGCAGCCAACATCCTGAAGTGAGGAGTAGTCTTTCTCCCATTCAACTGCAGACATGAAGCAGAATGCACGGTAAGATTCGGACTTGTTGCATCCTTTTCTGAGCTTTTGCATGCCAATTGATGTTGGCTGTATCAGGCTTTGACCTCTTGACCTTCAATTGACAGGATGCAGAGATGCTGATGCAGTTCAGAAGGAACATCACCAGGAGCCACATCAAGAGCCATGGAAGCTTATATGGAAGTATTTTTTTGATTTTTTTCCCTTCCCTCTCTTCTCTTTGTCCTATCCCCCTCCCTATTCTAACATAACTAACCACCCTCCTCCCCTTTCCCCTACATTCCTCTCCCTGACTTAACTGTCATCGTTTGCTAACTGATTTTTCAACTCATTTTGTTGTAATGATTTTTTTTACTTGAATTTCTGTGATTTGCTGCATTGTTTAGAATTTCTACTAATCTTCTGTCAGTTGTATATTTTCAGGGGCTCAGAAGAGGAAGAAGGAAGTAGGATCAAGGGCAGCCAACATCCTGAAGTGAGGAGTAGTCTTTCTCCCATTCAACTGCAGACATGAAGCAGAATGCACGGTAAGATTCGGACTTGTTGCATCCTTTTCTGAGCTTTTGCATGCCAATTGATGTTGGCTGTATCAGGCTTTGACCTCTTGACCTTCAATTGACAGGATGCAGAGATGCTGATGCAGTTCAGAAGGAACATCACCAGGAGCCACATCAAGAGCCATGGAAGCTTATATGGAAGTATTTTTTTGATTTTTTTTCCTTCTCTCTCTTCTCTTTGTCCTGTCCCCCTCCCTATTCTAACATAACTAACCACCCTCCTCCCCTTTCCCCCACATTAACTGTCATTGTTTACTAACTGATTTTTCAACTCATTTTGTTGTAATGATTTTTTTTACTTGAATTTCTGTGATTTGCTGCATTGTTTAGAATTTCTACTAATCTTCTGTCAGTTGTATATTTTCAGGGCCTCAGAAGAGGATGAAGGAAGTAGGATCAAGGGCAGCCAACATCCTGAAGTGAGGAGTAGTCCCTCTCCCATTCAACTGCAGACATGAAGCAGAATGCACGGAAAGATTCGGACTTGTTGCCTCCTTTCCTGAGCTTTTGCATGCCAATTGATGTTGGCTGTATCAGGCTTTGACCTCTTGACCTTCAATTGACAGGATGCAGAGATGCTGATGCAGTTCAGAAGGAACATCACCAGGAGCCACATCAAGAGCCATGGAAGCTTATATGGAAGTATTTTTTTGATTTTTTTCCCTTCCCTCTCTTCTCTTTGTCCTATCCCCCTCCCTATTCTAACATAACTAACCACCCTCCTCCCCTTTCCCCTACATTCCTCTCCCTGACTTAACTGTCATTGTTTGCTAACTGATTTTTCAACTCATTTTGTTGTAATGATTTTTTTTACTTGAATTTCTGTGATTTGCTGCATTGTTTAGAATTTCTACTAATCTTCTGTCAGTTGTATATTTTCAGGGCCTCAGAAGAGGAAGAAGGAAGTAGGATCAAGGGCAGCCAACATCCTGAAGTGAGGAGTAGTCCCTCTCCCATTCAACTGCAGACATGAAGCAGAATGCACGGTAAGATTCGGACTTGTTGCATCCTTTTCTGAGCTTTTGCATGCCAATTGATGTTGGCTGTATCAGGCTTTGACCTCTTGACCTTCAATTGACAGGATGCAGAGATGCTGATGCAGTTCAGAAGGAACATCACCAGGAGCCACATCAAGAGCCATGGAAGCTTATATGGAAGTATTTTTTGATTTTTTTTCCTTCTCTCTCTTCTCTTTGTCCTGTCCCCCTTCCTATTCTAACATAACTAACCACCCTCCTCCCCTTTCCCCCACATTAACTGTCATTGTTTGCTAACTGATTTTTCAACTCATTTTGTTGTAATGATTTTTTTTACTTGAATTTCTGTGATTTGCTGCATTGTTTAGAATTTCTACTAATCTTCTGTCAGTTGTATATTTTCAGGGCCTCAGAAGAGGATGAAGGAAGTAGGATCAAGGGCAGCCAACATCCTGAAGTGAGGAGTAGTCCCTCTCCCATTCAACTGCAGACATGAAGCAGAATGCACGGTAAGATTCGGACTTGTTGCATCCTTTTCTGAGCTTTTGCATGCCAATTGATGTTGGCTGTATCAGGCTTTGACCTCTTGACCTTCAATTGACAGGATGCAGAGATGCTGATGCAGTTCAGAAGGAACATCACCAGGAGCCACATCAAGAGCCATGGAAGCTTATATGGAAGTATTTTTTGATTTTTTTTCCTTCTCTCTCTTCTCTTTGTCCTGTCCCCCTCCCTATTCTAACATAACTAACCACCCTCCTCCCCTTTCCCCCACATTAACTGTCATTGTTTGCTAACTGATTTTTCAACTCATTTTGTTGTAATGATTTTTTTTACTTGAATTTCTGTGATTTGCTGCATTGTTTAGAATTTCTACTAATCTTCTGTCAGTTGTATATTTTCAGGGGCTCAGAAGAGGATGAAGGAAGTAGGATCAAGGGCAGCCAACATCCTGAAGTGAGGAGTAGTCCCTCTCCCATTCAACTGCAGACATGAAGCAGAATGCACGGTAAGATTCGGACTTGTTGCATCCTTTCCAGAGCTTTTGCATGCCAATTGATGTTGGCTGTATCAGGCTTTGACCTCTTGACCTTCAATTGACAGGATGCAGAGATGCTGATGCAGTTCAGAAGGAACATCACCAGGAGCCACATCAAGAGCCATGGAAGCTTATATGGAAGTATTTTTTGATTTTTTTTCCTTCTCTCTCTTCTCTTTGTCCTGTCCCCCTCCCTACTCTAACATAACTAACCACTATCCTGCCCTTTCCCCCACATTAACTGTCATTGTTTGCTAACTGATTTTTCAACTCATTTTGTTGTAATGATTTTTTTTACTTGAATTTCTGTGATTTGCTGCATTGTTTAGAATTTCTACTAATCTTCTGTCAGTTGTATATTTTCAGGGGCTCAGAAGAGGATGAAGGAAGAAGGACCAAGGCCGAGCAACAGACAAATTAAGTCCATTTCCCAGCTATAGCAGCCAACCTTGCCGGAAGTGGTAAGCAACAAGCTGCTTTTTCTTTAATTAAACTTCTCACTTGATAAGAAATGCAAGTTTTCCTTCTTTGTTGTGTCTGTTTTTTCTTT
Organism: Saccostrea echinata; assembly: GCF_033153115.1. NCBI lineage: Eukaryota > Metazoa > Mollusca > Bivalvia > Ostreida > Ostreidae > Saccostrea > Saccostrea echinata. The sequence goes on from NW_026889771.1 coordinate 10,553,063, forward strand.
GTTAGCAGAAGAATGTGTTGGCTGACCAGGATCCAGAAGTGAGGAGTAGTCCCTCTTCCATTCAACTGCCTCCATGAGTAGAATGCATGGTAAGATTCAGGCTCTACTTCACCTTATATTAACATCATCAGGACCTACTTTAACAGCCAGGATCTTATATGAAGTACTTTTTTAAAAATCCTTTCTGACTCTTTTTTTTTCTCCTATCTACTCCCTACTCTAACATAACTTACCATCCAATTCATCCTATTCCCCATCCGATTCCTATCTTATCCTTATCAACCTTCTTGGGTTTTTTTTTTTTTTGATTATCCAACTAAAAATGTTTAATGATTATGTTTACTTGTATATCTGTGATTTTTACAATGCATTGAATCATTACTAATCTTTTCTTCATCGTATATTTTCAAGGATGAGAAATGAAGGGGGAGGACCAGAGCAGTTGAACAGAAGAAGAGGAGTGTATTGCCCAGTTCTGTCCAGCAGTCATCATTAGCGAAGGAGTAAGTAAAATGCTTTTTTTGCAATTTTCAAATTTTTCTAGCACTTAGTGAGTTTTTTGAATCTTTCTTACTTGATTTAAAGTCTTGTTCCCTCTCTGATATCTTTATTTTTCTTGTACTTTTAGGTCTCTGTTTTTATTTTACTTTTCTGCTTTAAGCTCTTCAATTTTTATTAGCTGGCCTGAACCAAAGCCTCGTGTGAGCTTTTCTGATAAAAATTTATCCATTTTCTGTCATTGTTGTTATCTTCTTTGTCATTGTCTTCATAAACTTTTTGCAAATTCATGCAGAACCACTAGGCCAATTTCAACCAAACTTGGTAAAATGTATCCTTGGGTGAATGGAATTCAAGCATGGTCAAATGAAGGGCCACACCCTCTTCCAAGGGAAGATAATTAAGAAAAAATAAAAATTAGGTTGGGTTATTAAAAAAAAATCTTCTTCTTAAGTACCACTAAGGCAGAAAAGATAAAACTTATGTGAAAACTTCCTGACATACCGTAAATCTGGAAATTTTTACGTCGATTTATTTTTGCGAATCTGGGTCAAAAGTCTGTTGATTAATTTTTACGTTTAAAATTTTTGCGAATCGTCATTTGAACTAAGATATAAAAAGCTCTTAAAATTTTCTTAAACGTTTGTAAGTTATGCATGTACATACAATAAATTACGAATAAATATACAATATTAAACTACGCCAACGTTCAATAATCAGATAAAAATATTAGAAAAGATAAATCATCCAACGTGTTGAAAGTTTTCATAACTTTCATAAATCACACATGTACATAAAATATATATGGCGATGTAATCTTTAAGTAGTCTTTAGATAAAAACATTTTTTGTTGTTGATTTATTTTTAAGAAAAATATTTTTGCGAATGCAATGCATGCACAAATTTGCTAAAAATTTATCTACAGCAAAATTTTCCAGATTTACGGTAGTTCAGATTCAAATTTGTTCAATTCATGAAACCTGGGGGCAGGGAGGGGCCACTGTGGGTGATAAAACATGGGTATATGTTGGAAAAAATCTTTAAATATCTTTTTCTCAAGAAAAGAAAAAGCATGACAAATCATATTTATATGGAAGCATCTTCAGGTAGTGTAAATTCAAGTTTGTTCAAAATCATGACCGGGGGGGGGGGGGGGGGGGGGGACTTCAATGGGCAAAGTTTTACATGGGTTTTGATAGGGAAAAAACTGGAAAAAACTTTAACAGTTTTCCTCTCAAGAACAGCAAATGCATTGTCTGTCATATTTATTCTAAAACATTCTTACAAAGTGTAAATTCAAGTTTGTCCAAATCATGGCCCCTGGAGGTAGAGTGGAGCTACAGTGGGGAGAAAAAATCTTTAAGAAATCTGATGATGAAGAACAGCAAAGCCATGATCAGTCATATTTTTATATGTAAGCATTCACAGATAGTGAAATTTCAGGTTATGACCCGTGGGTGGGAGGGAGGGGGGGGACACTGTGGGCAATTAAAGTTTTACATAGAAATACAAAAAAAAAATCTGTAAAAATCTTCTCTTTATTAACAGAAAAACTATGTTTAGTCAAATTAACATGGAAGCATCCACAAGTAATGTATATTCAAATTTGTTAGCTCACCTGAGTTGAAAGTTGAAGTGAGCTTTTCTGATCACCGACCCTTTGTCCGTCGTCCATCTGTCTGTAAACTTTTCACATTTTCAGCTTCTTCTTAAGAACCACTGGGCCAATTTTAACCAAACTTGGTACAAAGCATCCTTGGGTAAAGGAGAGTTTAAACTGTTAAAATGGAGGGCCAAGCCCTTTACAAGGAGACGTAATCAAGAAAAGACAAAAATAGGGTAGGGTCATTAAAAAATCTTCTCAAGAACCACCGGGCCAGAAAAGCTAAAACTTATGTGGAAGCATCCTTGGGTAGTGTAGATTCTAAATTGTTAAAATCATGACCCCTGGGGATAGGGTGGGGCCACAATAGGGAATTCATTTTTACATTGAAATATATAGAAAAAATCTTCATCTTAAGAACTATTAGGTCAGAAAAGCTGAAACTTATGTTGAAGCATCCTTGGGTTGTGTAGATTCTAAATTGTTAAAATCATGACCCCCGGGGGTAGGGCTGGGCCACAAAAGGGAATCCAATTTTAACGTTGAAATATATAGAAAAAATCTTTCAAAATCTTTCACTAGGCCAGAAAAGCTGAAAATTATGTAGAAGCATCCTGGGATAGTGAAAATTCTAGATTGCTCAAATCATGACCCCGGGGGTAGGGTTGGGCCACAATACGGAATCCAAGTTTTACATTGAAATATATAGAAAAAGTCTTTAAAAATCTTCTTCTGAAGAACCACTAGGCCAGAAAAGCTGAAACTTATGTGGAAGCATCCTAGGGTAGTGTAGATTCTAAATCGTTCAAATCATGGCCCCCTATGGTAGGGCAGGGCCACAATAGTGAATCCAATTTTTATATTGAAATATATAGAAAAAATTTCAAAAATCTTCTCCTCAAAAACCACTGGGCCACAATAGCTGAAACTTATGTGGAAGCATCCTAGGGTAGTGTTGATTTTAAATTATTCAAATCATGACCCCTGGGGTCAACAATAAGTATCATTACAAGGGGAAAATCTGGTGAAGAACAGCAGGGCCAAAGTAACTCAGGTGAGCATTGTGGCCCATGGGCCTCTTATTTAAATCATGACCCCAGGGGGTAGGGAAGTGCCACAATGGACAATCAAGGTTCTACATAAGAATAAACAGAAAAAAATCTTTAAAAACTTCTTCCCAGGAACATCAAAGTCATGTTTACTCATATTTATAAAGAAGCATCCTTAGATAGTGTAGATTCAAGTTTGCTTAAATCATGACCCCCTACCCCCACCCAGGGATGGGGTGGGGCTACAATGGGGTGATCAAGTTAAACCTGGGAATACATAGGAAAAAGAATCTTTTGATGAAGATGAGGGGTCACAGTTACTCAGGTAAGCATTGTGGCCCATGGGCCTCTTGTATTTTAAGAGGAATGGTTAAGTAAACCTCAATCTCACTGCAAGGTAGAAATCCATTATTTGTCAGATTCAAGTTTGAGCACCTGTACTGTGTTGATTTCTTTTTTTTAGATCACCTGAGCACAAGTTAACTTTTAGATTGAAGTTTGTCTGTTGTGTGTCATCATGAGTGTTGTTGTAAACTTAACACAATTTTATTTTCTTCTCCAGATCCACTGGTCCAATTTCAACCACATCTGTAAAAAGGGGATTCAAGTTTATTCAAATGAAGAGCTACACCCTGAGTCAAGGGGTGGTACTTGAGAAAAAGGAGAAGGGCTAAATTGTAATTCAAGGGGGATAATTAAGAAATAGTCAATATTGGGTTGAGTCAGTTAAATATCATCTTCTCATGAACAGTTATTCAAGATACAAAAAAAACATATTGAAGCTTCCTGATGTGAAGATTCAAGTTAATTTAAATTATCCCAGTAGTAGGAATTGGGCACAATAAGGGATCAAATGTTTACAAATGTTAATGGGAACATTTTTCAAAATAAATCCTCTGCATTAGAACTGAGCAAGGGGAAAAACTATACTTATTTGAAAACTCCCTGGTAGATTGAGTTTCAAGTTTATTCAAATCATGATCCTCAGGGGTAGGGTGAGGCTACAATAAGGGCTGAAATGTTTACATAGGAAGACACAAGGAAAAAAGTTAACAAATCTTCTGTTCAACCTCTCAGAAAAGATGAAACTTATATTGAAGATTAATCCTGACTTATTTTAGATTCAAATTTGTTCAAATCATGGTCCAAGGGGGATTTACTTCTGTTGCAGAACAGCAAGACCATGTTATTTGCAATAATGTTGAAGCAACCCCAGAGTTTGTTGATTCAAATTAGGTAACATTATAAACCCTTGGGGATAGGGTGGGCAAAAAAATATGAATTAAGAATTTTCCTTCTGATAACAAGGCCAAGGTTACTCGGGCGAGCATTGTGGCACAAGGGCCTCTTGTTCTTTTTAAATGATCTTTGGATGTTCTTTATTAACAGGCAGAAGATGAGGCAGACCTCAGTCCCATGGATAAGACCATCATCTACAATAGGCTTGGGAGAATAAGGATCAACTGCTGCCTAACCATAAATTGATGGTAAGACACTAGCTCTAGGCATTTCATTATGTACATTAGATTTTATGAGTCTTTCTCTTTTCTTGAATTCCTAGTGTCTTTTTTTCATAGACAGGTGATTTTGCTAGCATTGATCCTGATTCGAAGAGAAGGTTGCCATGATTCAGGGAGAGTTCAAAGAGATCAACGAGTGCTGAGCTGAAAATTAAGGTAAGACATGAGCTCTACAAACTCCTTCTATTCTGTGAAATTATATTAGCTCTTTCATTTGTTGAAGTTTTATTAATATTTTTGATGACCCCTCCAGACTGTTTCTTTACAGGCAGACTGGCATCAATATTGTTTCTAAGAGCAGACAAATATGCATCAACAAGAGTGCAGAGAGTAAGGATGGACTGCAGCCTAACCTGGAAGTGATGGTAAGGGGCCAGCTGCACACCTTTCACATGATGAGACTTTTAAGGTCACCTCAGTCTATCAGTTGACATTTTGCCATTCATTTTTGTCCGTCATGATGTTTTATGCATTATCTGTTGTCCATTACATAATAACAATTCAATACAGTAGAACAAACTTATAACAGGTTTGCTTATAATAAATTCATGGTTATAGTGAAGTGATTTTAAATCCCTATGATTTTAAACATATTGTGAACTACACAGAAATAACATTTATAATGAAGCAAATTTTACCCATCCCAATAAGTATGTTTTACTGTATTTTTAACTTCTTAAATACTTTCTGTCCGATTTTATCCAACTTTGATTTAAAGCATAGGGATAAGATGAATATAAATTGTTTTCTTCTTAATCATCTCTGGGATTTCAGGAAAGGGGCAAAAACTGCTAAAATTAAATAAAATTTCAAAAAAAAATTACCATTACACGTCTTTAAAAAACTGAATGAATGGTTAAGTCTTCTATTAATTTGGGGGGAAAATCTTGACCCAAAGGGCTGAGGTTTTACCTCCAGAACAGAATGTTATATAGACAGTGAAGATGTATAAGGTCTTAAAAATTGATGAACCTTAAGATGGATTCTGCCTCTTTGGTAGGGTCAAAATTGTCATATAGTGAAAATGAACATAATTTTAGAAATTTTTCATCTTTTCTGCAAATCTGGAAGAAACTTGGTGCATGGTTAGGAAGAGCTTGAAACTTTCTACCAAAATATTGTTTATCATGACCCTCAGGACAGGGAACTCTACAAATAACTTTTTTGTCACAAGTGCTAGAATTCTAGTTCTGTTTGGGGTTTTTTTAGTCATCATGGTCTGAAAAATTCATAGAACTCAGGTGACCATCTTAGTTAATCTATGATACTGTTGATGAATTTGACTAGATATTTAGCCTTCAATTCTACAGTCTGCAAGGCAGACTTATCTCCTATTATTCAGCTCTTTGTGGCAAAAATGAATATATGTACAAAAGAATATAAGAGATAGATAACTTTTAAAATGTCTTCAAATTTTATTTAATGTCATTCATTTGCATTGTCTTAATTTTTTTTTTCATTTACAGAAAATTAGCCAAGAGGAAACTAATTATGCCACCATCTATTGAGAATGTAGAGGATGGATCACCTGATCCAAAATCTCAGGACAAGAAGGATCCATTTGTCACCTTTTTTTTCAAATTGGACACACTATAAATAGCTTAACTCAAAGAACTCAATTTGCAATGCTAAGTACATTGTTATTAGCAAAGTGATGGACACACTGAACAGCTAAACTCACAGATTTCAATTAATTAATGGTGCTGAGAACATTGTCATTGAAAAAGTGATGGACACACTAAATAGCTAAACTCACAGAAGTCAGTGAACAGTGCTAAGTACATTGTTATAACAAAGTGATGGACATTCTAAATACTAGCTAAATTCACAGAATTCAATGAACGGTGCTGAGTACATTGTTATTAACAAAGGAATGGACACAATAAAAAGCCAAACTCACAGAATTCAATGGACAGTGCTGAATACATTGTTATTAACAAAGGGATGGACACACTTAACAGCTAAACTCACAGAATTTAATGGACAGTGCTGAGTACATTGTTATTAACAAAGGGATGGACACAATAAAAAGCCAAACTCACAGAATTCAATGGACAGTGCTGAATACATTTATTAAGAAAGTGATGGACACACTGAACAGCTAAACTCACAGAATTCAATGGATGGTGCTGAGTTCATTGTTATGACAAAGTGATGGACACACTGAACTGCTAAACTCACAGATTTCAATGGACAGTGCTGAGTACACTAAAAAGCTGGACACGAAATAGCTATAAACTCACAGATTTCAATGGACAGTGCTGCATGAGTACATTGTTATTAACAAAGTGATAGATGGACTAACCAGATAAACTCACAGAATTCAATGGACGGTGCAGAGTTCATTGTTATAACAAAGTGATGGACACACTGAACAGCTAAACTTACTGAATTCAATGGACAGTGCTGAGTACAATAAATAGCTAAACTCACAGATTTCCATGGACGGTGCTGAGTACATTGTTTTATAGCAAAGTGATGGACACACTGAACAGCTAAACTCACAGAATTCAATGGACAGTGCTGAGTACAATAAATAGCTAAACTCACAGATTTCCATGGACGGTGCTGAGTACATTGTTATATAACAAAGTGATGGACACACTAAACAGCTAAACTCACAGAATTCAATGGACAGTGCTGAATACATTGTTATAACGAAGAGATGGACACACTGAACAGCCAAACTCACATTATTCAATGGACAGTGCTGAGTACATTAACAACAAACTTTACCTGACCTTTATGGATGTATGCTCTGCTCCCGATTTGTATTGTTTTAATGATCTGTTGAGCTTGATTACTGTTTGTTATCTCCATATATCATGTACCACCTGCACCACCACATCAGATGTAACTGAATAATTTCTGACAGGCATACAGAGATCAGGGACAGACTAGAAACCTGTTGGACTTAATTTTTAAGTTCATGACACATGCTTGCAATTATTGATCGTCAACAACTGCATGGGATGTGAAGTGAAAACATTACAAAATAGTTTCATAATCATGTTGGAAATTTTTATGAAATAACAGACTAGGAGTAATCAAATGATGGCTTAACAATTGTATAAAAAATATCAGTCAACATTTGATTTTATTGGAAAACAAAGGATTACTCATGACATCAACAGCATGCAGTTCACTATGGATTAAGAACTTGACTCTGTGAAATTCATATTATAAAGGCATTAAATCACAAGATATTCTATGGAAGAAAGGGCTGATTGTTACTTAACTTTTGTCTGTCTGTTTATAAGTGATTTTCTCTCGGACTCTGTTCTTTTTATTTTCTTATGAAGATTTTTTAATGATCAGTTATTTAAGCTTTAAAAAAAACAAGGGACGTAATATTTAATCAGTGATTGTCTGAATATTTAAGATTAAAAGCAAGATAGGTATTTTTATCCATGTTTAAACAAGAGGCATTAAAAAAGAAATTTTTTTCTTTTCATTATTTATTCAGTGTAAAAAAGTTTTTTTTTTTGTTTTTTGGGTTTTTTTTTTTTTTGAAACATAACCAAATAGGACAATAATATTCTATTTTCCCTCAAATACTAGTTGCAACCAAATTTGTAAGCTCTCTAATAATTTATTTTTAAATACAATGTATTTTGAAGTCAAGGTGTCATGTTTTTCAAACAATTACATTGGACTATTCATTGCAGTTAATTACCTTTTTTTCTTGGCTTAAAATATATTTAGAGAAAAATATTTTTAATCCACTTACTTTAATTTATTCATCACAATAAGTAATGTTTTCTTTTTTTTTCAAATCTAACCTAAAACAATTTTATTGTTTATTTGAATGACAATTTCAGCAGAAAGATTTTTTTAACAATGCTGAAGATAGGACTGATCAGTCCCCACCTTTTTTACATTCAGAGAACAGATAACATGAAATACCTTTTGAGATATAATCTCACTCATATTAACTCATTTTTACTTTAATATTGATTTTTTTTAATGATCATTCAAAAAATTTACTTCTTTCTGATTTATAAGGAAAGTATCTTCATTCAAAATTTAAATATGAAAATATGTCATAAAAAGTATATATTCTTTTCGTATATTAAATATAGGCATCTTATTGACAATTTCTATTGTTCAAAATATTTGCTATTTCATTTTTTTTAAAATTCATTTTAAACAGTAAATATATGTTGCTATTTGAACATTAATAGACAATGTTATTTAATTTTTCAATTTTTGTTCAAAATGCCAAAATCGTGCAAAAATTGAAAAGCACAGAAATGAGCTTTCTGAGTTAGCTTTTAGTAATTTTCCTTTCAGTTACTGTTATTCCTTCAATGTATTCTTTTTTCCTTCCATTTTTGTTGTTTTTGTTGTTGTTGTTGGAAAGTCCATAATTTGATTTATATACTCTCTCTCTCTTTTTCTTTTAAATTCAGACAGAGTTATATTTTTCTCCCTAGGTAGTTTTGTGAAAAGAAAATTGATCAGTTCCCTTCCTCTCCTTCAAATTGATTAATAGTATGACATTTTTTTTTACTTCTTTTTAAATAAAAAGAAGTCACGTTCTTGCAAAATTTTCCCTCATAAAGCACATACATGTAGTTTGAAGTAAATGTATATTTTATTATATAACATATATTTATTTATTATATCCATATAAAAGGCTATAAGTTTGAATTTGCAATTTCATTTCATTTCATAGAGCAATACTTCTAGTATTTTGCTATTATTTTTTTTTTTATTTTTACATAAAGTAAGAATTTGAAAAAAGGATAAATGACCTATTATGCAG